>NC_142884.1:15997980-16303028 GCF_051225735.1 Oryctolagus cuniculus
CATTGCTGAGCTTTATTTTCTTATGCTAGAGGACGCACGCCCAAGCTCAGACTGGCCGAGTGTGGGGCACCCTATTCATAGTCAAATTCTCCTTTAAGCTTGGGGATACAGGTACTCTGCTAGGTCGTCAGGCTCCTCATCATCGAACAAGCCATACATCAGCACGAGCTCCCCAACGTCGTGGGGCAGCAAGCCCAGGGCGCAGAGGAGTCCAGATGGATGTTGTGCAGATCGGCGGCCAGCGGGTCCTTGGCAGACTCGGGGCGCTACACCTGGGAGCCCCCGGGGCCCTGCTCTTCCTGCGCAGGCGCGCTGAGCTCCCAGCATGCTGGCAGCAGTGGCAGTGGCGGCAGAGGCAGTGGCAGCGGTGGTGGGGGCGGAGGCGGCGGAGGAGGCTGGCAAGGTCAAGGCAGCCTCGAGCGCCCCGCCTGGCGGAGTCTTTCTTGTCAAGCGCCCACCCTCAGGGACTTCGGGAACAGCCCCGCGGCAGCCTCTGCCTGTCAGCCTCGAAGGGACTGCGAAGCGCGCGCATTGGCGACTGCCCTGAGCGGCAGCACAGCGGTGCCCGTAAGCGAGTGACGGCATGGCACGGAGGGCACAGGGCTCGGGACATACCTTGATCACACACTCATCCAAACACAGCTTTGCCAATAACTCTTGTATCTTCTCCCAGTCAGGACAGGGGGTCTTTTCTAAAACAGCTTTCAACATCCCCAACTGCTCGGGGGTAAAGGCCGTGCGGCTGTGGCGAGCACACCTGGGTGCTGCAGAGGGAACAGGAACAAAGGGCTTTGGTTTGCTTTCAGAAAGAATCCATTGGCAATACTAATGCCAGCTTTGGCTCCAGCAGCCACTGCATGCATTTCGGGAGCGACCCGGTAGACAGCAGAGCTCTCAGGGTCTCTCCTCTTTGCCTGGGTCTCCCAAAGGAATGTTGGAAAATGCACCGTGGAAGGCAGAGCCTGATCTCATGGTCATGCATTTTCGACGTGAGCTTGAGCTTCACGAGGGGAAGATGTCCTGCTGCCACACACACACACACACACACATACATACATAAATACAAACCCACACACACAGAAAGCCACAGACACAGAAACTCACATACACAGAAATACACACACATACAAACTCATACATGCACACCCACACACCCATGACATACATACATACACATACATACATAAGAACCCACACACTAACACAAAGAAAGACACATACAGACACACACAGAAAGAAACACACATATACATACACACATATGCAAACATATATACAAACCCACACACAAACACAAATAAGACACACACAAACAAACATAAACATACACATACACATACATACATTCATACACACCCACACCCACACCCTGTGAAGGCAAGTGCCAAGCTCCCAGTTTTCTCCCAGCTCATGAGAAAGACAGAGAGAGAGACAGAGAGAGAGAAAAACTGCATAGGGCTTTGGAGGAAGCCCTCAGCCATGGAGGGGTTGGAAAGAGATGGAGAAAGAGCCGCAGGCAGAGGAGGAGAAGGAGGCCAGAAGCACATGTGCGTGGTTAGAATGCAGCCACTGGGACCGGCCCCTGGGAGGCCTTGCAATGCTGGGTTCCTATCCCAGAGTCCCAGTTGGTGTCCCAGCTGCTCCACTTCCCACCCAGCTCCCTACAAATGCACCTGGGAAAGCAGTAGAAGATGGCCCAAGTACTCTGACCCCCACACCCACATGGGAGACCCAGATGGAGCTCCCGGCTCCTGGCTTTGGATTGCACCAGCCCTTGCTCATTGCAGCTACCCATGCAAATACACATGCAAAGGAAATGGTTTTTCATTTTCAGAAGGCGCCTGGCATTGTGGCAGAGTGGGTAAAACCCACCACTGGCAACACTGGCGTCCCATTTGGACACTGGGGCAAGGCCCAGCTGCTCCACTGCCTATGCAGCTCCCTGCTCATGTGCCTAGGGAAGCAGCAGAGGATGGCGCAAGTGATGGGACCCCTGCACCCATGTGGGAGAGCTTATTTTTATTATAAAACTCACATTCGAGGATAGACTTTCATTCTTTTTTCATTTTTTAAAAAACGATCGATTCATTTCTTTAAAGGTCAGAGTTACTCCCCAACTGGCCACAATGGCTCGAGCTCTGCCAATTCAAAGGCAGGAGCCAGGAGCTTCTTCTGGGTCTGCCATGCAGGTGCAGGAGACCAAGGACTTGGGCTGTGTTCTACTGCTTTCCCAGGCCATAGCAGAGGGCTGGATCAGAAAAGGAGCAGACGGGACTCGAAGTGGCGCCCGGTCTTAAAGCGGCACCCATATGGGATGCCTGCCCTGCAGCCCGGGGCTTTAAGCTGCTGAACCACAGCGCCGGCCCCATCAACTCACTCTTTCAACACACGGTTTTCAAAGAGAAAGATTGTGTGTGTCTCCAGACAAGAAATGCACTCTACACTAGGTTTTTCCAATGCAAAGGAAATAGGAGGAAATACAGAGAGACTAAGAAATGCATGGAAATAGGAGTCAAAAACCGAGCTCATTCTGGTGCAAAAAGAATGTTTTGGAATGCCATGCATAACTTCTTCTTCCTACCTATTTTCCCAGGAACTTTCTGAAGACCTCTTATCTGCATAGGTGGATTCCAAACAGTTTTTTCCCCAAGTCAATATTTTAAAATCCATTTCCATGAACTTTTCTAGTACCCTTGCGTCACATGGACATTTAAAATATCTGAACAGTGCAACTCGGAAGCAAGTGGAAAACACAAGCCAAAGACTGGAAGGTTTTCTGTGCCAGCAACATCAGAGTTTCCGGGAGACCCAACTGGCTGCCATGTTAACTGTATCCAAAGGATAGGAGAGATGGACACTTGCTCACTGCTGGCGGGAGCCCTGCAGCAAACTGTGCTCCTGTTTGCTCCATTGCCAGAAGCCAGCGATCCCGCAAACGGCCAAGCTGGTGCCGGCATGGCTTGGCCTACCACCAAGCAAGCCCTGCACAGCCAACCTCTCGACCACCCACTTTGGCCACTTGCTCACTCGACATCAGGACGTGGGCCGGCAGTATTTCCAATGCTGCTGCTTCTCCAGCGTCTGCACTTGTCTTGCCCCTTGCCCAACTCGGAAGTAAGTGGAAAACACAAGCCAATGACTGGAAGGTTTTCTGTGCCAGCAACACCAGAGGCAGCGACACCGAGAGAACCCATGGGCCTCAGAAGCTCAGGGCCCTTGTCTTGTGGGCACGATGGGCTCAAGCCTCTTTCTCAAACACTGTGCCGGGCCCGGGAGCAAGAGACAAAGAAAAGGCCCCACTCGGGATATACATAACCAAAGGGGAGAGCTGAGGCGACAATTCAGTAGCCTAGGCAACGCAGTGGGAGTCCACAGGAGAAACTGAACCGGTACAAACTCTTTGGGTAGAAGCCAGAGATCAGAAGCTAAATACCATCAATCTGCTCAGCCGTGCGGTATTACTTACCTCCTGAATAAAAAATAAAATAAATAAATAAATATAAATAAATAGAGAGAGATTTACCATGGATCACCTGAGGGTGTCACATTTGTACACCCGTAACCCAGAAGAACAAAGCAGAGCTCTCAGGCCACTCCCATCTGAAGCCTCCAGGGATCCTCCAACAGCAGGCAGTCAAGTTAACACAGACATAGCAGAAAATAAAAACCTCACAGTGAGGGAAGAAGAATTAACAATGCCAACCAACAAACACAAAAATTGAGGGAGCAAGAGCAACGATGACACTATGACACCTCGAAATAAACAAAACACCCCAAGACAAGATTATGAAGATAATGAGATAGAAGAAATGCAAGATACGGATTTCAAAAAATTTATGATAAGAACATTTAGAAGTTTTCAAAAGCAAATCCTTGAACTACAGAAATCCTTATTGGACAGGACTGAAAATCTCTCTCATGAAAATGAAATTTTAAGGAAGAATCAAAATGAAATGCAGAAACTAGTAGAACAGGAAAGTGTGATAGTGAAGAGAAATCAAAACGAAATGAAGAGCTCAATAGATCAAATGACAAACACATTAGAAAGTCTAAAAAACAGAGTCAGTGAAACAGAAGAGAGAATATTGGACTTAGAAGACAGCACAGGTAAACATACAGCCAAACCAAAGAAAAAAAGAGGAAATTAGAAATCTAAAAAATATTGTTGGGAATCTACAGGATACGATTAAAAAAAAACAGCATTCGAGTTCTAGGAGTTTCTGAAGGCATGGAGAGAGAGAAAGGATTAGAAGGCCTTTTTAGTGAGATATTAGCAGAAAATTTCCCAGGTTTGGAGAAGGACAGAGACATCCTAGTAGAGGAAGCTCATAGAACCCCCAGTAAACATGCCCAAAAGAGATCCTCACCACGACACGTTGTAATTAAACTCACCACAGTGAAACATAAAGAAAAGATCCTAAAATGTGCAAGAGAGAAACGTCAGATTACTCTCAGAGGGTCTCCAATGAGACTCACAGCAGACTTCTCATCAGAAACACTACAGGCTAGGAGGGAATGGCAAGACATAGCACAGGTGCTAAGAGAGAAAAATTGCCAGCCCAGAATATTATATACTGCTAAGCTCTCATTTGTGAATGAAGGTGAAATAAAGACCTTTCCCAGCAAACAGATATTGAAAGAATTTGTAGCCACTCGTCCGGCCCTACAAAAGATACTTAAAGATGTGCTACATTCAGAAACACAGAAACACGGCCATCAATAGGAAAGAAGGTAAAGGAAGAACACCTACCAGTAAAAGAGCATGGGAAGCTCAAAGCATATACTAGAAAATATCTCCGGGAAAATGGCAGGGCCAAGTCACTATGTATCAATAGTCACATTAAATGTTAATGGACTTAAGTCTTCAGTTAAAAGACACCGATTAGCTGATTGGCTTAAGGAACAAAACCCAACTATTTGTTGCCTACAAAAAACACATCTCTCTAACAAAGATGCATGCAGACTGAAAGTGAAAGGTTGGAAAAAGATATTCCATGCCAACAGAAACCAAAAAAAAGCAGGTGTAGCCATATTAATATCAGACAAAATAAACTTTAATACAAAAACTGTTCAGAGAGACAAAGAGGGGCACTATATAATGATTAAGGGTTCAATTCAACAGGAAGATGTAACTGTTATAAATGTATATGCACCTAATTACAGGGCACCGGTCTATTTAAAAGATATGTTAAGGGACTTAAAGAGAGACTTGGATTCCAATACAATAGTACTGGGGGACTTCAATACCCCACTCTCAGAAATAGACAGATCATCCGGACAGAAGATCAACAAGGAAACAGCACATTTAATCGACACTATTGCCCAAATGGATCTAACAGATATCTACAGAACTTTCAATCCTACATCTAAAGACTTTACATTCTTCTCAGCAGTGCATGGAACCTTCTCTAGCATTGATCACATACTAGGCCATAAAGCAAGTCTCAGCAAATTTAAAAGAATTAGAATCATACCATGCAGCTTCTCAGACCGCAACAGAATGAAGCTGGAAATTAGCAACTCAGGAAACCCTAGAAAGTATGCAGACACATGGAGACTGAACAACATGCTCCTGAATGAACACTGGGTCATTCCAGAAATCAAAAGAGAAATCGAAAACTTTCTGGAAGTAAATGAGGATAACAACACAACATATCAAAACTTATGGGATACGGCAAAAGCAGTATTGAGAGGCAAGTTTATAGCAATAGGGGCCTATATCAAGAAATTGGAAAGGTACCAAATAAATGAGCTTTCAGCGCATCTCAAGGACCTAGAAAAACTGCAGCAAACCAGACCCAAATCTAGTAGGAGAAGAGAAATAATTAAAATCAGAGAAGAAATTAACAGGATTGAGTCCAAAAAAATTACAAAAAATCAGCCAAGCAAAGAGCTGGTTTTTTGAAAAAATAAACAAAAGTGACACCCCATTGGCCCAACTAGCTAAAAAAGAAGAGAAAAGATCCAAATCAATAAAATCAGAGATGAAAAAGGAAACATAACAACAGACACCACAGAAATAAAAAGAATCATCAGAAATTACTACAAGGACTTGTATGCCAGCAAACAGGAAAATCTATCAGAAATGGATAGATTCCTGGACACATTCAATCTACCTAAATTGAACCATGAAGACATAGAAAACATATATAGACCCATAACTGAAACAGAAATTGAAACAGTAATAAAGGCCCTCCCAACAAAGAAAAGCACAGGACCAGATGGATTCACTGCTGAATTCTACCAGACGTTTAAAGAAGAACTAATCCCATTTCTTCTCAAACTATTCAGAACAATCAAAAAAGATGGCATCCTCCCAAATTCTTTCTATGAAGCCAGCATCACCTTAATCCCTGAGCCAGAGAAAGATGCAGCACTGAAAGAAAATTATAGACCAATATCCCTGATGAACATAGACGCAAAAATCCTCAATAAAATTCTCGCCAATAGAATACAACAACACATCAGAAAAATCATCCACCCAGACCAAGTGGGATTTACCCCTGATATGCAGGGATGGTTCAACATTTGCAAATCAATCAATGTGATTCACCACATTAACAGACTGCAAAAGAAAAACCATTTGATTATCTCAATAGATGCAGAGAAAGCATTCAATAAAATTCAACACCCTTTCATGATGAAAACTCTAAGCAAATTGAGTATAGAAGGAGCATTCCTCAATATAATGAAAGCAATTTATGAAAAACCCACGGCCAGCATCCTATTGAATGGGGGAAAGTTGGAAGCATTTCCACTGAGATCTGGCACCAGACAGGGATGCCCACTCTCACCACTGCTATTTAACGTAGTTCTGGAAGTTTTAGCCAGAGCTATCAGACAAGAAAAAGAAATTAAAAGAATACAAATTGAGAAGGAAGAAGTCAAACTATCCCTCTTTGCAGACGATATGATTCTTTACTTAGAGGATCCAAAGAACTCTACTAAGAGACTATTGGAACTCATAGAGGAGTTTGGCAAAGTGGCAGGATATAAAATCAATGCACAAAAATCAACAGCCTTTGTATACACAGGAAATGCCGTGGCTGAGAAAGAACTTCTAAGATCAATCCCATTTACAATAGCTACAAAAACAACCAAATACCTTGGAATAAACTTAACCAAGGATGTTAAAGATCTCTACGATGAGAATTACAAAATCTTAAAGAAAGAAATAGAAGAGGATACCAAAAAATGGAAAAATCTTCCATGGTCATGGATTGGAAGAATCAACATCATCAAAATGTCCATTCTCCCAAAAGCAATTTATAGATTCAATGCCATCCCAATCAAGATACCAAAGACATTCTTCTCAGATCTAGAAAAAAATGATGCTGAAATTCATATGGAGGCACAAGAGACCTCGAATAGCTAAAGCAATCTTGTACAACAAAAATAAAGCTGGAGGCATCACAATACCAGATTTTAGGACATACTACAGGGCAGTTGTTATCAAAACAGCATGGTACTGGTACAGAAACAGGTGGATAGACCAATGGAACAGAACAGAAACACCAGAAATCAACGCAAACATCTACAGCCAACTTATATTTGATCAAGGATCTAAAACCAATTCCTGGAGCAAGGACAGTCTATTCAATAAATGGTGCTGGGAAAACTGGATTTCCACGTGCAGAAGCATGAAGCAAGACCCCTACCTTACACCTTACACAAAAATCCACTCAACATGGATTAAAGACCTAAATCTATGACCTGACACCATCGAGTTATTAGAGAACAATGGAGAAACCCTTCAAGATATTGGTACAGGCAAAGAGTTTCTGGGAAAGACCCGGGAGGCACAGGCAGTCAAAGCCAAAATCAACTGTTGGGATTGCATCAAATTGAGAAGTTTCTGTACTGCAAAAGAAACAGTCAGGAGGGTGAAGAGACAACCGACAGAATGGGAAAAAATATTTGCAAACTATGCAACAGATAAAGGGTTAATAACCAGAATCTACAAAGAGATCAAGAAACTCCACAACAGCAAAACAAACAACCCACTTAAGAGATGGGCCAAGGACCTCAATAGACATTTTTCAAAAGAGGAAATCCAAATGACCAACAGGCACATGAAAAAATGTTCAAGGTCATTAGCAATCAGGGAAATGCAAATCAAAAGCACAATGAGGTTTTACCTCACCCCGGTTAGAATGGCTCACATTCAGAAATCTACCAACAACAGATGCTGGCGAGGATGTGGGGAAAAAGGGACACTAACCCACTGTTGGTGGGAATGCAAACTGGTCAAGCCACTATGGAAGTCAGTCTGGAGATTCCTCAGAAACCTGAAGATAACCCTACCGTTCGACCCAGCCCTTGGAATTTACCCAAAGGAATTTAAATTGGCAAACAAAAAAGCGGTCTGCACCCTAATGTTTATTGCAGCACAATTCACAATAGCCAAGACCTGGAACCAACCTAAATGCCCATCAACGGTAGACTGGATAAAGAAATTATGGGATATGTACTCTTTAGAATACTATACCGCAGTAAAAAACAAAAACAATGAAATCCAGTCATTTGCAACAAAATGGAGGAATCTGGAACACATCATGCTGAGTGAAATAAGCCAGTCCCAAAGGGACAAATACCATATGTTCTCCCTGATCGGTGACAACTGACTGAACACCAAAAAGGAAACCTCCTGAAGTGAAATGGACAATATGAGAAATGGTGACTTGATCAGCATAGCCCTGACTGTTAATGAACAACTTAATACATTATCCCTCTTAGTATTTTTTTGTCTGTTCTACTTAATATGACTGGTTTAATTCTGTAATTATCACACAGTTATTCTTAAGTGTTGAAATTTAACTGAAATGTGATCCCTGTTAAATATAAGAGTGGGAATAAGAGAGGGAAGAGATGTACAATTTGGGACATGCTCAAGCTGACTTGCCGCAAATGGTAGACCGGCCAATGGAAGACACTTCTCTCTGCCTCGAACTCGTTCAAATAGATAAATAAATCTTTAAATTAAAATTCTGTCTCATTTATAAACACTTTCAAAGTGTGTTTTCAAGTCCCTGATTGCATCATTTCTAATATTTATACCTCTGGAAGCACACATCTTCTCATTTGTGCAGTTCTTTACATGATTGCTAATACTGAATTTTCCAATAAAGTCTTGTTTGTGTTCTCTGAGTTACAGAAGCAACTCTACTGAATATTTCAAGATTCCTTTTACAAGATCACTTTGATTCTTTAAGAACTGGACCATTTTAAAGGCCACTTCTCAGCTAATCAGTCGAAAGCTAGTGTAAACTGAGACCCCATCATCATTTGTGACATAGCCTACGGTTCCAATATATTTAGCAACATTTTTCCTTCCCACAGTCCATAGTAGATGTCAAATTCTCATGTAGCCGGTAGCAGGGTTTCCTAGACCCCATTTCACAGTGGGGCAGCCCTTCTTCACTCCCCACTTGACACAGCTAGGTCTCCTCTTGTTCATGAGGCTTGGAGCCCTAGATTTCCCTGATGTCATGTTAGCAACTCTAGCCTACAGCCAGGTTTGCATGCGTCAGTGAGCTGTCTGGACTTCAGCACCTTCTCACATTTGGTTTTGGATATCCTCTTCATTTCGAGTGCCTGAATATATTGCTCACTCTAAGTGAGGCTATATACCTCTAACTTCATTTTATCTAGTTTCCACTTGCTATAAGGTAAATATGTCCCCACAAAGTTCAAGTGTTGGAAATTTAATCACTAATCTAGCTATTGAGAGGTAAGAGCTTTAAGAGGTCATTAGGTTATGAAGGATCTGACCCCTCATGAATGGATTAATGACAGCAGTGAGTTGCCACGGGAGTGGGTTCCTTATAAATGGCTAACTTTGGGGCAGACATTTGGCACAGTGGTTAAGAAACCACACGGGAAACCCTCATTCCATATTGGAGTTCCTGGGTTCTGCTCCTAGCTCCACTCCCAACTCCACCTTCCTGCTAATGCACACCCTGGCTTAAGTGCTTAAGTCACTGCCAACCACATGCGAGACCTGGATTGAGTTCCTGGTTTCCAGCTTCAGCCTGTCCTAATCCTAGCCTTTGTGGGCATTTGTGCAATATACCAGTGGACAGGAGAGTTCTCTCCAATTGACTCTTTTATTCTCTCTCTGTGTGAATGTTTCATTCTCTCTTTCTCTGTGATATTCAATAAATAAGTAAATATTAAAACGGCCTGCAGCACCAGCATCCCATATGTGCACTGGTATTAGTCCTGGCTGCTCCTCTTCCAATCCAGCTCTCTGCTATGGCCAGGGAAAGCAGTAGAAGATGGCCCAAGTCCTTAGGGCCCTGTGCCCATGTGGGAGACTGGAAGAAACTCCTAGCTCCTGGCTCCTGGCATCAGATCAACGCAGTTCTGGCCGTTGTAGCTATTTGGGGAGTGAACCAATGGACATAAGATCTTTCTCTCTGTCTCTCCTTCTCACTGTCTGTAACACCACCTCTCAAATAAATAATAAAAATCTTAAATAATTAAATAAATAAATGGATGAGTTTGGCTGTCTTTCTGCTTGTAGATGCATTTGTGGTTCTTGCCTTTCCACCCTCTGCCATGGAATGATATATCAAGAAGGCCCTCACTGCATGCTGATACTCTGATACTGGACTTCCCAGCCTCTAGGACCATGAGAAACAAGTACCTCTTGTTTTTCGCTGGAACGCGAGGTGAGCCGAACCTCAATAGCCCGAGACACCGGCAGGCAAGCGGAGAGAGGAGACTAGAGGGAACGACCCCCGGGGGGGGGGGAGTTCACAAGGCTAACTGGAAGAGAGAGAGAGAGAGAGAAAAAAAAAGGCGACTAGTACGGACACGGGTTTCTCTCTCTCCGCTCACCTCTCAAGGGCGAGCAAGACAAAGAGCAGGCGCCATCTTGGACATACGTCATAAGCAGAGCGACCTCAGGTCTGCACCGGCCCTGAGCCTAGCAGAAAAACCTGACTCTGGGCGGGGCGAATTAACAGGAGATTAGGACCTAGTAAATTTATGGTGCTACTGAACTGAGACTGTGCAAAAAGAGATGGTGGGGGAGAGAACTCACGGAATTCACGTGAGCACTCTCCAGAGACGCTACAATTCCGTAACTTTGGCAACCCAGTGGGAGGCTGAAGGAGAATTTGAGCCCACTCTGAGGGCCGAACAGATTCCCTGTGGGGATCTTGGGAAAGAGCTTCCGATCTCTGGCTCCTGTGGGTATATCATTTGCCTGCTAACTACCTCCAACTTCGTTCAGCTGTGCGGAATTACTTCCCTTTTGAATCAAAAAAAAAAAAAGAGAGAGAGAGATTTACCACGCCTAACCTGGGAGTGTCACCTTTGGCACACCAAACAGAGCTCTCAGGCCACACCCATATCAAGCCCTAAGGCTCCATCAAAAACAGATAGTCCACTTAATCTAGAGTCATAGTATAACAAGAAAAAGCACCACAGTGAAGAAACCAAATATCTCCAATATGCCAAATAACAAACGCAAAAACCGAGGTAATAAAAACAAGGAAGTCACTATGACGCCCTCAAATGAAAAAGACACCCCAATTCAAGATTATGAAGATGATGACATAGAAGAAATGCAAGAAGCAGATCTCAAAAAATTGAATTATCCAGTTTATAAAACAGTTACCACAGCATACAGCAGACACCACTTCAGATGTTTGGAATGCAAACCTACAAGAAGTGCTTGTATGTTATCACAAACTTGATACAAAACATTTCAATGATAGTATGAGAGATAAAGTTCCAACACAGTCTCAATTAAGACTGTAGACCTAAATGTCATAAATTTAAAATTAAGAATTAGAGTACAGCATTTATTACATATAAATAAGCACAGCGGGTTTATCTGAGTAACACAAGGCTGGATTAACATGAGCAGAGTGAATAATATAATCCAGGAGCTAGCAAACTTAAGATAGAAAATACTTCAGGTTTTGTGTGCCACATGCAGCCTGTGTGACACAGTCTTCTTTAGTTATGTTTGCCTGCTTGCTTTATAACCCCTTAAACATACAAGACCATTCGTAACTCACAGTCCAAAATGCAGACTAGTTTCCCAACAAGATATAGGTGGAGTATTCCTTATATAAAAGGCCGGGACAAGAAGTGCTACAGATTTTAAAGAGTTTTTCAGAGTTTGGAATATTTCACAAATTTTATCAGCTGGGCATTTCTCTTCTAAAAATCTTATTCTGTAATGTTCTGAAACTTGAAAAATTTAAAGTGTCATTTAGGCAGTCAAGAAGTTTTGGATTTTAGATAATTACAGGTTTTAGATTTCCTGTTAGGGATGTCCAACCTTTACAATTCAAAACCACATCATTGTCTCAATAAATACATAAAATGTGTCTGATAATATCCAATATCTATTCATGCTTTTTAAAAAATTATGCATACTCTAAGAACATAACTCCCTTAACCCAACAAAGATTATCACTAGAAATTTATGGCAAACTTCCCTTCTGAATGCAGTCTCAGAAAGATTTTCTTTAATATTCGGAACAAGGAAAGGATGCCTACCACACCTACTTCTACTAGGCAAAAAATACTAATGGTACAACATTTAGAAGTGGGGATAAACAACACCCTCACTATAGAACAAATGATATGATTGTTTATGCAGAAAAACTCAGAAAGTACAAATAATTGGAATTGACAAGAGAGTTCAGATGTTCATAAGATTAATATATCTGTCTATCCATGTGTCCGTTAAATGGGTGATCTTACTCGTTAGGAGCTCCCAAAGGAACTATATGAAGCAAGCCTCTTCCACAGAGAATCCTGCACTCACTTCTACAAGAGCAATGGGATCCTAGTGACCTGAGATTATCCCTTTTAGAGGATTCAGCAGTCCTTAATGTGAAGATCTCAAGTTCAAGCTCCTATCCAGTGATGGAACCCAACATTTAGTCTCCTGCTGCTGGCATTGTTGTTGCTACTTGCCTCCAGGATAAACCCAGCATCTGTTCACCATGCTAACTTTGATTTCCAAATGCTGGAGCTGATTGACATTGCTGCTTGTTAGATTTTTGTCCTTGGAGATTTTTCTGATACCAAAAGTACTTTATTCAAGATCTTGCTATATTATATAGAAAGATATTCTAGACCAAAGTGTGATTTATAAAAACTATTACATACAGAAAATACATTGGAAACAATCTTTTCAGATGACACAGCATAGGTAACTTGTTTTCTCTTCTGCATTTCCATATCGTCTATTTATAATCTGTTCATTTTTATAACAAAGAAATAATATATTTTATTTTTAAAAAGAAGTTGTGTACAGGACATGGTTCAAAAGCTTTTTGAAAGTATTTCTGAAAACACCAAAGAACACTTATCAAACATATACCTGCTTTTTAAATAATATCTGAATTCATTCTCATAGAAATCCTCATTATCCTTATTTTTGCAGGATATTGAGGCCCAGAAATGTTGAGTAATTTGTCCAAGAACTGGGATTTCCATTCAGGAATACTTATTCCGAGGCCAGTGCTTTTTCTACATAACTATGCTGACTCCCACAGACAACATTTTCATATTACCACCTGCCAGTTCCAATCAAGAGATAGTAATTAAACAATTCTCTGCTTTTGACAATAATATTTAAGCTACCAGCACTTTAAAGAAATTAATATGAACAGCTGTTTATCTAATGGAAGATACTGTATCTCAACACAAATTACATACTATTACAGAAAAAAGTCTCCAATGTGACACAGTTATGATGCTTTTACAAAACAGGTTTAATTACATTATTTATTAGAGGATAAAGCATAAAAATGTTGTTTACTGACCAATATATTTATAAACATGTTCCATTTGCTTAACAGAGAAACACAAATTACAGTAACAATGATATACCTATCAAATTGGCAAAAATTTAAAATAGGAATAACCAGATAGACAAAAAGTGAAATTATCGTATATGTTAGGAGATAATGCAATTGGTAAAAATTTGCTCAAGAACAAATGATACATGCACATGAAAAACATATTTGGCTTTTTACCTAGTTTTGTTTTTTTGTTTTTTTTTTTTTTTTTTTTTTGACAGGCAGAGTGGACAGAGAGACAGGCAGAGAGAAAGGTCTTCCTTTATGTTAGTTCACTCACCAATGGCCGCTGCGGCTGGTGCACTGTGTTGATCCGAAGCCAGGAGTCAGGTGCACGGCCCAAGGACTTGGGCCATCCTCCACTGCCCTCCCAGGCCACAGCAGAGAGCTGGACAGGAAGAGGAGCGACTGGGACAGAATCCGGTGCCCCGACCGGGATTAGAACACGAGGTGCCGGCGCCGCAAGGCGGAGGATTAGCCTAGTGAACCATAGCACCGTCTGGCTTTTAACCCAATAATTCCTCTTGTGGGAATTTATCCTAATGAAAAAATTTCAGTTATGTATATAAAGATTTAGCTACATTAGTATTATAATAGTTCATTTTTCACTACTCTAACAAAAATATTTGATGTTGGGTAACTTTATAAGGAAAAGAGGTTTCTTGTCTCACAATTCTGAAAATTGAAGGGCATGGCACCAACATTAGGCAGCACTTATAAGGACTTCATGGTGACTGGCAATGCGTGGGATGAGGCACTGCAGCCCAAGACAGGAAACCATAGAGCAATTCAAGAGGCAGTGTTGCTCTTAGACTAACTTCTCTTTTCCCTTCCAAATACCACTGTCAGGAATTTGTAACAGGTAGAACACAACGCTTCCTACCCAAACCTCCCTTCCCTCTAAACACGCACTTACATAAGAATGACAGAACCAGACACAAAACCTTCCAGAACCCAGAAGATACATGGAGTTTTCCAAAGTCTAAACAGTACAAAACAAGAAAAGGAAAAGAACTAAAGAGATGAGGCAAAAAAGAGAAAACAAAAACAAATTATGACTGGAAAGATCTCCACTTTGTTCTCAACCAATGAGGAAAGCCTACTTTGAGATATGCAATACATGAGAACTCACTCTTGTAAGTTAGGTTCAGAGCCATGTTTCATTCCACCTTAATAAGCTCCCATAGAATTAATATTCACATCTTGGAGTCTACTCCTGAGTTAGTAGACATGCATGAATTTCTCCAAGAGTCACACAAAATAGAAGAAACAAGCCATTACACAAGAGGTGTTCTCCTACCTTAACAGCTTCTCCAAGAGTTTGCTTGTTGTCGGCTTCCTCACTGGAGTGCAGTTCCAGTCTATAATTCAACTCCTGTAATTGTTGTGCCTGTTCCTTCAATAGCATTTGTGCCTGTTGTTCCCAAAGTAATGCATTACTGAGTTCTTCACATGCACTTTCAAACTTCTCATGGGTGATCAGTTTCTTTAAAAAGGGGTGGGTGGGGGCAATCAGTTATAAACTAACTCATTTTACCTTTTTTTATTCAGAACTATACTTGTTAACATTAGCAATACCATGTAAACATTTCTAAGTGCCTGATACATGACAAAAATACAATTTTTTCCTTCATTTTGCAAGATAAAAATATCACCCTGAGTTTCAAAATACAAAAGGCATACTTCCAAAGTTACTATTTTTAGCTAACTAAAAATCTCACAGAACTTATTCCAAATTCTATAATAAATTCAGATAATGCTTAGTTCCAATCGTCACACATGAAAACTTTTTATAAAGAATATGATCTGGGAATTAAAATCTTTAACAACTTCCTAGACTTTTCATTGACTACCTAAAGGGCTGTGTCCAGTGGATGTTACCAGATCTCCCTAATGAAACATCTACTCTACATCATACCTACCTCTTCTACTCCCATTCCCACTATACAATCTTGTTTTATTTTCTTCTTATTGTCCTTATCTAAAGTCACCTCACTTTTTTAACTGCCTGTCCACACTCTGCCTCCACAAATGTAGTTTCACTGAGTAGCAAACCCAGTACTGGCACTCAGTAGGTACTCAATAGTTACTTGTTGAATGAAAGAACATTCATAAGTAAACATCTGCCAATAAAACTGTATCCCATAATGCACAACACAGTTTTTATCTCATCTCTCTCTCTGCCTGTCACACAAATAGATAGAAAAATCTTTTTAAAAAGAGAGAACATAAGAGATAAAACATTTTTTTAGATTTAGACATTTGCAGAAAAATGAAACTGTAACTGAAGAATCAGGATTACTTGACCTGCCTAACTCAGAAGAACTCTTTGCCCTTTGAAGGTTTATCTACTTGAAATAATAATTAACTTCAATAATTTATATTATCATAGGATTCCTAACTAACCCAAGATATCAAATCAACCTAGGTGTCTATCAACAAATGAATGAATAAAGAAAATATGGTATGTTCCCATAATAGAATACTATTTGGCATTAGAAAAAAAAGTGAGATCCTCTCATTTATGAAAATATGGAGAATCTGGGGAACATTATGTTAAGCAAAGCAAACCAGGCACAGGAAGATAAGTAACACAAAATCTCACTCATGCATAGAATCTGGAACACAATCTTTTTTTTTTTATCCTTTTTTTTTTAATCTTTTATTTAATGAATATAAATTTCCAAAGTACGACTCATGTGTTACAATGGCTTCCCCCCCATACCGTCCCTCCCACCCACAACCCTCCCCTTTTCCACTCCCTCTCCCCTTCCATTCACATCAAGATTCATTTTCGATTATCTTAATATACAGAAGATCAGCTTAGTATACCTTAAGTAAGTATTTCAACAGTTTGCTCCCACACAGAAACATAAAGTGAAAAATAATAGGTGATTTTTTTTAAATGATGATGAAATCAGATCAGACCTATTGTCATGTTTAATCCCAGTGAGAGTCAAGTTGGGAATTGATAATTTCTTTTTTTTTTTTTTTACAGAAGATCAGTTTAGTGTACATTAAGTAAAGATTTCAGTCGTTTGCACCCCCATAGAAACACAAAGTGAAATATACTGTTTGAGTACTCGTTATAGCATTAAGCCTCAGTGTACAGCACGTTAAGGACAGAGATCCTACATGAGGAGTAAGTGCACAGTGACTCCTGTTGTTGACTTTACCAATTGACACTCCTGTTTATGGCATCAGTAATCTCCCTATGCACCAGTTATGAGTTTCCAAGGCTATGGAAGCCCCTTGAGTTCTCCGACTCTTATCTTGTTTAGACATGGTCATAGTCAAAGTGGTGGAACACAATCTTAAACAGAGAGGAAGTCACCAGAGGCTGGGATAGGGGTGAAAGGAAGAGGTTCATAGAAAGAGGTTGCTTGAGAAGTGCAAAGTTGCAATTAGATGGAAGCAATAAGTCTGGAGTTGTAGTTACAGCACTGTGATGATGATGTCAATGATGATATATTGTACAATTCAAATGAGCTACAAGAAAATTTTGAATGTTTCACAAGACAGAAATGGTTTTGAGGTGAGGGATATGCTAATTACTCTGACTTGATCAATACTCTATGTATATATGTATCAACACATCACACTGTACCCTATAAATATATATAATTATTATATGTCAATTAAAAATAAAAGAAAACACACAATATATATACACACACAAAGTCTGCTACTGTCTATTACCATAAATGTTAAAACTGCAATTTGCAACTTAACCAAGAGATAAATGGAAAAATATATTTATTCTGAGGTTAAACCTGCAAAAGTTGTTTCCTCAAGTAATGGGATATTAAAAGTAGTTGGTTGCTAGTTTTAAGGAATAAGCTGGTGTCGGATCCTTCTTAGTGCCCTAAACCAGATTTGGTTCAGAAGGTGAAGGTGGGGCTCTGTGGTTGGGTGGCTCCCATCCATCCTGGAGCTCAGCCAGAGGCCTTGAGGGGATCTTGGGGAATGTGCGGTGAAGCTGCTCCACACTCACACCCACCCAATGCAGACAGCAGCAGCTAGACATCATAATCTTTCTCTCTAGATCACTTTTTTTTAAGATTTATTTATTCATTTGAAAGGCAGGGCTACAGAGGCAGAGGCAGAGAGAGAGAGAGCTTCCTCCAGGTCTCCCACATGGGTGCAGGGTCCCAAGGACTTCATGTGCATTTGAGTAGGCTTCACTTCAGTTATGAGATTGCCTGGTGAAAAGGTCACCAGCATGCGGTGTGAGAACAGCAGTCTCCACTCAGCCACGGGGACAGCACCAATGCCGCCAATCTGGTAGACATCCTGTAGGGCAGAAGCTAAGTTGTCAGATGTCCAGTTGGTGGGAGGAGGCGAGCCAGGGCTCCCAGCAGTGTGAATCACTGGCATTACAGTCATGCCGGTGTCTTCCCTTCCTTGGAAAAGGTGCATTCCCAGTGCTGAGGATATTTTCACCATTCCGAACAGAAATTGGCACAAGTGCTACCGTGTCTCGCCAGTGCAGTCCCCATTCATTACCAAGACCCCCATGTTACGGGAGTGTGAGCCCTGGCTAGGCTTGGGCCAGCTTCCTGCCTCCAGGTGAGAGAGAATCAAGGAAGACATGTGGATAAAGGTGAGCAGAGAAGCAAACTACTTCAAGACAGAGGGAAAGTCCACAATCAGGAGCAAGGTTAACCTCCAGGAGAGAACGCTGCTGCTAGCAGGGTTTGGGGCTGTCCTTTCCTAGTCCTGGAAGCACAGGGGCCACTGTCTGTGGCTTAAGTGAACATTCAAGTAGGGGGAGGCTTGGGGCAGGGTTTGAGGGGCTTCTACTTGTGTGCCAACCTTTGGGCATTTTCGAGTTGTCATGGCACTGGTGGATGATGGGAGTGGGGCTTGGACAGCACACACAGGGCTGTAGTGCACACAGGGCTCTCTCATTTCAGTTTCCCTCTTTCCCTGGGAATCTTGGTCCTTTCTCTCAGCCTCTGAATACATACCCTTATGCTTCCCATTTTCTCTGAAGCTGGGCTAGTTTTGTGCCTTATTCTCAACAAAGATATGGAAAGTGCTCCTTCTGAAGTTATCTTCCACTGAAGCTAATGCTCATGCCCATTACACAAATACATTTCACTCCCCTGGGAAGCTCTCTGTACCACCAGGCTTATTCAAGTGCCTCACACCTTGGGCCTAGTTGGTCCCACATACAAAGAGCAGCAGCTCATTGTCCCAAATGTCATCCTAGATTGTGTCTATGGTCCTCAAGGAAATCACAAATTCCATCCTTCCATGGCAACTTTGGATTCCTTGTCTGGCCTGGGCTTATGCAATTTTTATCTCAGAGTGTTGCAGCTCCTGCCAACCTCTGAGCTGTCCACAGTGCTGATGCTGTGTGTGTGGCGCAGGCCATGGTGCTGACCAGTGGTGGCCTGGGCCTCAATGCCAAACAGAAGGCCAGCAGCTCAGGGGCTTGGACATTTTTTGTTCTTCACCCTGCTCGGGGACTTTGACTTGCAGTTCAGGACAGATGGAATCTCATTTTGGTGTTTCTGGACAAAAGCCATGGATTACGTGAGACTTGTGTGATGGAGTCTTTATTCTTCTGGTGAGAGCAACACCTACAGAAAGGGCAGCAGGGCCCTGGGCATCTTGTTGGAAGATGTCAGACAGCTGCTACTCAGTGTCTTGAGGTATCAAAGCTAAGGACCACAGAAAACTGAAGTTTCATCATTATCCTATATACGCATTTCTTAGTCTTCACAGAAGTATCTAATAGGATAAATTACTTTCTTATGGAAACACACAGTTGGTATATTATATATTTTGTTTGTTGGCTTTCTGTCAGGAAAATTTCTGAGTAAAATCAACCCATTCACTAAACAGGGGAAAATACTAAATGAGACAGAAATGTACTTTGTACTCATGTCCCCTAATACATGACAGCTCTTAGGATGGTCAGCTTGGTGCACTGTAACTTAAGCATTATATTCAGCATATGAGCGGTCTCCACAGGGAAACATGATCACAGGCATGTGGATGAGCACACAGGTGTGTGCGTATGGTAGAGAGCATGAAGCTCTGGTTGAGGGGTGAACAAGAGACCCACATTGGAGTTTCTGGCATTGGTTTCCGACCCCCAAGTGTCCACAAGCACCAGGGCCTGGAACTCTGTCCAAGGACAGGGACCCAAGTACTGAGCATCAGCACTGCCTGCCAGGGTTTGCCTTAGGCAGCAGCCAGGACTCCAACCCAGGCACTCAAATGGGGAATGCAGGCCCCCTAAGCCATTTCTGAGGCACTGAGCCAAAGGCCTCCCCCGAAACTTGATTTTACAAATAGTAATATTAATACTAATAACAGATGCTACGTTGGAGAGGAGTTTTAGGTTTTCAGGAAATCGAGCAGGTGCACAGTTCTCACGCAGCCCTCCCTTGTGGGTCAACAGCTTCCTCTGTCATGATCTCGTGTGTGTGTGTGATATCAGAAGAATAGAAATGTGGGCTTATCCTCCAAAGTCCAGGGTCAGCTTCAGGTCCAGGCTTTGTGCCATGCGCTTGTGATGAGGCAGAATACCAGGTATAAAACATGACAGCATCGTACAGAACAGCTGCCCTGCTCTGGCAGTTGGCTAGGAGGGGTTGACGGCATGCAGAAATGCTACCCTAAAGCCCAGCTCCGGGGCATTGGAGCAAGGAACAAGGCAAGGGGGCCAGTGTTGCCTTCTCCTCTGCAGGTCCTAGGATTCTCACCCAAGAGGTGCCCTCCAGGGCTGGCACTATGGTGCAGCGGGTAAAGCCGCCATCCCACATGGGCACCACTTTGTGTCCCAGCCACTGCAGTTCCGATCCAGCTCCCTGCCAATGGCCTGGGAACACAGAAGAGGATGGCCCAGGTACATAAGACTTGGATACCCATGTGGAAGTCCTCAAAGAAGGCAGCCTCTGCCTGCCAGCCTCACGGGGACTGCGAAGCACAGCGCGCGCATTGGCCGTTGCCCTGAGCAGCCAGCGCAGTGGTGACCACAGCAAGTGAGTGCGCGGCACAGAGGGCATGGGGCTCAGGACATACCTTGATCACATATGAGTTGTCTACGATGGCGCCCCCTGGCGCTCCACGGTGGCAGCGACCCCAGACTCTCTGGTGGCGGCTGGGGGCCAAGGCCGCAGCGAGGTCACCAGGCCTGCCTGACTGCCCTCAGGAACCCCATAAATCCTCTTCTTTAGCACTTCTCAAGTACCTAAGTTCACCGTTACAAAAGGTCCACACACTGCAGAAAACCAACCTCCAGACTGTGATGCCTCGGACCAGCCCAGAGAGCCCCCCAAACTCCCAGCACGTTTGCTTTTGTAAAGAACAAGGCAGAGGAGTGGTCCCTCCAGGGCTGTCTCCAGGTCGCCAGTAGGGGCTCCTTCACTGCTTCATTCGTTTTTCTTCTTTCTTCTTTCTATGACTGGAAAAATTCGGCCCTTGAAGTCTGGGGGTTCAGATATCTGCTAGTCGTCAGGCTCATCGTCATCGAACAAGTGGTACATCCGCACGAGTTCCACGACGTCATGGGGCAGTGAAGCCCAGGCTGTACAGGAGTCCAGATGGCTGTTGTGCAGATTGGCGGGCAGCGGGTCCTCGGCAGTCTCGGGGCCCTGCACCTGGGAGCTCCTAGGTTCGTGATCTTCCTGTGAAGGCATGCTGAGCTCTGAGCCTGGCGGTGGTGGCAACTCCCTGAGGTGGCACTGCTGACCCATTCGGTGTTGTTTGCTTTTCTTGGCGCGCTGATTTTTAAACCAGGTCTGGGGAGGAAGGGAGGGAACAGGTTACTCTAGGGGCAAGGACCCCAGGGAGACCCCATGGGCCTCAGAAGCTCGGGGCCCTTGTGGCGTGGGCACGCTGGGCTCAAGCCTCTTTCTCAAAGGCTGTGCCAGGCCCGAGAGGGAGCCGCAGGCATCAGGTAAAGGGGAGGGGGCCGGGCAGCCTCTGCCCTGCTCCCAAGGGATCTTCAGCAGCAGAACCTAGAACTTTCTGCGCTAGGCTTTGCACCACAAAGGCTCACGTTCTGGAAGCTCGGTCTCTCAGGACACAGTACTGAGAGGTGCAGAGACCCTCGGAGGGGAGGCCTGGTGAGGTCATTCGCCCATGGGGTCGATGCCGCCTCGAACTCTTTCAAATAAATAATAAATAAATCTTAAAAAGAAATTCTGTCTCATTGCCTCTCACACAATAAATTTAAAGAAATACACTTTGGAAACGCGCTGCCCCCACAAAGGTGTTTGCTCCGCCTGCGGGGGCTGCTCTGGGCTGTCTCCCGCGGGCTGGGCGGAACCATCCACCAGGCGGGGTCCTTGCTGCCAGCTCAGACTTGAACTCTTCTGCCCCAAGGTAGCCGCGAGCGCCAGGGGAAGTCTATCTTTTCAAGGGCCCAAGCTCAAGGAGTTTGAGACCAACCCCGGGCAGCCTCTGCCTGCCAGCCTCGCAGGGACTGAGAAGCACGTGCATTGGCGACTGCCCTGAGCGGCCAGCACAGCGGTGACCCCATGCGAGTGAGTGCGTGGCACGGAGGGCGCAGGGCTCGGGACATACCTTGATCACACACTCATCCAAACAGCTTTGCCGCTAACTCTTGTATCTTCTCCCAGTCAGGACAGGGGGTCGTTTCGAAAACAGCTTTCAACATCCCCAACTGGTCGGGGGTAAAGGCCGTGCGGCTGCGGCGAGCACACCTGGGCGCTGAGAGGGAACAGGAACAAAGAGCTTTGGTTTCTTTCAGAAACAATCCATTGGCCATCCTGATGCCAACTTTGGCTCCAGCAGCACTGCATGCATTTTGGGAGCGACCAGGTAGACAGCAGTACTCTCGGGGTCTCTCCTCTTTGCCTGGGTCTCCCAAAGGAATTTTGGAAAATGCACCCTGGAAGGCAGAGCCTGATCTCATGGTCATGCATTTTCGACGTGAGCCTGAGCTTCACGAGGGGAAGATGTCCTGCTGCCACACACACACACACACACACACACACATAAATACAAACCCACACACACAGAAAGACACAGACACAGAAACTCACATACACAGAAACACACACACACATACAAACTCATACATACACACCCACACATCCATGACATACATACATACACATACATACATAAGAACCCACACACTAACACAAAGACACATACAGACACACACAGAAACACACATATACATACACAGATATGCATACATATATACAAACCCACACACAGACAAACACACACACGTACATAAGCATACATACATTCATACACACCCACACCCACACACTGTGAAGGCAAGTGCCAAGCTCGCAGTTTTCTCCCAGCTCATGGGAAAGACAGAGAGAGAGACAGAGAGAGAGAAAAACTGCATAGGGCTTTGGAGGAAGCCCTCAGTCATGGAGGGGTTGGAAAGAGATGGAGAAAGAGCCGCAGGCAGAGGAGAAGGAGGCCAGAAGCACATGTGCGTGGTTAGAATGCAGCCACTGGGGCCGGCCCCTGGGAGGCCTTGCAATGCTGGGTTCCTATCCCAGAGTCCCAGTTGGAGTCGCGGCTGCTCCACTTCCCACCCAGCTCCCTACAAATGCACCTGGGAAAGCAGTAGAAGATGGCCCAAGTACTCAGGCCCCCACACCCACATGGGAGACCCAGATGGAGCTCCCGGCTCCTGGCTTTGGATTGCACCAGCCCTTGCTCATTGCAGCTACCCATGCAAATACACATGCAAAGGAAATGTTTTCTGATTTTCAGAAGGCACCTGGCATTGTGGCAGAGTGGGTAAAAGCCACCACTGGCAACACTGGCGTCCCATATGCACACTGGGGCAAGGCCCAGATGCTCCACTGCCTATGCAGCTCCCTGCTCATGTGCCTAGGGAAGCAGCAGAGGACGGCACAAGTGATGGGACCCCTGCACCCATGTGGGAGAGCTTATTTTTATTATAAAACTCACATTCAAGGATAGACTTACTTTCTTTCTTTGTTCTTTTTTGAAAAAAAAAAAAAAAGATCGATTCATTTCTTTGAAGGTCAGAGTTACTCCCCAACTGGCCACAATGGCTCGAGCTGTGCCAATCCAAAGGCAGGAGCCAGGAGCTGCTTCCAGGTCTGCCATGCAGGTGCAGGGACCAAGGACTTGGGCTGTGTTCTACTGCTTTCCCAGGCCATAGCAGAAGGCTGTATCAGAAAAGGAGCAGCTGAGACTCGAAGCGGCACCCGGACTCGAAGCAACGCCCAAATGGGATGCCTGCCCTTCAGGCCCGGGCTTTAAGCCACTGCACCACAGCGCCGGCCCCATCAACTCACTCTTTCAACACACAGTTTTCAAAGAGAAAGATTGTGTCTGTGTCTCCAAACAAGAAATGCACTCTGCACTAGGGTTTTCCAAGGCAAAGGAAAATAGGAGAAAATACAGAGAGACTAAGAAATGCATGGAAATAGGAGTCAAAAACTGAGCTCATTCTGGGGCAAAAAGAATGTTTTGGAACGCCATGCATAACTTTTTCTTCCTACCTATTTTCCCAGGAACTTTCTGAAGACCTCTCATCTGCATAGGTGGATTCCAAACAGTTTTTGCCCAAGTCAATGTTTTAAAATCCATTTCCATGAACTTTTCTAGTACCCTTGTGTCACATGGACATTTAAAATATCTGAACAGTGCAACTCGGAAGCAAGTGGAAAACACAAGCCAAAGACTGGAAGGTTTTCTGTGCCAGCAACACCAGAGTTTCCGGGAGACCCAACTAGCTGCCGTGTTAACTGTATGACAGTCACGGGCATCCAAAAGGATGGGAGAGACGACGGACACTCGCTCACTGCTGGCGGGAGCCCTGCAGCAAACTGTGCTCCTGTTTGCTCCATTGCCAGAAGCCAGCGATCCCGCCAACGGCCAAGCCGGTGCCGGCATGGCTTGGCCTACCACCAAGCAAGCCCTGCACAGCCAACCTCTCGCCCACCCACCTCGGCCACTTGCTCATTCGACATCAGGACGCAGACCGGCAGTATTTCCGAAGCTGCTGCTTCTCCAGCGTCTGCGCTTGTCTGCCCCTTGCTGCCCGCCCGCCCGCCCGCCTAAAGGACGGCTCCTTTAGAGAAGGAAGCCAACTTGGCATGGTATGAAGTCTTTGATGGACCCTCCCTAAGTCACACCCTAGACCTGATTGACAGATGTGCCGCTTGAAGAGGTGAACCCCAGCCCCTGGCTCCCGGCTCCCCATTGGCACAGCTCTGACCCTTGTGGCCATTTGGGGTGTGAAGCAACAGAAGGGAGACCTTTCTCCCTGTCTCTTCTTCTCACTGTCTGCAGCTCTACCTCTCCAAGAATTAAATAACAACATCCTCAAACAACGATTTATTTTACTTTATTTTAATTGAAAGTCCAGTGCCCATATGGGCTGTTGGCGCTGCAGGCTGGAGGTTGAACCCGCTGTGCTACAGCGCCGGCCCCAATCAATCCAATCTTTAAAAATGAAAAGACAATCATCTTTCTTCAAAAAGATCGTAAGCAAGCGAGGAGGTGGTTATGTTAATTAGCATGACTGTGGTGGTAACAATAAAATCAATCTTTTTAAAAAACACTTTTTGGTACAGATATGTTGATTGATTAGAAAGCCAGAATTCTAGCTTCGGCTGCTGCCAGGGTTTGCTGGCAGAAAACAAAAAGTTACATGCTAAAATGCATTCAAAAGCATAAAGTCTTTAGATACTGTCCAGAAAACACCAACAAACACAGAGGCTGTAGCATGATCTGGGATTGAGATAGCCACAACTCACCAGAAAATTCTGCATTCTTGCAGGAATATCCAGACAAAGTGTTGTGGAATTCGAGTGAAATTTAACCAAAAAATCATGGTCAAAGTGGTTTTCGAGAAAAGCACAATCTTTATGTTCAGCAAGTGGATCCAATGTCATGTTTACAAACACAAATATCATGTTTTCTCGGGTTTCTGAAGCTTTCTGCCTAGAAAGCTTGAATGTGTGGAGGATTTGACTCCATGTGGAACCAATTAGCGTTTGCTGGCAGAAAACAAAAAGTTACATGCTAAAATGCATTCAAAAGCATAAAGTCATTAGATACTGTCCAGAAACACAAACAAACACAGAGGCTATAGCAAGATATGGGATTGAGATAGCCACAACTCACCACATAGTTCTGCTTTCTTCCAGGAATATCCGGACAAAGTGTTGTGGAATTCGAGTGAAATTTAACCAAAAAATCATGGTCAAAGTGGTTTTCGAGAAAAACACAATCTTTCTGTTCAGCAAGTGGATCCAAAGTCATGTTAACAAACACAATTATGATGTTTTCGCGGTGTCTACAATGGCGCTCCCTGGCACTCCAAGGTGGCAGCAACCCCGGACTCTCTGGTGGCGGCTGGGGGCCAAGGACGTGGTGAGGTCACCAGGCCAGCTTGACTACCCTCAGGAACCCCATAAATCGTATTCTGGAGCAATTCACAAGTATCTAAGGGGCTCCTACACTGCTCCACTCTTTTTTCTTCTTTCTTTTTTCTATGACTGGAAAAATTCGGCCCTTTAAGTCTGGGGATTCAGATATCTGCTACTCGTCAGGCTTGTCATCATCGAACAAGCCATACATGCGCACGAGCTCCCCGATGTTGTGGGGCAACGAAGCCCAGGGTGCAGAGGGGTCCAGATGGATGTTGTGCAGATCGGTGGGCAGCGGGTCCTCGGCAGCCTCGGGGCCCTGAGCCTGGGAGATTCCAGGGCCATGATCTTCCTGCAAAGGTGCACTGAGCTCTGAGCCTGGTGGTGGTGGCGACTCCCTGGGGTGGCACTGCTGACCCATTCGCTGTTGTTTCCTTTTCTTGGCGCGCTGATTTTTAAACCAGGTCTGGGGAGGAAGGGAGGGAACAGGTTACTCCAGAGGCAAGGACCCCAGGGAGACCCCATGGGCCTCAGAAGCTCGGGGCCCTTGTGGCGTGGGCACGCTGGGCTCAAGCCTCTTTCTCAAACGCTGTGCCGGGCCCGGGAGGGAGCCGCAGGCATCAGGTAAAGGGGAGGGGGCCGGGCAGCCTCTGCCCTGCTCCCAAGGGATCTTCAGCAGCAGAACCTAGAACTTTCTGCGCTAGGCTTTGCACCACAAAGGCTCACGTTCTGGGAGCTCGGTCTCTCAGGACACAGTATTGAGAGGTGCGGAGACCCTCGGAGGGGAGGCCTGGTGGGGTCATTCGCCCATGGGGTCAATGCCGCCTCGAACTCTTTCAAATAAATAATAAATAAATCTTAAAAAGAAATTCTGTCTCATTGCCTCTCACACAATACATTTAAAGAAATACACTTTGGAAACACGCTGCCCGCACACACGTGTTTGCTCCGCCTGTGCAGGCAGCTCTAGGCTGGCTCCTGCGGGCTGGGCGGAGCCATCCACCAGGCAGGGTCCTCCCCACTGGCTCAGACTTGAACTTTTCTGCCCCAAGGCAGCCACAAGCTCCAGGGGCAGTCTATCTTGTCAAGCGCCCACCCGCAGGGACTTCAGGACCAGCCCCGCGGCAGCCTCTGCCTGCCAGCCTGGAAGGGACTGCGAAGCGCGCGCATTGGCGACTGCCCTGAGCGGCCAGCACAGCGGTGACCGCAAGTGAGTGCGTGGCACGGAGGGCGCAGGGCTCGGGACATACCTTGATCACACACTCATCCAAACATAGCTTTGCCGCTAACTCTTGTATCTTCTCCCAGTCAGGACAGGGGGTCTTTTCTAAAACAGCTTGCAGCATCCCCAACTGGACGGGGGTAAACGCCGTGCGGCTGCGGCGAGCACACCTGGGCGCTGAGAGGGAACAGGAACAAAGAGCTTTGGTTTGCTTTCAGAAAGAATCCATTGGCCATCCTGATGCCAACTTTGGCTCCAGCAGCCACTGCATGCATTTCGGGAGTGAGCCGGTAGACAGCAGCCCTCTCGGGGTCTCTCCTCTTTGCCTGGGTCTCCCAAAGGAATTTTGGAAAATGCACCGAGGAAGGCAGAGCCTGATCTCATGGTCATGCATTTTCGCCGAGAGCTTGAGCTTCACGAGGGGAAGATGTCCTGCTGTCACACACACACACACACACACACACATACATACATACAAACCCACACACACAGTAAGACACAGACACAGAAAGTCACACACACATACATACTCATACATACACACCCACACACCCACGACATACATACACACACATACATAAGAACCCACACACTAACACAAAGACACATACAGACACACACAGAAAGATACACACATGTACATACACACATATGCAAACATATATACAAACCCACACACAAACACAAATAAGACACACACAGACAAACACACACATACATACACATACATACATTTATACACACCCACACCCACACCCTGTGAAGGCAAGTGCCAAGCTCGCAGTTTTCTCCCAGCTCATGAGAAAGACAGAGAGAGAGACAGAGAGAGAGAAAAACTGCATAGGGCTTTGGAGGAAGCCCTCAGCCATGGAGGGGATGGAAAGAGATGGAGAAAGAGCCGCAGGCAGAGGAGAAGGAGGCCAGAAGCACATGTGCGTGGTTAGAGTGCAGCCACTGGGGCCGGCCCCTGGGAGGCCTTGCAATGCTGGGTTCCTATCCCAGAGTCCCAGTTGGAGTCCCAGCTGCTCCACTTCCCACCCAGCTCCCTGCAAATGCACCTGGGAAAGCAGTAGAAGATGGCCCAAGTACTCAGGCCCCCACACCCACATGGAAGACCCAGATGGAGCTCCCGGCTCCTGGCTTTGGATTGCACCAGCCCTTGGCCATTGCAGCTACCCAAGCAAATACACATACAAAGTAAATTTTTTTTCATTTTCAGAAGGCGCCTGGCATTGTGGCAGAGTGGGTAAAACCCACCACTGGCAACACTGGCGTCCCATATGGACACTGGGACAAGGCCCAGCTGCTCCGCTGCCTATGCAGCTCCCTGCTCATGTGCCTAGGGAAGCAGCAGACAACAGCCAAAAGATAGCACCCCTGCACCCATGTGGGAGAGCTTATTTTTATTATAAAACTTGCATTCAAGGATATACTTTCTTTTTTTTTTAAAGAAAAAAAAGGTCTATTCATTTATTTGATGGTCAGAGTTACACAGAGAAAGAAGGAGAGACAGAGAGAGAGAGAGACAGAGACAGAGAGAGAGAGAGAGTGTTCCATCCACTGGTTCACTCCCCAACTGGCCACAATGACATGAGCTGTGCCAATCCAAAGGCAGGAGCCAGGAGCTTCTTCCCGGTCTCCCATGTGGGTGCAGGGGCCCATCTTTTCCTGCTTTCCCAGGCCATGCCAGAGAGCGGGATCAGAAGAGGAGCAGCCTGGACTTGAACCAGAGCCCATATGGGGTGCCTGCACTTCCAGCCAGGGCTTTAACCCACTGCACCACAGCGCCGGCCCCATCAACGAACACTTTAAACAAAACTTTTTAAAAGAGAAAGATTGTATCTGTGTCTCCAGACAAGAAATGCACTCTACACTAGGTTGTTCCAATGCAAAGGAAAACATGAGAAAATACAGAGAGACTAAGAAATGCATGGAAAAAATGAGTCAAAAAATGGGTTCATTCTGGTGCAAAAAACAATTTTTTGAAAGCCATGCATAACTTTTTCTTTTCTTTTTATATTTAGACGGGCAGAGTTGGACAGTGAGAGAGAAACAGAGAGAAAGGTCTTCCTTCCGTTGGTTCACCCCCGCTCCCCTAATGACCAATACAGCCGGCCTTCGCGCTGTGCCGATCTGAAGCCAGGAGCCAGGTGCTTCCTCCTGGTCTCCCATGCGGGTGCAGGGCCCAAGCCCCTGGGCCATCTTCCACTGCCTTCCTGGGCCACAGCAGAGAGCTGGACTGGAAGAGGAGCAACCAGGACTAGGACCCAGCACCTATATGGGATGCCAGCGCCACACGCAGAAGATTAACTGAGTGAGCCACGGCCACTGTCCCCATCACTTTTGCTTCACCCCTAGTTTCCCACACACTTTGTGAAGACCTCTTATCTGCTTAGGTTTCCAAACAGTTGTTCCCCAATCAAATGGTTTAAAATCAATTTCCACCCTGTGTCACATAAACATTTAAAAGATCTGAACAGTGAAACTGCTAAGCAAATGGAAAACACACTTTTCAAGACTGGAAGGTTTTCTGTGCAACCAACATCAGAGTTTCTGGGAGACAACAAAGATACTCTACAAAACAACCAAAAACGAAACGCACAGTTCTTTAAAATGAGAAAGGTCGGAAACAGGCAATGAGCATTCAAGAGGAAGCAGAATGGTGTCTAAAACAGTGATGCAGCCCTGTCCCCTCGATGGCTTGGGAAGTGCGTCACAGACCAGAGATTATGGGAGACCCAACTGGCTGCCGTGTTAACTGTATGCCAGTCACGGGCATCCAAAAGGATGGGAGAGACGACGGACACTCACTCACTGCTGGCGGGAGCCCAGTAGCAAACTGTGCTCCTGTTTGCTCCATTGCTATAAGCCAGCGATCCCGCCAACGGCCAACCTGGTGCCGGCATGGCTTGGCCTACCACCAAGCAAGCCCTGCACAGCCCACCTCTCGCCCACCCGCCTCGGCCACTTGCTCACTCGACATCACGACTCGGACCGGCAGTATTTCCGAAGCTGCTGCTTCTCCAGCGTCTGTGTTTGTCTGCCCCCTGCCACCCGGACGGCTCCTTTCTAGAACAGAGCCAACTCCTGACGGTATTAAGTCACACCCTAGACCAGATTGACAGATGTAGCACTTGAAGAGCTTATCAGATACATGGGATTAACAGATGCCAATTTACCTCGGAATCAGCCCTTAAGATGTTCGGATCCGGCTGAAGAGCCCATGAGAGCATTTTAGGCATGGAAAGCCAAGACACTCTGGAAAAAAAAAAAAAAACCTAAATGAAAGATCTCTGCGAGTGAGAGAGATCCCAGTGGAAAGAACATGCCATCAAAGGAGGAGGTACCCTTCTCTGAAGGGAATTTCCACTTTGACTATGACCTTGTCTAAATAAGATGGGAGTTGGCAAACTCAAAAGGCTTCCCTAACCTAGGCAACTCAATAGCCTAGGGTGATTACTGACCCCAGAAACAAGAGTGTCAATTTCTTAGTCAACAACAGGAGTCACTGTGCACTTCCTCCTCATGTAGGATCTCTGCCCTTCACGTGTTGTAAAATGTGAATTCTTCCTATAACTAGTACTCAAACAGTACTTGACGCTTTGTGTTTCTGTGTGGGTGCAAACAGTTGAAATCTTTACTTACTATATACTATATTGATCTTCTGTATATAAAGATAATTGAAAATGAATCTTGATGTGAATGGAATGGGAGAGGGAGCGGGAGATGGGAGGATTGGATTGCGGGAAGGAGGCAAGTTATGGGGGGAAAAAGCCACGGTAATCTATAAGCTGTACTTTGGAAATTTAGATTTGTTAAATAAAAGTTAAAAAAAGAAAGAAAGAAAGAAAGATCAGTGCCCATATGGGCTGTTGGCGATGCAGGCTGGGGCTTTAACCCGCTGTGCGAAAGAGCCGTCCCCAATAAATAAAATCTTTAAACACGAAAATACAATCAACTTTCTAAAAAAAAAAAATCCGAAGAAAGCGAGGAGGTGGTATGTTAATTAGCGTGACTGTGGTGGTAACAAGAAAATCAATCCTTTTAAAAAACACTTTTTATTACAGATGTGTTTATTGATTTGAAAGGCAGAGTTCCAGAGAGGGAGAGAGAGGTCTTGCACTCGCTGTTTCACTCCCCAAATGGCCACAACAGCCAGAGCTGAGCTGTTCCGAAGCCTGGATCCGGAGCTTCTTCTGGGTCTGGGTCTGGGTCTCCCACACACACAGGCCCAGGGCCCTGCCCGAGGACTTGGGCAAATCCTCTACTGCTTCCCAGCCATAGCAGAAAGCTGGATCGGAAGACCGGGGCCCCTACGGGATGCAGGCACTGCAGGCCTCTCTCTCTCTCTCTCTCTCTCACTATGTATCTCTCTCTATCTCTCTATCCCTATCTCTATCTCTCTGTATCTCCCTCTACCTCTATCTCATCACTAACTCTACCGCTCTGAACTCTGCCTTCAAACAAAGAAAAAAGAAAAAACTATCCCTGCCCTGCTGGAGCCCGAAGGAATCCCTCCCTCGCTCCTGATTGGACAGTAAGAGCAAGGGGGCGGGCCTGAGGCGCCTAGCGACCTGCGGGAAGCAGAGGCGAGAACTCTGGGAGAACTTGACCACTGGAAAGCGGGTCCGGGCGCCCGAGTCTCAGGCCCGTCCCCTCGTGCGTGGCCCGGGGAGGCCCGCTGCCCACCCACCGCCCGAGAGCACGCGGAGGACGGCAGCCCACGAACGTGGCCACCACGCCCTTGCGGCCCTGGATTTCGCGTTGTCTACGATGGCGCCCCCTGGCGCTCCACGGTGGCGGCGACCCCGGACTCTGGTGGCGGCTGGGGGCCAAGGCCGCGGCGAGGTCGCCAGGCCCGCCTGACTGCCCTCAGGAACCCCATAAATCCTCTTCTTGTGGCACTTCACAAGTATCTAAGTTCACCATTACAAAACGTCCACACACTACAGAAAACCAGCCTCCAGGCTGTGATGCCTCGGACCAGCCCAGAGAGCCCCCCAAACTCCCAGCACGTTTGCTTTTGTAAAGAACAAGGCAGAGGAGTGGTCCCTCCAGGGCTGTCTCCAGGTCGCCGGCAGGGGCTCCTACAGACTGCTTCGTCCTTTTTCTTTTTTCTAGGACTGGAAAAAATTCGGCCCTTGAAGTCTGGGGGTTCAGATATCTGCTAGTCGTCTGGCTCGTCGTCATGGAACTAGCGGTACATGCGCACGAGCTCCCCGGTGTCATGAGGCAGCGAAGCCCAGGGCGCAGAGGAGTCCAGATGGCTGTTGTGCAGATCGGCGGGCAGCGGGTCCTCGGCAGCCTCGGGGCCCTGCGCCTGGGAGCCCCCGGGGCCCTGCTCTTCCTCCGCAGGCGCGCTGAGCTCCGAGCATGTTGGCGGCGGCGGCGGCGGTGGCGGCGCAGTGGCAGCAGCAGCGGTGGTGGCAGCGGAGGCGGAGGAGGAGGCTGAGGTGTGGACTCACTGGGCTGGCGGGGCTGGCCCTTTCGCTGCAGTTTTCTTTGCTGGGCGCGCTGATTTTTAAACCAGGTCTGGGGAGGAAGGGAGGGAGCAGGTTACTCCAGAGGCAAGGACCCCAGGGAGACCCCATGGGCCTCAGAAGCTCAGGGCCCTTGTGGCTTGGGCACGCTTGGCTCAAGCCTCTTTCCCAAAGCTGTGCCGGGCCAGGGAGGGAGCTGCAGGCATCAGGTAAAGGGGAGGGGGCCGGGCAGCCTCTGCCCTGCTCCCAAGCGATCCTCCACAGCAGAACTTAGAACTTTGCGCGCTAGGCTTTGCACCACAAAGGCTCACGTTCTGGGAGCTCGGTCTCTAAGGACACAGTACTGAGAGGTGCGGAGACCCTCGGAGGGGAGGCCTGGTGGGGTCATTCGGCCATGGGGTCGCGCGCAGCCGCCGTGGGCCCTGGGGGCAGTGAACCGGCCGATGGAAGACACCTCTCTCTGCCTCGAACTCGTTCAAAGAGATAAATACATCTTAAAAAAAAAGTCGGTCTCATTGCGTCTCATCCAATACATTGAAAGAAATACAATTTGGAAACGCGCTCCCTGCACACACGTGTTGGCTCAGCCTGCGCGGGCGGCTCTCGGCTGGCTCCCCGCGCTGGGGCTGGGCGGCGCCATCCACCAGGCGCGGTCCTGGCCGCCACCGCCGGCCGGCTCAGACTTGAACTCTTGCGCCCACAACCGCAACCGCAATGCAGCCGCGAGCGCCCCGTCCGCCCGCCCGCCCGGGGGAGTCTTTCTTGTCAAGTGCCCACGCGCAGGAAGTTCGGGACAAGTCCCGGGGCAGCCTCTGCCTGCCAGCCTCGCGGGGACTGCGAAGCGCAGCGCGCGCATTGGCCATTGCCCTGAGCAGCCAGCGCAGCGGTGACCACAGCAAGTGAGTGCGCGGCGCGGAGCAGAGGGCGCGGGGCTCAGGACATACCTTGATCACATACACATCCAGATGAAGCTCGGACGCTAACTCTTGGACTCGGCTCCAATCTGGGCAGCGGCTGGTTTCTAAAACAGCTTGCAGCATCCCCAGCTGGTCGGGGGTAAAGGCCGTGCGGCTGCGGCGAGAGGACCTGGGCACTGCAGAGGGAACAGCAACACAGGCCTTTGGTTTGCTTTAAGCAGGAATCCATTGGAGTTCCTGATGCAGACATTTGGGGCGTGACCTGGTCCCTGGTTGCTCGGGAGACACCAGCGCTCTCTCTCGGGGTCTCTTCCTCTTTGCCAAGGTCTCGCAAAGGAATTTTGGAAAATGCACCCTGGAAGGCAGAGCCTGATCTCATGGTCATGCATTTTCGACGTGAGCTTGAACTTCACGAGGGGAAGATGTCCTGCTGCCACACACACACACACACACACACACACAGACACACAGAAACACACACATACATACACAAAAACACACACACATCCACCCACACACACATGCATACATACCTAAATGCACATACATGCATACATACACACCCACACACTCACACCCACACCCACACCCACACCCACACCTGCACCCACACCCTGTGAAGGCATGTGCCAAGCTCGCAGTTTTCTCCCAGCTCATGGGAAAGACAGAGAGAGAGACAGAGAGAGAGAAAAACTGCATAGGGCTTTGGAGGAAGCCCTCAGCCATGGAGGGGTTGGAAAGAGATGGAGAAAGAGCCGCAGGCAGAGGAGAAGGAGGCCAGAAGCACATGTGCGTGGTTAGAATGCAGCCACTGGGGCCGGCCCCTGGGAGGCCTTGCAATGCTGGGTTCCTATCCCAGAGTCCCAGTTGGTGTCCCAGCTGCTCCACTTCCCACCCAGCTCCCTACAAATGCACCTGGGAAAGCAGTAGAAGATGGCCCAAGTACTCAGGCCCCCACACCCACATGGGAGACCCAGATGGAGCTCCCGGCTCCTGGCTTTGGATTGCACCAGCCCTTGGCCATTGCAGCTACCCATGCAAATACACATGCAAAGGAAATGTTTTTTCATTTTCAGAAGGCGCCTGGCATTGTGGCAGAGTGGGTAAAACCCACCACTGGCAACACTGGTGTCCCATATGCACACTGGGGCAAGGCCCAGCTGCTCCACTGCCTATGCAGCTCCCTGCTCATGTGCCTAGGGAAGCAGCAGAGGACGGCGCAAGTGATGGGACCCCTGCACCCATGTGGGAGAGCTCATTTTTATTATAAAACTCACATTTGAGGATAGACTTTCTTTCTTTCTTTGTTCTTTTTTGAAAAAAAAAAAAAAAAAGATCGATTCATTTCTTTGAAGGTCAGAGTTACTCCCCAACTGGCCACAATGGCTCGAGCTGTGCCAATGCAAAGGCAGGAGCCAGGAGCTTCTTCCGGGTCTGCCATGCAGGTGCAGGGGCCCAAGGACTTGGGCTGGGTTCTACTGCTTTCCCAGGCCATAGCAGAGGGCTGGATCAGAAAAGGAGCAGCCGGGACTCGAAGCGGCGCCCGGACTCGAAGCGGCGCCCGTATGGGATGCCTGCCCTTCAGGCCGGGGCTTTAAGCCACTGCACCACAGCGCCGGCCCCATCAACTCAATCTTTCAACACACGGTTTTCAAAGAGAAAGATTGTGTCTGTGTCTCCAAACAAGAAATGCACTCTACACTAGGGTTTTCCAAGGCAAAGGAAAATAGGAGAAAATACAGAGAGACTAAGAAATGCATGGAAATAGGAGTCAAAAACTGAGCTCATTCTGGGGCAAAAAGAATGTTTTGGAACGCCATGCATAACTTTTTCTTCCTACCTATTTTCCCAGGAACTTTCTGAAGACCTCTCATCTGCATAGGTGGATTCCAAACAGTTTTTGCCCAAGTCAATGTTTTAAAATCCATTTCCATGAACTTTTCTAGTACCCTTGTGTCACATGGACATTTAAAATATCTGAACAGTGCAACTCGGAAGCAAGTGGAAAACACAAGCCAAAGACTGGAAGGTTTTCTGTGCCAGCAACACCAGAGTTTCCGGGAGACCCCACTGGCTGCCATGCGAACTGTATGACAGTCACGGGCATCCAAAAGGATGGGAGAGACGACGGACACTCGCTCACTGCTGGCGGGAGCCCTGCAGCAAACTGTGCTCCTGTTTGCTCCATTGCCAGAAGCCAGCGATCCCGCCAACGGCCAAGCCGGTGCCGGCATGGCTTGGCCTACCACCAAGCAAGCCCTGCACAGCCAACCTCTCGCCCACCCGCCTCGGCCACTTGCTCACTCGACATCAGGACGCGGACCGGCAGTATTTCCGAAGCTGCTGCTTCTCCAGCGTCTGCGCTTGTCTGCCCCTTGCCGCCCGCCTGCCCGCCGGCCCGCCCGCCCGCCTGGCTAAAGGATGGCTCCTTTAGAGAAGGAAGCCAACTTGGCATGGTATGAAGTCTTTGATGGACCCTCCCTAAGTCACACCCTAGACCTGATTGACAGATGTGCCGCTTGAAGAGGTGAACCCCAGCCCCTGGCTCCCGGCTCCCCATTGGCACAGCTCTGACCCTTGTGGCCATTTGGGGCGTGAAGCAACGGAAGGCAGACCTTTCTCCCTGTCTCTTCTTCTCACTGTCTGCAGCTCTACCTCTCCAAGAATTCAATAACAACATCCTCAAACAACGATTTATGTTATTTTATGTTACTTTATTTTATTGGAAAGACCAGTGCCCATATGGGCTGTTGGCGCTGCAGGCTGGAGGTTGAACCCGCTGTGCTACAGCGCCGGCCCCAATCAATCCAATCTTTAAAAATGAAAAGACAATCATCATTCTGCAAAAACATCCTAAGAAAGCGAGGAGGTGGTATGTTAATTAGCGTGACTGTGGTGGTAACAAGAAAATCAATCTTTTCAAAAAACACTTTTTGGTACAGATGTGTTGATGGATTGGAAAGGCAGAGTTCCAGCCGCGGCCCTGGCTTGCGCGTTGTCTACGATGGCGCCCCCTGGCGCTCCACGGTGGCGGCGACCCCGGACTCTCTGGTGGCAGCTGGGGGCCAAGGTCGCGGCCAGGTCACCAGGCCCACCTGACTGCCCTCAGGAACCCCATAAATCCTCTTCTTTAAGCACTTCAAAAACATCTAAGTTCACCGTTACAAAACGTCCACACACTGCAGAAAACCAACCTCCAGGCTGTGATGCCTCCGACCAGCCCAGAGATCTCCCCAAAATCCCAACACGTTTAGTTTTGCAAAGAATGAGGCAGAGGAGTGGTCCCTTCAGGGCTGTCTCCAGGTCGCCGGCAGGGGCTCCTACATGCTTCATTCTTTTTTTCTTCTTTCTTTTTTCTAGGACTGGGAAAATTTGGCCCTTGAAGTCTGGGGGTTCAGATATCTGCTAGTCGTCGGGCTCGTCGTCATGGAACAAGCCGTACATGCGCACCAGCTCCCCGATGTCATGGGGCAACGAAGCCCAGGGCGCTGAGGAGTCCAGATGGATATTTTGCAGATCGGCGGGCAGCGGGTCTTCGGCAGCCTCGGGGCCATGCGCCTGGGAGCTCTCAGGGCCGTGATCTTCCTGCGAAGGTGCGCTGAGCTCTGAACATGGTGGTGGTGGGGACTCGCCGGGCTGGCAGGGCTGGCCCTTTCGCTGCAGTTTTCTTTGCTTGGCGCGCTGATTTTTAAACCAGGTCTGGGGAGGAACGGAGGGAACAGGTTACTCCAGGGGCAAGGACCCCAGGGAGACCCCATGGGCCTCAGAAGCTCGGGGCCCTTGTGGCGTGGGCACGCTGGGCTCAAGCCTCTTTCTCAAACGCTGTGCCGGGCCCGGGAGGGAGCCGCTGGCATCAGGTAAAGGGGAGGGGGCCGGGCAGCCTCTGCCCTGCTCCCAAGGGATCCTCCGCTGCAGAACTTAGAACTTTGCGCGCTAGGCTTTGCACCACAAAGGCTCACGTTCTGGGAGCTCGGTCTCTAAGGACACAGTACTGAGAGGTGCGGAGACCCTCGGAGGGGAGGCCTGGTGGGGTCATTCGGCCATGGGGTCGCGCGCAGCCGCCATGGGCCCTGGGGGCAGTGAACCGGCCGATGGAAGACACCTCTCTCTGCCTCGAACTCGTTCAAAGAGATAAATACATCTTAAAAGAAATTCGGTCTCATTGCGTCTCATCCAATACATTGAAAGAAATACAATTTGGAAACGCGCTCCCTGCACACACGTGTTGGCTCAGCCTGCGCGGGCGGCTCTCCGCTGGCTCCCCGCGCTGGGGCTGGGCGGCGCCATCCACCAGGCGCGGTCCTGGCCGCCACCGCAGGCCGGCTCAGACTTGAACTCTTGCGCCCACAACCGCAACCGCAATGCAGCCGCGAGCGCCCTGTCCGCCCGTCCGCCCGGGGGAGTCTTTCTTGTCAAGTGCCCACGCGCAGGAAGTTCGGGACAAGTCCCGGGGCAGCCTCTGCCTGCCAGCCTCGCGGGGACTGCGAAGCGCAGCGCGCGCATTGGCCATTGCCCTGAGCAGCCAGCGCAGCGGTGACCACAGCAAGTGAGTGCGCGGCGCGGAGCAGAGGGCGCGGGGCTCAGGACATACCTTGATCACATACACATCCAGATGAAGCTCGGACGCTAACTCTTGGACTCCAATCTGGGCAGCGGCTGGTTTCTCAAACAGCTTGCAGCATCCCCAGCTGGTCGGGGGTAAAGGCCGTGCGGCTGCGGCGAGAGGACCTGGGCACTGCAGAGGGAACAGCAACACAGGCCTTTGGTTTGCTTTAAGCAGGAATCCATTGGAGTTCCTGATGCAGACATTTGGGGCGTGACCTGGTCCCTGGTTGCTCGGGAGACACCAGCGCTCTCTCTCGGGGTCTCTTCCTCTTTGCCAGGGTCTCGCAAAGGAATTTTGGAAAATGCACCCTGGAAGGCAGAGCCTGATCTCATGGTCATGCATTTTCGACGTGAGCTTGAACTTCACGAGGGGAAGATGTCCTGCTGCCACACACGTCCACACACACACACAGACACACAGAAACACACACATACATACACAAAAACACACACACATCCACCCACACACACACGCATACATACCTAAATGCACATACATGCATACATACACACCCACACACTCACACCCACACCCACACCCACACCCACACCTGCACCCACACCCTGTGAAGGCATGTGCCAAGCTCCCAGTTTTCTCCCAGCTCATGGGAAAGACAGAGAGAGAGACAGAGAGAGAGAAAAACTGCAGAGGGCTTTGGAGGAAGCCCTCAGCCATGGAGGGGTTGGAAAGAGATGGAGAAAGAGCCGCAGGCAGAGGAGAAGGAGGCCAGAAGCACATGTGCGTGGTTAGAATGCAGCCACTGGGGCCGGCCCCTGGGAGGCCTTGCAATGCTGGGTTCCTATCCCAGAGTCCCAGTTGGTGTCCCAGCTGCTCCACTTCCCACCCAGCTCCCTACAAATGCACCTGGGAAAGCAGTAGAAGATGGCCCAAGTACTCAGGCCCCCACACCCACATGGGAGACCCAGATGGAGCTCCCGGCTCCTGGCTTTGGATTGCACCAGCCCTTGGCCATTGCAGCTACCCATGCAAATACACATGCAAAGGAAATGTTTTTTCATTTTCAGAAGGCGCCTGGCATTGTGGCAGAGTGGGTAAAACCCACCACTGGCAACACTGGCGTCCCATATGCACACTGGGGCAAGGCCCAGCTGCTCCACTGCCTATGCAGCTCCCTGCTCATGTGCCTAGGGAAGCAGCAGAGGACGGCGCAAGTGATGGGACCCCTGCACCCATGTGGGAGAGCTCATTTTTATTATAAAACTCACATTTGAGGATAGACTTTCTTTCTTTCTTTGTTCTTTTTTGAAAAAAAAAAAAAAGATCGATTCATTTCTTTGAAGGTCAGAGTTACTCCCCAACTGGCCACAATGGCTCGAGCTGTGCCAATGCAAAGGCAGGAGCCAGGAGCTTCTTCCGGGTCTGCCATGCAGGTGCAGGGGCCCAAGGACTTGGGCTGGGTTCTACTGCTTTCCCAGGCCATAGCAGAGGGCTGGATCAGAAAAGGAGCCGCCGGGACTCGAAGCGGTGCCCGGACTCGAAGCGGCGCCCGTATGGGATGCCTGCCCTTCAGGCCGGGGCTTTAAGCCACTGCACCACAGCGCCGGCCCCATCAACTCACTCTTTCAACACACGGTTTTCAAAGAGAAAGATTGTGTCTGTGTCTCCAAACAAGAAATGCACTCTACACTAGGGTTTTCCAAGAAAAGGAAAATAGGAGAAAATACAGAGAGACTAAGAAATGCATGGAAATAGGAGTCAAAAACTGAGCTCATTCTGGGGCAAAAAGAATGTTTTGGAACGCCATGCATAACTTTTTCTTCCTACCTATTTTCCCAGGAACTTTCTGAAGACCCCTCATCTGCATAGGTGGATTCCAAACAGTTTTTGCCCAAGTCAATGTTTTAAAATCCATTTCCATGAACTTTTCTAGTACCCTTGTGTCACATGGACATTTAAAATATCTGAACAGTGTAACTCAGAAGCAAGTGGAAAACACAAGCCAAAGACTGGAAGGTTTTCTGTGCCAGCAACACCAGAGTTTCCGGGAGACCCCACTGGCTGCCGTGCGAACTGTATGACAGTCACGGGCATCCAAAAGGATGGGAGAGACGACGGACACTCGCTCACTGCTGGCGGGAGCCCTGCAGCAAACTGTGCTCCTGTTTGCTCCATTGCCAGAAGCCAGCGATCCCGCCAACGGCCAAGCCGGTGCCGGCATGGCTTGGCCTACCACCAAGCAAGCCCTGCACAGCCAACCTCTCGCCCACCCGCCTCGGCCACTTGCTCACTCGACATCAGGACGCGGACCGGCAGTATTTCCGAAGCTGCTGCTTCTCCAGCGTCTGCGCTTGTCTGCCCCTTGCCGCCCGCCTGCCCGCCGGCCCGCCCGCCCGCCTAGCTAAAGGAGGGCTCCTTTAGAGAAGGAAGCCAACTTGGCATGGTATGAAGTCTTTGATGGACCCTCCCTAAGTCACACCCTAGACCTGATTGACAGATGTGCCGCTTGAAGAGGTGAACCCCAGCCCCTGGCTCCCGGCTCCCCATTGGCACAGCTCTGACCCTTGTGGCCATTTGGGGCGTGAAGCAACGGAAGGCAGACCTTTCTCCCTGTCTCTTCTTCTCACTGTCTGCAGCTCTACCTCTCCAAGAATTCAATAACAACATCCTCAAACAACGATTTATGTTATTTTATGTTACTTTATTTTATTGGAAAGACCAGTGCCCATATGGGCTGTTGGCGCTGCAGGCTGGAGGTTGAACCCGCTGTGCTACAGCGCCGGCCCCAATCAATCCAATCTTTAAAAATGAAAAGACAATCATCATTCTGCAAAAACATCCTAAGAAAGCGAGGAGGTGGTATGTTAATTAGCGTGACTGTGGTGGTAACAAGAAAATCAATCTTTTCAAAAAACACTTTTTGGTACAGATGTGTTGATGGATTGGAAAGGCAGAGTTCCAGCCGCGGCCCTGGCTTGCGCGTTGTCTACGATGGCGCCCCCTGGCGCTCCACGGTGGCGGCGACCCCGGACTCTCTGGTGGCAGCTGGGGGCCAAGGTCGCGGCCAGGTCACCAGGCCCACCTGACTGCCCTCAGGAACCCCATAAATCCTCTTCTTTAAGCACTTCAAAAACATCTAAGTTCACCGTTACAAAACGTCCACACACTGCAGAAAACCAACCTCCAGGCTGTGATGCCTCCGACCAGCCCAGAGATCTCCCCAAAATCCCAACACGTTTAGTTTTGCAAAGAATGAGGCAGAGGAGTGGTCCCTTCAGGGCTGTCTCCAGGTCGCCGGCAGGGGCTCCTACATGCTTCATTCTTTTTTTCTTCTTTCTTTTTTCTAGGACTGGGAAAATTTGGCCCTTGAAGTCTGGGGGTTCAGATATCTGCTAGTCGTCGGGCTCGTCGTCATGGAACAAGCCGTACATGCGCACCAGCTCCCCGATGTCATGGGGCAACGAAGCCCAGGGCGCTGAGGAGTCCAGATGGATATTTTGCAGATCGGCGGGCAGCGGGTCTTCGGCAGCCTCGGGGCCATGCGCCTGGGAGCTCTCAGGGCCGTGATCTTCCTGCGAAGGTGCGCTGAGCTCTGAACATGGTGGTGGTGGGGACTCGCCGGGCTGGCAGGGCTGGCCCTTTCGCTGCAGTTTTCTTTGCTTGGCGCGCTGATTTTTAAACCAGGTCTGGGGAGGAAGGGAGGGAACAGGTTACTCCAGGGGCAAGGACCCCAGGGAGACCCCATGGGCCTCAGAAGCTCGGGGCCCTTGTGGCGTGGGCACGCTGGGCTCAAGCCTCTTTCTCAAACGCTGTGCCGGGCCCGGGAGGGAGCCGCTGGCATCAGGTAAAGGGGAGGGGGCCGGGCAGCCTCTGCCCTGCTCCCAAGGGATCCTCCGCTGCAGAACTTAGAACTTTGCGCGCTAGGCTTTGCACCACAAAGGCTCACGTTCTGGGAGCTCGGTCTCTAAGGACACAGTACTGAGAGGTGCGGAGACCCTCGGAGGGGAGGCCTGGTGGGGTCATTCGGCCATGGGGTCGCGCGCAGCCGCCATGGGCCCTGGGGGCAGTGAACCGGCCGATGGAAGACACCTCTCTCTGCCTCGAACTCGTTCAAAGAGATAAATACATCTTAAAAGAAATTCGGTCTCATTGCGTCTCATCCAATACATTGAAAGAAATACAATTTGGAAACGCGCTCCCTGCACACACGTGTTGGCTCAGCCTGCGCGGGCGGCTCTCCGCTGGCTCCCCGCGCTGGGGCTGGGCGGCGCCATCCACCAGGCGCGGTCCTGGCCGCCACCGCCGGCCGGCTCAGACTTGAACTCTTGCGCCCACAACCGCAACCGCAATGCAGCCGCGAGCGCCCTGTCCGCCCGTCCGCCCGGGGGAGTCTTTCTTGTCAAGTGCCCACGCGCAGGAAGTTCGGGACAAGTCCCGGGGCAGCCTCTGCCTGCCAGCCTCGCGGGGACTGCGAAGCGCAGCGCGCGCATTGGCCATTGCCCTGAGCAGCCAGCGCAGCGGTGACCACAGCAAGTGAGTGCGCGGCGCGGAGCAGAGGGCGCGGGGCTCAGGACATACCTTGATCACATACACATCCAGATGAAGCTCGGACGCTAACTCTTGGACTCCAATCTGGGCAGCGGCTGGTTTCTCAAACAGCTTGCAGCATCCCCAGCTGGTCGGGGGTAAAGGCCGTGCGGCTGCGGCGAGAGGACCTGGGCACTGCAGAGGGAACAGCAACACAGGCCTTTGGTTTGCTTTAAGCAGGAATCCATTGGAGTTCCTGATGCAGACATTTGGGGCGTGACCTGGTCCCTGGTTGCTCGGGAGACACCAGCGCTCTCTCTCGGGGTCTCTTCCTCTTTGCCAGGGTCTCGCAAAGGAATTTTGGAAAATGCACCCTGGAAGGCAGAGCCTGATCTCATGGTCATGCATTTTCGACGTGAGCTTGAACTTCACGAGGGGAAGATGTCCTGCTGCCACACACGTCCACACACACACACAGACACACAGAAACACACACATACATACACAAAAACACACACACATCCACCCACACACACACGCATACATACCTAAATGCACATACATGCATACATACACACCCACACACTCACACCCACACCCACACCCACACCCACACCTGCACCCACACCCTGTGAAGGCATGTGCCAAGCTCCCAGTTTTCTCCCAGCTCATGGGAAAGACAGAGAGAGAGACAGAGAGAGAGAAAAACTGCAGAGGGCTTTGGAGGAAGCCCTCAGCCATGGAGGGGTTGGAAAGAGATGGAGAAAGAGCCGCAGGCAGAGGAGAAGGAGGCCAGAAGCACATGTGCGTGGTTAGAATGCAGCCACTGGGGCCGGCCCCTGGGAGGCCTTGCAATGCTGGGTTCCTATCCCAGAGTCCCAGTTGGTGTCCCAGCTGCTCCACTTCCCACCCAGCTCCCTACAAATGCACCTGGGAAAGCAGTAGAAGATGGCCCAAGTACTCAGGCCCCCACACCCACATGGGAGACCCAGATGGAGCTCCCGGCTCCTGGCTTTGGATTGCACCAGCCCTTGGCCATTGCAGCTACCCATGCAAATACACATGCAAAGGAAATGTTTTTTCATTTTCAGAAGGCGCCTGGCATTGTGGCAGAGTGGGTAAAACCCACCACTGGCAACACTGGCGTCCCATATGCACACTGGGGCAAGGCCCAGCTGCTCCACTGCCTATGCAGCTCCCTGCTCATGTGCCTAGGGAAGCAGCAGAGGACGGCGCAAGTGATGGGACCCCTGCACCCATGTGGGAGAGCTCATTTTTATTATAAAACTCACATTTGAGGATAGACTTTCTTTCTTTCTTTGTTCTTTTTTGAAAAAAAAAAAAAAGATCGATTCATTTCTTTGAAGGTCAGAGTTACTCCCCAACTGGCCACAATGGCTCGAGCTGTGCCAATGCAAAGGCAGGAGCCAGGAGCTTCTTCCGGGTCTGCCATGCAGGTGCAGGGGCCCAAGGACTTGGGCTGGGTTCTACTGCTTTCCCAGGCCATAGCAGAGGGCTGGATCAGAAAAGGAGCCGCCGGGACTCGAAGCGGTGCCCGGACTCGAAGCGGCGCCCGTATGGGATGCCTGCCCTTCAGGCCGGGGCTTTAAGCCACTGCACCACAGCGCCGGCCCCATCAACTCACTCTTTCAACACACGGTTTTCAAAGAGAAAGATTGTGTCTGTGTCTCCAAACAAGAAATGCACTCTACACTAGGGTTTTCCAAGAAAAGGAAAATAGGAGAAAATACAGAGAGACTAAGAAATGCATGGAAATAGGAGTCAAAAACTGAGCTCATTCTGGGGCAAAAAGAATGTTTTGGAACGCCATGCATAACTTTTTCTTCCTACCTATTTTCCCAGGAACTTTCTGAAGACCCCTCATCTGCATAGGTGGATTCCAAACAGTTTTTGCCCAAGTCAATGTTTTAAAATCCATTTCCATGAACTTTTCTAGTACCCTTGTGTCACATGGACATTTAAAATATCTGAACAGTGTAACTCAGAAGCAAGTGGAAAACACAAGCCAAAGACTGGAAGGTTTTCTGTGCCAGCAACACCAGAGTTTCCGGGAGACCCCACTGGCTGCCGTGCGAACTGTATGACAGTCACGGGCATCCAAAAGGATGGGAGAGACGACGGACACTCGCTCACTGCTGGCGGGAGCCCTGCAGCAAACTGTGCTCCTGTTTGCTCCATTGCCAGAAGCCAGCGATCCCGCCAACGGCCAAGCCGGTGCCGGCATGGCTTGGCCTACCACCAAGCAAGCCCTGCACAGCCAACCTCTCGCCCACCCGCCTCGGCCACTTGCTCACTCGACATCAGGACGCGGACCGGCAGTATTTCCGAAGCTGCTGCTTCTCCAGCGTCTGCGCTTGTCTGCCCCTTGCCGCCCGCCTGCCCGCCGGCCCGCCCGCCCGCCTGGCTAAAGGAGGGCTCCTTTAGAGAAGGAAGCCAACTTGGCATGGTATGAAGTCTTTGATGGACCCTCCCTAAGTCACACCCTAGACCTGATTGACAGATGTGCCGCTTGAAGAGGTGAACCCCAGCCCCTGGCTCCCGGCTCCCCATTGGCACAGCTCTGACCCTTGTGGCCATTTGGGGCGTGAAGCAACGGAAGGCAGACCTTTCTCCCTGTCTCTTCTTCTCACTGTCTGCAGCTCTACCTCTCCAAGAATTCAATAACAACATCCTCAAACAACGATTTATGTTATTTTATGTTACTTTATTTTATTGGAAAGACCAGTGCCCATATGGGCTGTTGGCGCTGCAGGCTGGAGGTTGAACCCGCTGTGCTACAGCGCCGGCCCCAATCAATCCAATCTTTAAAAATGAAAAGACAATCATCATTCTGCAAAAACATCCTAAGAAAGCGAGGAGGTGGTATGTTAATTAGCGTGACTGTGGTGGTCACAAGAAAATCAATCTTTTCAAAAAACACTTTTTGGTACAGATGTGTTGATGGATTGGAAAGGCAGAGTTCCAGCCGCGGCCCTGGCTTGCGCGTTGTCTACGATGGCGCCCCCTGGCGCTCCACGGTGGCGGCGACCCCGGACTCTCTGGTGGCAGCTGGGGGCCAAGGTCGCGGCCAGGTCACCAGGCCCACCTGACTGCCCTCAGGAACCCCATAAATCCTCTTCTTTAAGCACTTCAAAAACATCTAAGTTCACCGTTACAAAACGTCCACACACTGCAGAAAACCAACCTCCAGGCTGTGATGCCTCCGACCAGCCCAGAGATCTCCCCAAAATCCCAACACGTTTAGTTTTGCAAAGAATGAGGCAGAGGAGTGGTCCCTTCAGGGCTGTCTCCAGGTCGCCGGCAGGGGCTCCTACATGCTTCATTCTTTTTTTCTTCTTTCTTTTTTCTAGGACTGGGAAAATTTGGCCCTTGAAGTCTGGGGGTTCAGATATCTGCTAGTCGTCGGGCTCGTCGTCATGGAACAAGCCGTACATGCGCACCAGCTCCCCGATGTCATGGGGCAACGAAGCCCAGGGCGCTGAGGAGTCCAAATGGATATTTTGCAGATCGGCGGGCAGCGGGTCTTCGGCAGCCTCGGGGCCATGCGCCTGGGAGCTCTCAGGGCCGTGATCTTCCTGCGAAGGTGCGCTGAGCTCTGAACCTGGTGGTGGTGGGGACTCGCCGGGCTGGCGGGGCTGGCCCTTTCGCTGCAGTTTTCTTTGCTGGGCGCGCTGATTTTTAAACCAGGTCTGGGGAGGAAGGGAGGGAACAGGTTACTCCAGGGGCAAGGACCCCAGGGAGACCCCATGGGCCTCAGAAGCTCGGGGCCCTTGTGGCGTGGGCACGCTGGGCTCAAGCCTCTTTCTCAAACGCTGTGCCGGGCCCGGGAGGGAGCCACAGGCATCAGGTCAAGGGGAGGGGGCCGGGCAACCTCTGCCCTGCTCCCAAGCGATCCTCCACAGCAGAACTTAGAACTTTGCGCGCTAGGCTTTGCACCACAAAGGCTCACGTTCTGGGAGCTCGGTCTCTCAGGACACAGTACTGAGAGGTGCGGAGACCCTCGGAGGGGAGGCCTGGTGGGGTCATTCGGCCATGGGGTCTAAGCCGCCTCAAACTCTTTCAAATAAATAATAAATGAATCTTAAAAAAGAAATTCTGTCTCATTGCCTCTCACACAATACATTTAAAGAAATACACTTTGGAAACGCGCTCCCCGCACACACGTGTTCGCTCCGCCTGGCCTGCGCGGGCGGCCCTTGGCTGGCTCCCCGCGCTGGGGCTGGGCGGAGCCATCCACCAGGCATAGTCCTGGCCACCTGCTCACACTTGAACTCTTCTGCCCCAAGGCAGCCGTGAGCGCCAGGGGCAGTCTATCTTGTCAAGGGCCCACCCGCAGGGACTTCGGGACCAGACCCGCGCCAGCCTCTGCCTGCCAGCTTCGCAGGGACTGTGAAGCGCGCGCATTGGCGACTGCCCTGAGCGGCCAGCACAACGGTGACCGCAAGCGAGTGAGTGCGTGGCACGGAGGGCGCAGGGCTCGGGACATACCTTGATCACGCACTCATCCAAACATAGCTTCGCTGCTAACTCTTGTATCTTCTCCCAGTCAGGACAGGGGGTCTTTTCTAAAACAGCTTTCAACATCCCCAACTGGTTGGGGGTAAAGGCCGTGCGGCTGCGGCGGCGAGCACACCTGGGCGCTGCAGAGGGAACAGGAACAAAGGGCTTTGGCTTGCTTTCAGAAACAATCCATTGGCCATCCTGATGCCGGCTTTGGCTCCAGCAGCCACTGCATGCATTTTGGGAGCGAGCCGGTAGACAGCAGCGCTCTCGGGGTCTCTCCTCTTTGCCTGGGTCTCCCAAAGGAATTTTGGAAAATGTACCCTGGAAGGCAGAGCCTGATCTCATGGTCATGCATTTTCGCCGTGAGCTTGAGCTTCACGAGGGGAAGATGTCCTGCTGCCACACACACACACACACACACACACATACATACATAAATACAAACCCACACACACAGTAAGACACAGACACAGAAAGTCACACACACATACATACTCATACATACACACCCACACACCCACGACATACATACATACATACACACACATACATAAGAACCCACACACTAACACAAAGACAGACACAGACACACACAGAAAGATACACACATGTACATACACACATATGCAAACATATATACAAACCCACACACAAACACAAACAAGACACACACAGACAAACACACACGTACATACACATACATACATTCATACACACCCACACCCACACACTGTGAAGGCAAGTGCCAAGCTCGCAGTTTTCTACCAGCTCATGAGAAAGACAGAGAGAGAGACAGAGAGAGAGAAAACTGCATAGGGCTTTGGAGGAAGCCCTCAGCCATGGAGGGGATGGAAAGAGATGGAGAAAGAGCCGCAGGCAGAGGAGAAGGAGGCCAGAAGCACATGTGCGTGGTTAGAGTGCAGCCACTGGGGCCGGCCCCTGGGAGGCCTTGCAATGCTGGGTTCCTATCCCAGAGTCCCAGTTGGAGTCGCGGCTGCTCCACTCCCCACCCAGCTCCCTAGAAATGCACCTGGGAAAGCAGTAGAAGATGGCCCAAGTACTCAGGCCCCCACACCCACATGGAAGACCCAGATGGAGCTCCCGGCTCCTGGCTTTGGATTGCACCAGCCCTTGGCCATTGCAGCTACCCAAGCAAATACACATACAAAGTAAAAGTTTTTTTCATTTTCAGAAGGCGCCTGGCATTGTGGCAGAGTGGGTAAAACCCACCACTGGCAACACTGGTGTCCCATATGGACATTGGGGCAAGGCCCAGCTGCTCCACTGCCTATGCAGCTCCCTGCTCATGTGCCTAGCAAAGCAGCAGACAACAGCCAAAAGATAGGACCCCTGCACCCATGTGGGAGAGCTTATTTTTATTATAAAACTTGCATTCAAGGATATACTTTCTTTTTTTTTTTTTTTAAAAAAAGGTCTATTCATTTATTTGATGGTCAGAGTTACACAGAGAAAGAAGGAGAGGCACAGAGAGAGAGAGAGAGTGTTCCATCCACTGGTTTACTCCCCAACTGACCACAATGACATGAGCTGTGCCAATCCAAAGGCAGGAGCCAGGAGCTTCTTCCTGGTCTCCCATGCGGGTGCAGGGGCCCATCTTTTCCTGCTTTCCCAGGCCATGCCAGAGAGCGGGATCAGAAGAGGAGCAGCCTGGACTTGAACCTAGCCCATATGGGATGCCTGCACTTCCAGCCAGGGCTTTAACCCACTGCACCACAGCGCCGGCCCCATCAACAAACTCTTTAAACAAAAATTTTTAAAAGAAAAAGATTTTATCTGTGTCTCCAGACAAGAGATGCACTCTACACTAGGTTGTTCCAATGCAAAGGAAAACATGAGAAAATACAGAGAGACTAAGAAATGCATGGATAAAATGAGTCAAAAATGGGTTCATTCTGGTGCAAAAAACAATTTTTTGAAAGCCATGCATAACTCGTTCTTTTCTTTTTATATTTAAACAGGCAGAGTTCGACAGAAACAGAGAGAAAGGTCTTCCTACCGTTGGTTCACCCATGCCCCTCAAATGGCCGCTATGGCCAGTGCGCTGTATTGATCTGAAGCCAGGAGCCAGGTGCTTCCTCCTGGTCTCCCATGGGGTGCAGGGCCCAAGCACCTGGGCCATCTTCCACTGCCTTCCCGGGCCACAGCAGAGAGCTGGACTGGAATAGGGGCAACCGGGACTAGGTGCTGGTAAGACTTGGACTATTACCAAGCCCTGCATTGCCGCCTTGGTTTCCCCACAGCCAACCTCTCGCCCACCCGCCTCGGCCATTTGCTCACTTGACATCAGGATGGGGACCGGCAGTATTTCCGAAGCTGCTTCTTCTCCAGCATCTGCGATTGCTCTGCCTGTTGCTGCCGGTTGCTTCCTTTATAAGCCAACTTGGGATGGTATTAAGTCTTTGATGGACCCTCCCTAAGTCACACCCTAGACCTATTTACATATATGGCACTTGAAGAGGTTAGCAGGTAGATGGAATGAAAAGATGCCAATTTAAAATGGTAACTTTAACACTATATCAGCCCCCTCAAGTTCAAGACACTTTTAGGAGCAATGAAACCACCAGTTGGCCCATCTCTAAAGAACCGGGCACCCTGGGAACTTCACCCTGGCGATGCAGGCTTTCTGACATTCTTCTCTGAGCACAGATATGTGCCCTTCTCTTAGATGCAGAAACAAAGAGAAGTCAGCAGGAGCCAGATCAGGACAGCTGCTGACTTCCTATCAGAACTTTCCAAGTTGGCCTGTGTGGGGAGAGGAAGGCTCAGGGGTGCTGCGCGGAGGACAGGGCTGCTGGCGGGACTTCCCGGGCTTGCTCTGTTCGCTTCCACTGCTTTCTCAGAATAAGCAGATGTTATTCACTGGCTTGCCAACAAGTCAACAGGCAAACTGCCTTGGGCATCCCAAAGAAAACCCGACGCACTCTGGGAGTGCCTGGACCACCTCCACCCCTTGGTAGCTGCCCATTGCTCTGTCCATGGAATCCTATCAGCATAACCATGTTTAATCTCCTACTAATTCTTCAGACTCCAAGTGGGGGTACCGCCCTGGCCAGGCAGCGGTGCCCTGGGGCCACGTTTGGACACCAGACCACTGCCCCATGCAGAGCCATGACGCCCCTGGAAGCCTGCCGATGGCCACAGCCCAGCATCTCCCTCCCCGGGCAGGGGAATTTCAGGGTGTGGAACCTAAAAGTAGATCCATAACAGCACATGGGAGGCCTCCTTTAGCAGGTGGACAAGGGCATTGACAATGGGGATCAGAATATGGTTGCTATAAGAAAACAAAAACAAGCCGGCGCCACGGCTCACTAGGAAAATCCTCTGCCTAGCGGCACCGGCACACCAGGTTCTAGACCCGGTCGGGGCGCCGGATTCTGTCCCGGTTGCCCCTCTTCCAGGCCAGCCCTCTGCTGTGGCCAGGGAGTGCAGTGGAGGATGGCCCAGGTGCTTGGGCCCAGCAACCCATGGGAGACCAGGAAAAGCACCTGGCTCCTGGCTCCTGCCATCGAATCAGCACAGCGCGCTGGCCGTGGCAGCCATTGGAGGGTGAACCAATGGCAAAGGAAGACCTTTCTCTCTGTCTCTCTCTCTCACTGTCCACTTTGCCTGTCAAAACCAAAAAGAAAAAAAAAAAACAACCAAAAAACAAAAAACAAAAACACTGAGGGACCTGCGCTGTGGTGCAGTAGGTCAATCCTACACCTGTGGTGGCAGCATCCCATATGGGCACTGGTTCTAGTCCTGGCTGCTCCTCTTCCCATCCAGCTTACTGCTATGGCCTGGGAAAGCAGTGGAAGATGGCCCAAGAGATGGGCCCTGCACCACAAGAGGCTCCTGGTTCCTGACTTCAGATCAGCCCAGTTCTGACCATTGTGGCCACCGTGGAAAAGAAGCAGCGGATCGAAGACCTTTCTGTCTCTCCTTCTCACTGTGTGTAACTCTACCTCTCAAATCAATAAATAAAATCTTTAAAAAAAAAAAAAAACCCTGATCTGGGGCCTGTGTTGTGACACAATGGGTAAATCAGCCACCTGTGATTAAAGCATCCCATATGGGCGCCGGTTCAAGTCTCCACTGCTCCACTTCAGATCCAGCTCCCTGCTAATGGCCCAAGTGCTTGGACCCCTGCACTCAAGCTCCTGGCTCCTGGCTTGGGCCTGGGCTAGCCCTGGCTGGGCTGTCCACTGCAGGCTTCGTCTTTCACATCGTCTTGTCCCCTCTGAAAACAAAGTGTGCATGTGTGCTCTGCTGATATTGCTTTCTGTTTACAACATATTTTATTATAGGCCACCATCTGTGTCACCAGCATCCTGTATGAACATAAGTTCAAGTCTCAGCTGCTCCAGTACTGATCCAGCTGCCCACTAATGCACCTGGGAAAGCAGCAGAAGATGGCCCAAGAGTTGGGCCCCAGCACCCATGGAGGAGACCCTGATGGAGCTCCAGGCTCCTGGCTTCAGTCTGGCCCAGCTCTGCTGTGGTGGCCATTTGGGGAGTAAACCAGCAGATGGAAGATTCTCCCTCTCTGTCCCTCGCACCCTTCTCTAACTTTGCCTTTCAAATAAATATTTTCTAAAATTGTATGAATGTTGTTAATTTTAAATTTACAATGTAAACATTGTGAGGAGTTTCCATATACCCCAGCTGGCTGCCCCATTAATATCTCCTATTGGTGTGTCTGTCACACATGAGCCACACCCAGCTGCCCCAGTTTTTTAATCCAAACTCCTTTCACCCCTCCAGCCCTCCCACTCTAGTCATCCGTATCTGTGTTCAGATTCTTAGTCTCGCTCCCACACACAGAGGAGGACAGGTGGGACCTGTCTTTCTACACTGCTGGTCTCTGAGGAATGGTCTCCACAACCTTTCCCCACAGCGTCAATGCTCTTCTCTTCTGCCACCCATGCTTCACCAGAAAATTCTTCCCAGCATTCACGTGGCTCTCACAGGGGCTCTCTTCAAGCCGGAGTCGAATCCTTCTTGGGGCCCCAATCCAGATCCTGTTCAGAAAGCAAAGGTGGGGCTCTGTGCGTGCATGGCTCCTATCCATCCTGGAGCTCAGCCAGAGTTCTCGGGGAGCAGTCTGGGGAATGCTGGGTGATGCTGCTCCCCACCCACACCTCCCAGTGCAACAGCAACTGATGCACATCAAAATCTCTCTCTCTTTTTTTTAAGCTTTGTTTATTTATTTGAAAGGTAGAGCTACAGATTAGCAGAGAGAGAGAGAGAGAGAGAGAGAGAGAGAGAGAGAGAGAGAAAGTCTTCCATCCACTGGTTCACTCCCCTGTGGGCAGCAAAGGCCAGAGCTGTGCCGATCCGAAGCCAGGAGCCAGGAGATTCCTCCAGGTCTCCCACGCGGTTGCAGGAGCCCAAGGGCGTCATGTGCATTCCAGCACACTTCACTTCAGTTGTGACACTGACTGGCATGAAGGTCATCAGCATGCGGTGTGAGAACAGCAGTCTCCACTTGGCCACGGGGACAGCACCAATGCCACCAATCTGGTAGACATCCTGTAGGGGAGATGCTAAGTAGTCAGATGTCTAGTTGGTGGGAGGAGGCAATCTAGGGCTCCCAGCAGTGTGAATCACTGGCATTGCCATCATGCACCCACGTGGGAGACCTGGAAGAAGCTTCTGGCTCCTGGCTTCAAATTGGCACAGCTCTAGCTGTTGCAGCCATATGGAGAGTGAACCAGCAGATGGAAGACCTCTCCTCTCTCTCTCTCTCTGCTCTGCCTCTCTGTAACTCTGCCTTTGAAATAAATAAATGAACCTTTAAAAAAATACAAATTCCAAGAGGTCCATTTCATTTATCTCCATTAAGTTTCTTTGTGCTCTGTACATTAGCTACCACAAATCAGTGAAAGAATATGGTTGGGGGAGGGAATCTGACTTATTTCATTACGCACAAGCACTTGGAAATACACGGATGGAGTCACCACATTCAATGCCCCAGGCAGCTGCTGAATCCTGGCACCAGATGCATCTGTCTTATGTGTCTGAAGGAACAGTTCACATCCCGGACTACTGCTGCTCTCTGTACTATTCAGAACCTCTAGCATTTTTGGCCTAAGACTCAATTCCAGAAACTCCAAAACCAATGAAGGAAACCCATCTTTAACGTTCTGCTCTGGGGCTGGCCTCATGGCAGAGAGCTAAGCCACCGCTTCAGATGCCAGCATCACATATTGGAGCACCAGCTAGAGTCCCAGCTGCTCTGCTTCTGGTCCAGCTCCCTGCTCATACACCTGGGAAAGCAGCAGCAATGGCCCAGGTACTTGGGCCCCTGCCACCCCGCCTTGCCCAGCCCCAGCCTTTGAGATCATTTGGGGAAGGAACCAGCAGATGGAAGATTTCTCTCTCTCTCTTCCAAATAAATAGTCGTTTTTAAAAAGTAAACTAAAATTCTGTTGCTTGGGTGTATGTTTGGCACAGTGATTAAGACGCCGCTTGAGGGCCCAAGGATTTGGCATAGTGGATAAAGCCGCCACCTGCAGTGCTGGCATCCCATATGGGCGCTGGTTCCAGTCCCAGTTGCTCCACTTCTGATCCAACTCTGTTGCGGCCAACTGGAGAGTGACCCAGTGGATAGAAGACTTCTCTCTCTCTCTCTCTCTCTCTCTCTCTCTCTCTCTGTAGCTCATTCAAATAGGTGCATACATCCTTTTCTCCCTGGTGAAAGGAGCCCCAGCTCTGTGTGTGATTCCAGCGCCTGGGGGGTTGTGCAGATTGTGCCTCTGTGACCCAGGCCCTGGCAACCCAGCAGCGGTGGAGAATTTCCCACAGGACCACTGAAGATCAAAATTTAGGTTGACTTGGCACAGAGACCCTGGGCCACGGCTTCTACAGCAGAGCTGCAGAGAACTCGGAATCAATGAACAGATGCAACCCAGGACAGCCACAGAGGCCTGGGCCACCCCCTCTTGGAGCTCCAGTGGGAGACAAAAAACTGGTGGAGTAGGTTCCAAAAGTGCTGGGCTCCATGTAGAGCCCCAGGGACTCACCATTCGGGGAGTGACCCACCAGATGGAAGAGCTGTGTCCTCTGTCTCTCCCTTTCTGGAACTACCTTCCAAAGAAATCAATCTGCTAACAGAGAGGAAAGAACTGGCCCACGGCAGTGTTGGGAGAACAGACTGGAAAATCCTTCCAGGGAGAGACCTGGGCTTTGGGCTTTAGCTCGCTCCTTCTTGGGTATCTGGACTCTGAAGCCCTTGCGCAGTGGGCGGCAGTGCCAGGAAGCGGCTGCTCAGGGCAGCGTGCAGGGACTGGCAGGAGCGCTTGGTCCCTTGAGCTCCCAGAGCTGGGAAGCCAAGGTGCCAAGCCAGAGCACTGGGGCCGGGGCGCGCTCTCTGGAGTGGGGCGGGGGCCATGGTGAGGTCCCTGCCCGGTTGAGGGCATAGCGCCCACGCTGCCTCGGCGCCTACCCTGCCGCCTCCTTGGGGATGACTCGGTTGCCCACAGCATAGGGGTCTCCCAGTGGGAGCTGGGGCAAGTGTAGAGGCTCACTCAGTGCTTCTGTGGCTGAGGGAGCCAGGACCCCTGCCCCACCTCAGGACCCCAGGGTTGTCAGTCCGCTGTGGACTGACTGCATGGAGGTGAAGCCGGAGGCAGGGCTGCACACAAATGAAGGAGTAAGGATGGACGACGCAGGCGGGAGGATGAGGGGTCCGGCTTTATTTCTTTATCTGATGGGGGAGACAGAGTGGTATATTTAGGGTATTTTTTGTTTCTTTTTTCTTTTTTCTTCTTCTTTTTTTTTTTGGCAGGCTCCATCCACTTTATTTTTCTTGTGTAAAAACCTCTGTTGTGGCCACAGCTGGAGCCTGGGTCCTCTGCATGGCACCCTCATGGGAGTCTTCATGAGATGGTTGGTGAACTCCTGAGAGGGAGACTTGGTGAGCACGGTCTCTTTCCAGAGGTCAGGGGTCAGGTAGTTGTAGGTCTTGGAGATGGCATTGAAGGTGGCCCTGGCAAAGTTGCCGTGGATGGCAGTGCACCCGGGCTGAGGTGTAGCAGTTGTCAGTGCCAGCCATCAGCATCAGCTTCTTGGGGACAGGAGTGGGGACGATCCCGGTGCCCCTGGTAGGGGCATACAGTGCCCCAGTACAAAGCCACAGCAGCCGATCACCTTGCACGGCACGTTGTGTGGCTTGCCAATCTTGTTCCCACAGTAACCTCTACTCACGGGCACGATGGACAGCTTGGCTAGGATGATGGCCCCTCATATGGCAGGGGCACCTCCTTGGAGCACTTCATGCCCAGGCTGATGTGGCCGTTGTAGCCCCAATGGCAATAGACCCCTTGAACCGGGTCCACTGGCCAGCCCGCGTCTGCTTCTGCACCAGTCATATCTCACTTTGTTAATCCTCTGCCTGGGCGCCAGCATCCCATATGGGCTCTGGGTTCTAGTCCTGGTTGCTCCTCTAACAGTTCAGCTCTCTGCTGTGGCCAGGGAAGCCAGTGATTGATGGCCCAAGTGCTTGGGCCCCTGCACCACATGAGAGACTGGGAGTAAACACCTGGCTCCTGGCTTCGGATCGGTGCAACTTGGGGGGTGAACCAGAGGAAGGAAGACCTTTCTCTCTGTCTCTTTTCTCACTGTCTATAAATTTACCTGTCAAATAAACTTAAAAAAATATAAAACCCAGAAGAGGGCATTGACTCAGTCATTCAGTGTCTCAGCCCATTTCTTTTGAGTTCGTACTTTCTGCATCACCTGAGGCTCAGAATGAAACACCTGCCAATTTCAACCCCTCTTTGGTTCCTGTGCCTTCTTGGAGCTGTCCTGGGTAGGGTGCATCCTGGGGTGGGGCAGATGTCTCTGATTATCTGGCCTTGTCCTTAATTCATGTTGATTTCAAGAAGATATGGCAATACCGGCATTCATTCCCTAAGGTACAAAAACAGAATTTATCATCAACAGACCCTTACTACAAGGAAAACCCAGGGTTGGGGCGGTGCTGTGGCCCAGTGGGTCAAGCTGCCACCTGTGACTCTGGCATCCCATAAGAGCATCCATTTTCAAGTCCTGGCTGCTCCACTTCCAACCCAACTTCCTGCTAATGCACCTGGATAGGTAGTAGAAGATAGCTCAACTGTTTGGACAGCTGCTTGGGCTCTTGACTTCAGCCTGGCCAGCCCCGCCTGTGGCAGCCATCTGGGGACATCAACCAGCAGATGGAAGATCTCTCTCTGTCTCTCCCCACATCTACCCCTGTAACTCTGCATTTCAAATAAATAAGTCTTTGGGGACAAAAAATGAAAGCTTAGGGGGCTGGCATTGTGCAGTGGGTTGAGCTGTTGCCTGCCATGCTGGCATCCCACATCAGAGCACCAGTTCATGTCTTGGCTGTTCTGCTTCTAATACAGCATCCTACTCATTCACCTGGGTAAACAGCGGAGGATGGCCCAAGTACCTAGATCCCTGCATCCCTCATGGGAGACACGGTTGGAGTTCTAGGCTCCTGGCTTTGGCCCGGTGCAGCCCTGACTCTTGTGGGAATCTGGGGAGTGAACCAGTGGATGGAAGATCTCTTCTCTCTCTGTTTCTCCCTCTCTGTCACTCTGCCTTTCAAATAAATGAATAAATCATTTAAAAACATAAGCTTATTAAATGCTTCACATGTGAGAAAAATGATGCCAGATGAAAACCTAAATTTATAAAAATGAACACTGAACACTGAAAATGGGTAGCATGTTGATAAATATAAAAGACTGCTTACCTTTAATTGCCTTAAATGATCATTTTTAAAGCAAAAATTGTAACAATAGGTTGTATTGTTTATAATGTGGGTAGAAGTAAAATTATGAAATTGCAGAAGCATAAGAGGGTGAATGGAAACCTGTTGTTGTGGGGTTACTATATTATAGGTGAAGAAGTCCAGTATCACTGGATGGCAGTGTGTGATAAAGAGAAGATGTCTATTGTAAACTCTAGACCAACAACAAACACATGAGATAGAGCTTATGTGTAGGTACAACAGGACTTGTCTCCCAAAACTCAGGGAGTTGTTTAAGCTCAAATGTCTTAATGTTGATGTTTGGTGGATTAATGGTGGAGATTTGGTATAATGAGGGCATGTGAGAGATGGGGCCACTGGTACGTTTTTGCATCTTTGAGGGTGTTCCCTCAGGGGGTAGTTCACATGAGAGGTTTGGTTATTTGAGTAGTAGTTGGGTCTAGGTTTTCTCTCTTCCTCCTGGCTCAAGATCTGATTACTCCCCTGTACCTGCCATGAGCGGCTTCCACAGACACCAGACTGTGGGGCTGCCTGACCCTGAAGTGTAGCCTCCAAGCTGGAGGCTAAAATAAGCCTTGGATTTCCCAAAGCTCTTTCAGATATTTTAGTTAAAGTCATGAAAATCTGTGAGATCCTGAACAATGTTTAATCCAGAAGAAGGAAAAATGATGATGGAGGAAGAAAAATAGCAAACTTGTGGACTTATACTCTATGATACTTATAACACATTTTTCATTATCAGCTTTTCATGGCCCACTATGGCCCTTAGCATACAGTCCAAACTCTACTGAGTGATGCTTTAGGTGCATTTTCATCTGGATACAATCTGTGTCAATGTTGCTCACACTTCTCCCAGAGCCCCATGTTCTCTACCATACACACACACCTGTGTGGTCAGCCACACACCTGTGGTCACACTTCCCTGTAGAGACCTCTCATATGCTGTACTCAGTCCATAAGTTACCTCGCACCAAACTAACCATCCTCAGAGCTATCGGGTATTAGGGGACATGAGTACAAAGTACATTTCTGTCTGACTTAGTATTTTCCCTCGATGAGTGAATGTGTTGATTTTACTCAGAAATTTTGCAGACAGAAAGCCAGCATAACAAAAAATATAAAATATATCAACCCTGTGTTTCCAAAAGAAAGTAATTAATTCCATTAGATACTTCAATAAAGACTAAGCAGATGACTATATAGGATAATGATGAAACTTCAGTTTTCTGTGGTCTTTAGCTTTGATACCAAGAGACTCTGATTGGCAGCTGTCCGACATCTTCCAACAAGATGCCCCAGGCCCTGCTGCCCTTTCTGTAGGTGTTGCTCAGGCCAGAAGAATAAAGACTCCACACACAAATCTCAAGTAATCCATGGCTTTTGTCCAGAAACACCAAAATGAGATTCCATCTGTCCTGAACTACAATGCAAAGTCCCTGAGCAGGGTGAAGAACAAAAAATGTCCAAGCCCCTGAGCTGCTGGCCTTCTGTTTGGCATTGAGGCCCAGGCCACCACTGGTCAGCACCATGGCCAGCGCCACACACACAGCATCAGCACTGTGGACAGCTCAGAGGTTGGCAGGAGCTGCAACACTGAGATAAAAACTGCATAAGCCCAGGCCAGACAAGGAATCCAAAGTTGCCATGGAAGGAAGGATTTGGTGATTTCCTTGTGGACAATTTAAATGATCTAGGATGACATTTGGGACAATGAGCCACTGTTCTTTGTATGTGGGACCAACTGGGCCCAAGGTATGAGGCACTTGAATAAGCCTGGTAGTACAGGGAGCTTCCCAGGGGAGTGAAATGTATTTGTGTAATGGGCATGAGCATTAGCTTCAGTGGAAGATACCTTCAGAAGGAGCACTTTCCATATCTTTGTTGAGAATAAGGCACAAAACTAGCCAAGCTTCAGAGAAAATGGAAGCATAAGGGTATGTATTCAGAGGCTGAGAGAAAGACCAAGATTCCCAGGGAAAGAGGGAAACTGAAATGAGAGAGCCCTGTGTGCACTACAGCCCATTTGCCCTGCCCAAGCCCCACTCCCATCATCCACCAGTGCCATGACAACTCGAAAACGCCCAAAAATGGCCTACAAGTGGAAGCTCCTCAAACCCTTCCCAAGCCTCACCCTACTTGAATGTTCACTTAAGCCACAGACAGTGGCCCCTGTGCTTCCAGGACTAGGAAAGGACAGCCCCAAACCCTGCTAGCAGCAGCATTCTCTCCCTGGAGGTTAAACTGCTCCCGCCTGTGCGCTTTCCCTCTGTCTTGAAGTAGTTTGCTTCTCTGCTCACCTTTATCCACATGTCTTCCTTGATTCTCCCTCACCTGGAGGCAGGAAGCTGGCCCAAGCCTAGCCAGGGCTCACACTCCCATAACAGGGGGGTCTTGGTAACGACTGGGGACTGCACTGGCAAGACACGGTAGCACTTGTGCCGATTTCTGTTTGGAATGGTGAAAATATCCTCAGCACTGGGAATGCACCTTTTCCAAGGATGAGAAAACACCAGCATGACTGCAATGCCAGTGATTCACACTGCTGGGAGCCCTGGCTCGCCTCCTCCCACCAACTGGACATCTGACAACTTAGCATCTGCCCTACAGGATGTCTACCAGATTGGCGGCATTGGTGCTGTCCCTGTGGCCCAGTGGAGACTGCTGTTCTCACACCGCATGCTGGTGACCTTTTCACCAGTCAACCTCATAACTGAAGTGAAGCCTGCTGCAATGCACATGAAGTCCTTGGGCCCCTGCACCCACGTGGGAGACCTGGAGGAAGCTCTCTCTCTCTCTCTGTCTCATCCTCTGTAGCCCTGCCTTTCAAATGAATAAATAAATCTTAAAAAAAGTGATCGAGAGAGAGAGAAAGATTATGAAGTCTAGCTGCTGCTGTCTGCATTGGGTGGGTGTGAGTGTGGAGCAGCTTTGCCGCACATTCCCCAAGATCCCCTCAAGGCCTCCGGCTGAGCTCCAGGATGATGGGAGCCACCCAACCGCAGAGCCCCACCTTCACCTTCTGAACCAAATCTGGTTTGGGGCACTAAGAAGGATCCGACACCAGCTTATTCCTTAAAACTAGCAACCAACTACTTTTAATATCCCATTACTTGAGGAAACATCTTTTGCAGGTTTAACCTCAGAATAAATATATTTTTCCATTTATCTCTTGGTTAAGTTACAAATTGCAGTTTTAACATTTATGGTAATAGGCAGTAGCAAACTTTGTGTGTGTATATATATTGTGTGTTTTCTTTTATTTTTAATTGACATATAATAATTATATATATATTTATAGGGTACAGTGTGATGTGTTGATACATATATACATAGAGTATTGATCAAGTCAGAGTAATTAGCATATCCCTCACCTCAAAACCATTTCTGTTTTGTGAAACATTCAAAATTTTCTTGTAGCTCATTTGAATTGTACAGTATATCATCATTGACATCATCATCACAGTGCTGTAAATACAACTCCAGACTTATTGCTTCCATCTAATTGCAACTTTGCACTTCTTAAGCAACCTCTTTCTATGAACCTCTTCCTTTCGCCCCCATCCCCAGCCTCTGGTGACTCCCTCTCTGTTTAAGATTGTATTCCAGATTCTATGCATGAGTGAGATTTTGTGTTACTTATCTTCCTGTGCCTGGTTTGCTTTGCTTAACATAATGTTCCCCAGATTCTCCATATTTTCATAAATGAGAGGATCTCACTTTTTTTTAAAGCCAAATAGTATTCTATTATGGGAACATACCATATTTTCTTTATTCATTCATTTGTTGATAGACAACTAGGTTGATTTGATATCTTGGGTTAGTTAGGAATCCTATGATAATATAAATTATTGAAGTTAATTATTAGTTCAAGTAGATAAACCTTCAAAGGGCAAAGAGTTCTTCTGAGTTAGGTAGGTCAATTAACCCTGATTCTTCAGTTACAGTTTCATTTTTCTGCAAATGTCTAAATCTAAAAAGAAGTTTTATCTCTTATGTTCTCTCTTTTTAAAAAGATTATTCTATCTATTTCTGTGAAAGGTAGAGAGAGATATGAGATAAAAACTGTGTTGTGCATTATGGGATACAGTTTTATTGGCATATGTTTACTTATGAATGTTTTTCATTCAACAAGTAACTGTTGAGTACCTACTGAGTGCCAGTACTGGGTTTGCTGATCAATGAAACTACATTTGTGGAGGCAGAATGCGGACAGGCAGTTAAAAAAGTGAAGTGACTTTAGATAAGGACAATAAGAAGAAAATAAAACAAGATTGTATAGTGGGAATGGGAGTAGAAGAGGTAGGTATGATGTAGAGTAGATGTTTCATTAGGGAGATCTGGTAACATCCACTGGACACAGCCCTTTAGGTAGTCAACGAAAAGTCTAGGAAGCTGTTAAAGATTTTAATTCCCAGATCATATTCCTTATAAAAACTTTTCATGTATGATGATTGGAACTAAGCATTATCTGAATTTATTATAGAATTTGGAATAAATTCTGTGAGATTTTTAGTTACCTAAAAATAGTAACTTTGGAAGTATGCCTTTTGTATTTTGAAACTCAGAGTGATATTTTTATCTTGCAAAATGAAGGGAAAATTGTATTTTTGTCATGTATCAGGCACTTAGAAATGTTTGCATGGTATTGCTAATGTTAACAAGTATAGTTCTGAATAAAAAAAGGTAAAATGAGTTAGTTTATAACTGATTGCCCCCACCCACCCCTTTTTAAAGAAACTGATCACCCATGAGAAGTTTGAAAGTGCATGTGAAGAACTCAGTAATGCAATACTTCGGGAACAACAGGCACAAATGCTATTGAAGGAACAGGCACAACAATTACAGGAGTTGAATTATAGACTGGAACTGCACTCCAGTGAGGAAGCTGACAACAAGCAAACTCTTGGAGAAGCTGTTAAGGTAGGAGAACACCTCTTGTGTAATGGCTTGTTTCTTCTATTTTGTGTGACTCTGAGAAATTCATGCATGTCTACTAACCCAGGAGTAGACTCCAAGATGTGAAATTTAATTCTATGGGAGCTTATTTAGGTGGAATGAAACATGGCTCTGAACCTAACTTACAAGAGTGAGTTCTCATGTATTGCATATCTCAAAGTAGGCTTTCCTCATTGGTTGAGAACAAAGTGGAGATCTTTCCAGTCATAATTTGTTTTTGTTTTCTCTTTTTTGCTTCATCTCTGTAGTTCTTTTCCTTTTCTTGTTTTGTACTGTTTAGACTTTGGAAAACTCCATGTATCTTCTGGGTTCTGCAAGGTTTTACGTCTGGTTCTGTCATTCTTATGTAAGTGCGTGTTTAGAGGGAAGGGAGGTTTGGGTAGGAAGTGTTGTGTTCTATCTGTTACATATTCCTGACAGTGGTATTTGGAAGGGAAAAGAGAAGTTAGTCTAAGAGCAACACTGCCTCTTGAATTGCTCTCTGGTTTCCTGTCTTGGGATGCAGTGACTCATCCCATGCATTGCCATTCACCATGATGTCCTTATAAGAACTGGCCAATGTTGGTGCCACGCCCTTCAATTTTCAGAATTGTGAGACAAGAAACCTCTTTTCCCTATAAAGTTACCCAACATCAAATGTTTTGTTAGAGTAGTGAAAAATGAACTAATATAAGACTAATGTAGCTAAATCTTTATATAAATACCTGAGATTTTTTCATTAGGATAAATTCCCACAAGAGGAATTATTAGGTTAAAAGCCTGCTGGTGCTGTGGCTCACTAGGCTAATCCTCCACCTAGTGGTGCCGGCACCTCAGGTTCTAATCCTGGTCGGGACACCGGATTCTGTTCCAGTCACTCCTCTTCCTGTCCAGCTCTCTGCTGTGGCCTGGGAGGGCAGTGGAGGATGGCCCAAGTCCTTGGGCCATGCACCCACATGGGAGACCAGGAGAAGCACCTGGCTCCTGGCTTCAGATCAGCACAGTGCACAGGCTGCAGCGGCCATTGGTGGGTGAACCAACGTAAAGGAAGACCTTTCTCTCTGTCTGTCTCTCCCTCTGTCCACTCTGGCTGTCCAAAAAAAAAAAAGAAACTTTTAAAAAGCCAAATATGTTTTTCATGTGCATGTATCATTTGTTCTTGAGCAAATTTTTACCAATTACATTATCTCCTAACATATATGATCATTTCACTTTTTGTCTAATCTGGTTATTCCTATTTTAAATTTTTTCCAATTTGATAGATATATCATTGTTACTGTAATTTGTGTTTCTCTGTTAAGCAAATTGAACATGTTTATAAACATATTGGTCAGTAAACAACATTTTTATGCTTTATCCTCTAATAAATAATGCAATTAATCCTGTTTTGTAAAAGCATCATAACTGTGTCACATTGGAGACTTTTTTCTGTAATAGTATGTAATTTGTGTTGAGATACAGTATCTTCCATTAGATAAACAGCTGTTCATATTAATTTCTTTAATGTGCTGGTAGCTTAAATATTATTGTCAAAAGCAGAGAATTGTTTAATTACTATCTCTTGATTAGAACTGGCAGGTGGTAATGTGAAAATGTTGTCTGTGGGAGTCAGCATAGTTATGTAGAAAAAGCACTGGCCTTGGAATAAGTATTCCTGAATGTAAATCCCAGTTCTTGGACAAATTACTCTACATTTCTGGGCCTCAATATCCTGCAAAAATAAGGATAATGAGGATTTCTATGAGAATGAATTCAGATACAATTTAAAAAGCAGGTATATGCTTGATAAGTGTTCTTTGGTGTTTTCAGAAATACTTTTAAAAAGCTTTTGAACCATGTCCTGTACACAACTTCTTTTTAAAAATTAAATATATTATTTCTTTGTTATAAAATGAACAGATTATAAATAGATGATACGGAAATGCAGAAGAGAATACAAGTTACCTATGCTGTGTCATCTGAAAAGATTGTTTCCAATGTATTTTCTGTATGTACTAGTTTTTATAAATCACACTTTGGTCTAGAATATCTTTCTATAAAATATAGCAAGATGTGGAATAAGGTACTTTTGGTATCAGAAAAATCTCCAAGGACAAAAATCTAACAAGCAGCAATGTCAATCAGCTCCAGCATTTGGAAATCAAAGTTAGCATGGTGAACAGGTGCTGGGTTTATCCTGGAGGCAAGTAGCAACAACAATGCCAGCAGCAGGAGACTAAATGTTGGGTTCCATCACTGGATAGGAGCTTGAACTTGAGATCTTCACATTAAGGAACGGCTGAATCCTCTAAAAGGGATAATCTCAGGTCACTAGGATCCCATTGCTCTTGCAGAAGTGAGCGCAGGATTCTCTGTGGAAGAGGCTTGCTTCATATAGTTCCTTTGGGAGCTCCTAACGAGTAAGATCACCCATTTAACAGACACATGGATAGACAGATATATTAATCTTATGAACATCTAAACTCTCTTGTCAATCCCAATTATTTGTGCTTTCTGAGTTTTTATGCATAAACAATCATAGCCTTTGTTCTATAGTGAGAGTGTTGTTTATCCCCACTTCTAAATATTATACCATTAGTATTTTTTGCCTAGTAGAAGTAGGTATGGTACGCATCCTTTCCTTGTTCCCAATGTTAAAGAAAATCTTTCTGAGACTGCATTCAGAAGGGAAGTTTGCCATAAATTTCTAGTTGATAATCTTTGTCGGGTTAAGGGAGTTATGTTCTTAGAGTATGCATAATTTTTTAAAAAGCATGAATAGATATTGGATATTATCAGACACATTTTATGTATTTATTGAGATAATGATATGGTTTTGAATTGTAAAGGTTGGACATCCCTAACAGGAAATCTAAAACCTGTAATTATCTAAAATCCAAAACTTCTTGACGTCCTAAATGACACTTTACATTTTTCAAGTTTCAGAACATTACAAATTGAGATTTTTAGAAGAGAAATGCCCAGCTGATAAAATTTGTGAAATATTCCAAACTCTGAAAAACTCTTTAAAATCTGTAGCACTTCTTGTCCCAGGCCTTTTAGATAAGAAATACTCCACCTATATCTTGTTGGCAAACTGGTCTGCATTTTGGACTGTGAGTTACGAATGGTCTTGTATGTTTAAGGGATTATAAAGCCAAACAGGCAAACATAACTAAAGAAGACTGTGTCACACAGGCTGCATGTGGCACACAAAACCTGAAGTATTTTCTATCTTAAGTTTGCTAGCTCCTGGATTATATTATTCACTCTTCTCATGTTAATCCAGCCTTGTGTTACTCAGATAAACCCGCTGTGCTTATTTATATGTAATAAATGCTGTACTCTAATTCTTAATTTTAGATTTACGACATTTAGGTCTACAGTCTTAATTGAGACTGTGTTGGAACTTTATCTCTCATACTATCATTGAAATGTTTTGTATCAAGTTTGTGCTAACATACAAACACTTCTTGTAGGTTTGCATTCCAAACATCTGAAGTGGTGTCTGCTATGTGCTGTGGTAACTGTGTTTTATAAACTGGATAATTCAAAAACAAGAGGTACTTGTTTCTCATGGTCCTAGAGGCTGGGAAGTCCAGTATCAGAGTATCAGCATGTGGTGAGGGCCTTCTTGATATATCATTCCATGGCAGAGGGTGGAAAGGCAAGAACCACAAATGCATCTACAAGCAGAAAGACAGCCAAACTCATCCATTTATTCATTTAATTATTTAAATTTTTTTATTATTTATTTGAGAGGTGTTGTTACAGACAGTGAGAGGGAGAGACAGAGAGAAAGATCTTGTGTCCGTTGGTTCACTCCCCAAATAGCCACAATGGCCAGAACTGCATAGATCTGAAGTCAGGAGCCAGGAGCTAGGAGTTTCTTCCAGTCTCCCACATGGGTGCAGGGCCCTAAGGACTTGGGCCATCTTCTACTGCTTTCCCTGGCCATAGCAGAGAGCTGGATTGGGAGAGGAGCAGCCAGGACTAATACCAGTGCACATATGGGATGCTGGTGCTACAGGTTGTTTTAATATTTACTTATTTATTGAATTACACAGAGAAAGAAAGAATGAAACATTCACACAGAGAGAGAATAAAAGAGTCAATGAGAGAGAACTCTCCTGTCCACTGGTATATTTCACAAATGCCCACAAAGGCTAGGATTAGGACAGGCTGAAGCTGGAAACCAGGAACTCAATCCAGGTCTCACATGTGGTTGGCAGTGACTTAAGCACTTGAGCCAGGGTGTGCATTAGCAGGAAGGTGGAGTTGGGAGTGGAGCTAGGAGCAGAACCCAGGAACTCCAATATGGAATGATTGTTTCCCGTGTGGTTTCTTAACCACTGTGCCAAATGCCTGCCCAAAAGTTAGCCATTTATAAGGAATCCACTCCCGTGGTAACTCACTGCTGTCATTAATCCATTCATGAGGGGTCAGATCCTTCATAACCTAATGACGTCTTAAAGGTCCTACCTCTCAATAGCTAGATTAGTGATTAAATTTCCAACACTTGAACTTTGTGGGGACATATTTACCTTATAGCAAGTGGAAACTAGATAAAATGAAGTTAGAGGTATATAGCCTCACTTAGAGTGAGCAACATATTCAGGCACTCGAAATGAAGAGGATATCCAAAACCAAATGTGAGAAGGTGCTGAAGTCCAGACAGCTCACTGACGCATGCAAACCTGGCTGTAGGCTCGAGTTGCTAACATGACATTAGGGAAATCTAGGGCTCCAAGCCTCATCAACAAGAGGAGACCTAGCTGTGTCAAGTGGGGAGTGAAGAAGGGCTGCCCCACTGTGAAATGGGGTCTAGGAAACCCTGCTACCGGCTACATGAGAATTTGACCTCTACTATGGACTGTGGGTAGGAAAAATGTTGCTAAATATATTGGAACCCTAGGCTATGTCACAAATGATGATGGGGTCTCAGTTTGCACTAGCTTTTGACTGATTAGCTGAGAAGTGGCCTTTAAAATGGTCCAGTTCTTAAAGAATCAAAGTTTCTTGTAAAAGGAATCTTGAAATATTCAGTAGAGTTGCTTCTGTAACTCAGAGAACACAAACAAGACTTTATTGGAAAATTCAGTATTAGCAATCATGTAAAGAACTGCACAAATGAGAAGATGTGTGCTTCCAGAAGTATAAATATTAGAAATGATGCAATCAGGGACTTGAAAACACACTTTGAAAGTGTTTATAAATGTGCTAAGAGATATGAGTATCTACCATTTTGATGGATATTTCCTTTATAGACCCTTGTTTCCATTGAGAATCATTTTCTTTCTGCTTGAAAACTATCTTTCATGTCTCAGATAATGCATTGTTTTAAAAAATATTCCATATACATGTTGTGTCAACATTTTTTTCACTACTTGGAAAATATTGTTCCTTGTCCTTCTTGATTGCATAGTTTCTGACAAGAAACAGGTATTTATCTTATCTTGTTAATCTTGGTGTAATGTGTCTTCTTTTCAGCTGCTTTTAAGGTTTTCTTTTTGTATTTGGTTTCTGGAAGGTTGATTATGGTGGGTCTTCTGTGATTTGTGTTTTTCCTACTGGGAGTTTACTGAGCTTTTAAAAAATTTCTATGGTTTCTTGTGTACGTTTTTTTTTAACTTTTTTTAATAAATATAAATTTCCAAATAAATTATGGATTACAGTGGCTTTCCCTCCCCATAACTTCCTTCCCACCCACAATCCTCCCATCTCCTGCTCCTTCTCCCATTCCATTCACATCAAGATTCATTTTCAATTCTCTTTATAAACAGAAGATCAATTTAGTATATATTAAGTAAAGATTTCAACAGTTTACACTCACACATAAACATAAAGTGTAAAGTACTGTTTGAGTACTAGTTATACATTAATTCACATTGTACAACACATTAAGGACAGAGATCCTACATGAAGAGTAAGTGCACAGTGACTCCTGTTGTTGGCTTAACGAACTGACACTCTTGTTTATGGCGTCAGTAATCACCCTAGGCTCTTGTCATGAGTTGCCCAGGCTATGGAAGCCTTTTGAGTTCACTGACTCTGATCTTATTTAGACAAGGTCATAGTCAATGGGAAAGTTCTCTCCTCCCTACAGAGAAAGGTACCTCCTTCTTTGATGGCCTGTTCTTTCCACTGGGATCTCACTCGCAGAGATCTTTCATTTAGGTCTTTTTTTTTTTTAAGCCAAATTGTCTTGGCTTTCCATGCCTAAAATACTCTCATGGGCACTTCAGCCAGACCCAAATGCCTTAAGGGCTGATTCTGAGGCCAGAGTGCTATTTAGGACATCTGCCATTCTATGAGTCTGCTGTGTATCTCGCTTCCCATGTTGGATCATTCTCTCCTTTTTAATTCTATCAGTTAGTATTAGCAGACACTAGTCTTGTTTATGTGATCTTTTGACACTTAGTCCTATCATTATGATCAATTGTGAACTGAAATGGATCACTTTGACTAGTGAGATGGCATTGGTACATGACACCTTGAAGGGATTGAATTGGAATCTCCTGGCACATTTCCAACTCTATATTTGGGGCAAGTCAGCTTGAGCATGTCCCAAATCGTACATCTCTTACCTCTCTTACATTTAACAGAGATCACTTTCCAGTTAAATTTAAACACCGAGGAATAATTGTGTGTTAATTAAAGAGTTCAACCAATAGTATTAAGTAGAACAAAAAAATACTAAAAGGGATAAAGCATTGAGTTGTTCATCAACATTCAGGACAAGGGTTGATCAAGTCATCGTTTCTCATAGTGTCCATTTCACTTCAACAGGTTTCCTTTTTGGTGCTTGGTTAGTTGTCACCGATCAGGGAGAACACATGATATTTGTCCTTCTGAGACTGGCTTATTTCACTCAGCATAATATTTTCCAGATTCCTCCATTTTGTTGCAAATGACCAGATTTCATTGTTTTTTTACTGCTCTATAGTATTCTATAGAGTACATGTTCCATAATTTCTTTATCCAGTCTACTGTTGATGGGCATTTAGGTTGATTCCAGGTCTTAGCTATTGTGAATTGAGCTGCAATAAACATTAAGGTGCAGACAGCTTTTTGTTTGCCGATTTAATATCCTTTGGGTAAATTCCAAGGAGTGGGATGGCTGGGTCGAACGGTAGGGTTATCTTCAGGTTTCTGAGGAATCTCCAGACTGACTTCCATAGTGGCTTGACCAGTTTGCATTCCCACCAACAGTGGGTTAGTGTCCCTTTTTCCTCACATCCTCCCCAGCATCTGTTGTTGGTAGATTTCTGTATGTGAGTCATTCTAACCGGGGGGGAGGTGAAACCTCATTGTGGTTTTGATTTGCATTTCCCTGATGGGTAGTGATCCTGAACATTTTTTCATATGTCTGTTGGCCATTTGGATTTCCTCTTTTGAAAAATGTCTATTGAGGTCCTTGGCCCATCTCTTAAGTGGGTTGTTTGTTTTGCTGTTGTGGAGTTTCTTGATCTCTTTGTAGATTCTGGTTATTAATCCTTTATCTGTTGCATAGTTTGCAAACATCTTTTCCCATTCTGTCACTTGCCTCTTCACTTTCCTGTTTCTTTTGTAGTACAGAAATTTCTCAATTTGACGCAATCCCATTTGTTAATTTGGCTTTGACTGCCTGTGCCTCCAGGGTCTTTTCCAAGAAGCCTTTGCCTGTGCCTATATCTTGCAGGGTTTCTCCAATGTTCTCTAATAATTTGATGGTGTTGGGTCGTAGATTTAGATCTTTAATCCATGTTTGTTGTGGTGGATTTGTTTCTTAGAGGAAGAGCATGGTGGGGAAAGAGGTGCGGAGTCACCACACAGACCCCGAGAGTTGGGTGAAAGCAGGCCTGAGGCAAGTAGCATGCAGACTCGTTTATTTCAGTTGCTACAGCTGCTTATATAGCCAAGGCAGCCAATCCAGTCAAGGGGCAGTCTATGCCCTAACCAATCACAGCCTGTTGCCAGGTAGTTTCCAAAGCCATCCAATCACAGCCTGTTGCCAATCAGGCTCTATTACCAGGCAGTTTCTGGAACCATCCAATCACAGCCTGTTGTCAGTCAGGCTCTGTTGTCATGTGGTTTCCGAAGCCATCCAATCATGATGTGTTGTCAGTCAGGCTCTGTTGTTGTGTGGTTTCTGAAAACATCCAATCACAGCCTGTTGCCAGGCAGTTTCTGTTGCCAGTGGCCATCTTGGCACGACCTTCTCACCTTCTCATTCCACCACATTTCCCCTTTTTCGTTTTTGAGCAACGGGAGGCATGATTCTTGGCCATACCATTGTTGACCCCATTTCCATGTGGTCTCCGTACACACCTGTGCTTGTCTTAGGTTGTCCCCCAGGGGATCTTACCCACCATTGATTACCAGCACTCAAAACAGGAGACCACAGGAGTGCTTGCTCAGATGGAGGTAGGAATGAAGAACACTGATAATAAGGAATGGCATGACACACATGGGCTGTGGGCCATTTGAGTGGCTGATCAGAGCTAGTGGGGTATAAAGCAGTAATGGATGTGGCTATGGGCAGTTTCTCAGGGTAGGATGATAGGGCAGGTGTGTCTGTTAACAAGGCAGACTCCCAGTCTTGTTTCAACTGGTTCTGTTTGGCTGTCACTTGCAGGCTTGATGTTTCTGGCTGGTACCCAAATGGGCTGTTCTGCATTCTCTGGATAGACACAAGCATATCCTCGACCCTTGGTTAGCAGAGGGTGTGGTCCCTTCCATTCTCCTGTCAGGGGTCTTTCCACCTAACCATAGGGGCTGGGGGCTGGGATGGAAAGGATCCTTAGTGTTTATAACCTGGGATGATCCCTTGGGAATCAAAACTAAGAAACTTGATAGTGAAAAGGACCTCTGTCAAAGCAAGCTGTGGGTCCGGGGGCATATGATGGTTTTTCTGTCTTTGTAAGAGATCTTTAATTGTCCTATGAGTTCTTTCAATGATTGCCTGTCCATGTGGTTTCTATGGGATACCTGTGGCAGACTGTATGTTCCAGAATGTCAGGAAGAAATTAAATTCATGTGATATATACGCTGGCCTGTTATCAGTCTTTATGGTTCAGGGGACACCAAGAACCAGATTGGCTGATTTAACTGCCTTTATCACATTACTAGCCTTTTCTCCAGATTGGGCAGTTGCAAATACAGCCTTTGAATAAGTATCTACCACCACATGGACAAACTTAAGTTTACCAAAGGAGATAATGTGGGTGACGTCCACTTGCCAGAGCTTATTAGGAGCAAGGCCTCACGGGGTCACTACTGCTTGTTGCAGTGGGCCTAATGGGGCGAGGGGTACACAATTCTTGCAAGAGTGCACTAGGTGTTTGCATTGGCTCATTGTTAGCTCCGGGAAAAGCAATTTTATGTTTCTTTCTGACATATGAAATTTTTGGTGTAGAATATGGCCTTGTTCTAGGTGTCCAATGGAAGCCGTGATGCAGGAGATAAGACGATCAACCTTTTCTGTTGCCTTGGTTAATAAAGCCAGGTAACCCAGTAAGTGATCTTATGTGCGAGTTATACCATGGGTATTTTCTGTTCTCAGTTAGCTCTTTAAGTGTTGGGAATATGTGATCAATTGGCTTATTGGTCAGGTTAACGACTGCAAAGGGGGCCGGCGCTGTGGCTCACTAGGCTAATCCTCTACCTTGCGGCACCAGCACACCTGGTTCTAGTCCCAGTCAGGGCGCTGGATTCTGTCCCAGTTGCCCCTCTTCCAGGCCAGCTCTCTGCTGTGGCCAGGGAAGTGCAGTGGAGGATGGCCCAAGTGCTTGGGCCCTGCACCCCATGGGAGACCAGGAAAAGCACCTGGCTCCTGCCATTGGATCAGCACCCTGCGCCGGCCACAGCACGCCAGCCACGGTGGACATTGGAGGGTGAACCAACAGCAAAAGAAGATCTTTCTCTCTGTCTCTCTCTCTCACTGTACACTCTGCCTGACAAAAAATAAAAAAATAAATAAAAAATAAAAAAGACTGCAAAGGGGATCATTTTTGCTACCTGTACTGAGTATTTGCTGTCTGAAAACGTATTTACCAGCCCATCCTGGCTAAGGAGTAGAACCTTGATTATTGGCTTTATTTCTCCCAATTGTACTGATGCCCCGTGGGGTTCTACATGGATCCTATCTTTTTCTGTTGAGGATTTGATCACTATTCCAAACAGTTACTTGTTGGCATCCATAAATGCACACGGTGCCATGGGTATAGGTTGATTAGCAGGGAACGTATGTGTTGGACAGTCTATTTCTAAGGTTTGTAACGTCTGGAGTAGCCTGTCTGCTGGCAGGTGATTGTCAACCTGTCCTGGGAAATTTATCATTAAAGTTTGAAAGAGCATGCTATTCTGCATCACTGTCAACAGTTCTAATTGTGATAGGGGTAGGACCACTATGTCTGGCTCTGTATTAAATATCTTATTGGCATAATATCTTAATTTAAGTCCCATCATAAGGATGGCATCTACTTTGTTAACTACTTTACAACACTCACTCCAGGCTATGTGCACCCAAAAGAGTGGTCTATTTTGTTGCCAAATAACTCCTAAGGGGGCCTTGAGGGTATATACGGTTATGGCAAATAGAGGCACCTGAGGGTCATATCTAAAGGTTTTTAAACTTGATAACTGGGTGTTGATCTTTTCTATATTGGATTTGGCTGCTCCTGTCAATGTGATTTTTGAAGAAGGGCTGTTCCCCTTAGTCAGTAAATTGTATAGTGGTCTAGGCTCTGCAGGTGTTAGGGGAAGGAAGGGCTTCAGCCAATTGATTTGGCCGCATAGTTGCTGATGTTCATTAAGTGAGTATTTATCCTTGACTTTTAGGTTTGGGCCCATTGGAGATACATGGGAGGAGATGTGATAACCCAAGAATTGAAAGGAAAGAAAATGTTGTACCTTTCCTGTGGCAATAGACAAACCCAGCAATTGTAAATTTCTTACTGTATCACTTAGACAGGCATTCAGAGTTGCTGCATTTTTGTGAGCAAGTAAGATATCATTCACATAATGTATGACCAAGCACTGATCTTTAAGTGTGCTGGTCACATGAGAAATGTATTTTTGGCAAATGGCCGGGCTATATTTCATGCCTTGTGGGAGTATTGTCCACTGAAATCTTTTTGCAGGGAGCTGGAAATTGGGCTTCCATGCTGTAAGGCGAAGTAGGCCTTATCCTGCTCTGTGATGGGAATGGAAAAGAAACAATCTTTGATATCAATGGTAACTATGTGTTATCCGTTAGGAATGGCCCCTGGATGAGGAATGCCAGCCTAGAATCTGAGTATTCTTTTTTTTTTTTTTTTTTTTTTTTTTTTGGACAGGCAGAGTGGACAGTGAGAGAGAGAGAGACAGAGAGAAAGGTCTTCCTTTGCCGGTGGTTCACCCTCCAATGGCCGCCGCGGCCGGCGCGCTGCGGCCGGCGCACCGCGCTGATCCGATGGCAGGAGCCAGGAGCCAGGTGCTTTTCCTGGTCTCCCATGGGGTGCAGGGCCCAAGCACCTGGGCCATCCTCCACTGCACTCCCTGGCCACAGCAGAGGGCTGGCCTGGAAGAGGGGCAACCGGGACAGAATCCGGCGCCCCGACCGGGACTAGAACCCGGTGTGCCGGCGCCGCTAGGCGGAGGATTAGCCTAGTGAGCCGCGGTGCCGGCCGGAATCTGAGTATTCTAACAGGCTCCTCTGGCTGGCATCTGGGAACTGGCTCTAGGTGGAATCAGCTGTTCCTTGAGGTTACGATAACTGCAGTGAAGTCAGCCCAACTTTCTCTTTTTCCAGTCAAGAAGTGGCATTGTTATAATGCCAACCATCTTTTTTATGATTTTGTTGATGGCTCTCAAATCCTGTAGTAGCCTATATTTTCCCTGTTTCTTTGGTATCACAAAAACGGGCGTGTTGTGAGGGCTAGTGGAGGGCTCTATGTGTCCCTTTTCCAATTGTTCCTGTACCAGTTCTCTAAGGATGCCAACTTTGGGTTGTAATATTGGCCAGATGCTTCCTGTTTTTTTCCCATTCAGTGGGGATTGGGCCTGGCTTTTGTATGAGGTGAGCAGTGGCCACTAGAATTGGGGTGAATCTTACTTGTAGGATCTCCATTAAAGCTGTTGGCTCTTGGAGATTTGTGATCCATAGTGAGAACCACTTGCATTTGTGAGAGCACATCTCTCCTCCATCAGGTCATGGAAACCTCAGCAATTAGGAGAATGGACATTTTGATGATATTGATTCTTCCAATTCATGAGCTTGGAAGGTTTTTCCATTTTTTGGTATCCTCTTCTATTTCTTTCTTTAAGATTTTGCAGTTCTCATTGTAGAGATCTTTAACGTCCTTGGTTAAGTTTATTCCAAGGTATTTGATTGGTTTTGTGGTTATTATGAATGGGATTGATCTTAGAAGTTCTTTCTCGGACAGCGCTGTGGCTCAATATGCTATTCCTCTGCCTTGTGGCACCGGCACACTGGGTTCTAGTCCTGGTCGGGGCACCGGATTCTGTCCCTGTTGCCCCCCTTCCATGCCAGCTCTCTGCTATGGTCCGGGAGTGCAAAGGAGGATGGCCCAAGTCCTTGGACCCTGCACCCGCAAGGGAGACCAGGAGAAGCACCTGCCTCCTGGCTTCAGATCATCAAGGTGCGCCGGCTGCAGCGCGCCGGCCATGGTGGCCATTGGAGGGTGAAACAACGGCAAAAAGGAAGACATTTCTCTCTCTCTCTCTCTCTCTCCCTCTCTCTCACTATCCACTCTGCCTGTCAAAAAAAAAAGTTCTTTCTCAGCCATGGCATTTCCTGTGTATAAAAAGGCATGGGACTTTTGGCATTGATTTTATATCCTGCTGCTTTGCCAAACTCTTCTATGAATTCCAATAGTCTCTCAGTAGAGTTCTTTGGATCCCCTAAATAAGGAATCATATCATCTGCAAAGAGGGATAGTTTGACTTCTTTCTTCCCAATTTGTATTCCTTTAATTTCTTTTTCCTGCCTACTGGCTCTGGCTAAAACATCCAGAACTATATTTTATCAGCAGTGGTGAGAGTGAGCATCCCTGTCTGGTACCAGATCTCAGTGGAAATGCTTTCAACCTTTCCCCATTCAATAGGATGCTGGCCGTGGGTTTTTGATAAATTGCTTTGATTATATTGAGGAATGTTCCTTATATCCCCTATTTGCTTAGAGTTTTCATCATGAAAGGTGTTGTATTTTATCAAATGCTTTCTCTGCATCTATTAAGATAATCATATGGTTTTTCTTCTGCATTTTGTTAATGTGGTGTATCATATTGACTGATTTGTGCACGTTGAACCATCCTTGTATACCAGGGATAAATCCCACTTGGTCTGGGTGGATGATCTTTCTGATGTGTTGTTGCATTCTATTGGCCAGAATTTTATTGAGGACTTTTGCATCTATGTTCATCAGGGATATTGGTCTGTAATCTTCTTTCAATGCTGCATCTTTTTCAGGCTTAGGAATTAAGGTGATGCTGGCTTCATAGAACGAATTTGGGAGGATTCCCTCTTTTTCGATTATTCTGAATAGTTTGAGAAGAATTCGGCTTATTTTTCTTTAAATGTCTGGTAGAATTCAGAAGTGAATCCATCTAGTCCTGGGTTAAAAAAATGGGGCAGCTGTGTGTGGCTCATGTGTCACAGACACACTAATAGGAGATATTAATAGGGCAGCCAGCTGGGGTATATGGAAACTCCTCACAATTTTTGTGGTGTACATTTAAAATTAACAACACTCATACAATTTTAGAAAATATTTATTTGAAAGGCTAAGTTAGACGAATGGGGGCAAGGAAAGAGAAGGAGAGAGATCTTCCATCTGCTGGTTTACTCTCCAAATGGCCACAACAGCAGAGCTGGGGCAGACTGATGCCAGGAGCCTGGAGCTCTATCCAGGTCTTCTCCATGGGTGCAGGGGCCCAAACCCTTGGGCCATCTTCTGCTGCTTTCCCAGGTGCATTAGTGGGCACTTGGATCAGAAGTGGAGCAGCTGAGACTAGAACCTGTGTTCATACGGGATGCTGGTGACACACAGATGGTGGCGACACAACACCAGCCCTATAATATGTTTTAAAAAGAAAGCAATATCAGCAGAGCACACATGCACACTTTGCTTTCAGAGGGGACAAGATGATATGGAAGACGAAGCCTGCAGTGGACAGCAAGCCCCACCAGTGTGCAAGGGGAAAGGCGTCTGGTGAGCGCCTAGGACAGAAATCGCAGCTAACGCATCAGACTTCTCAAGGGGCTCAGCTTACACAACTCCAACTGAAATATTCAAGGGCAACAAACTTTGTTTTTAAGATTTATTTATTTGAGCCAGCACCGTGGCTCCATAGGATAATCCTCCACCTTGTGGCACCAGAACACGGGGTTCTAGTCCCGTTCGGGGTGCCGGATTCTGTCCCGGTTGCCCCCCTTCCAGGCCAGCTCTCTGCTATGGCCCGGGAGTGCAGAGGAGGATGGCCCAAGTGCTTGGGCCCTGCACCTGCATGGGAGACCAGGAGAAGCACCTGGCTCCTGGCTTCAGATCAGTGAGGTGCACCAGCTGCAGCACTCCAGCTGTGATGGCCATTGGAGGGTGAACCAATGGCAAAAGGGAGACCTTTCTCTCTGTCTCTCTCTCACTGTCCACTCTGCCTGTCAAAAAAAAAAAAAGATTCATTTATTTGAAAGGCAGAGTGACAGCAAGAGAGAGACAGAGAGAGAGAGAGACAGTGAGAAGGAGATAGAGAAAGGTCTTCAATCCACTGGTTCATTCCCCAGGTGGCCACAATGGTCAGAACTGGGCTCTTTCTCCATCTCTTTCCAACCCCTCCATGGCTGAGGGCTTCCTCCAAAGCCCTATGCAGTTTTTCTCTCTCTCTGTCTCTCTCTCTCTCTCTCATTAGCTGGGAGAAAACTGCATGCTTGGCACTTGCCTTCAGTGTGAGGGTGTGGGTGTGAGTGTGTGGGTGTGTATGTATGTGTGTGTGGGTACGTATGCATGCATGTATGTGTGTGTACATGTGTGTAAATGTATCTGTATGCATGTGTATGCATGTATGTGTAAGTATGTATGTATTTGGGAGTGGGTGTGTCTGGTTGTGTATGTACGCATGTATGTGTTTGTATGTATATGGGGGGATGGGTGTGTCTCGGTGTGTATGTATGTAGGCATGTGTATGTATGTATGAATGTGTGTATATGGGTGTGGAGGTGGGTATGTGGGTGCATCTGTGTGTGTGTGTGGCTGTGTATGAATCTATGTATGTCTATGTATATATGTGTGTGTGTCTCTCTATATGTGTGTATCTATGTGTATATATGTGTGTGTGTCTACGTGTCTTTGTGTGTGCGTCTGTGTGTCTCTGTGTGTGTGTCTCTGTGTGTGTGTCTGTCTTGTGTGTGTTTTTGTGTGGTTTGTATGTATGTGTGCGTGTGTGGCAGCAGGACATCTTTGCCTCCTGAAGTTCAAGCTCTGCCTTACAAGGCGCATTTTCACAAATTCTTTGTGAGAACTAGCAAAAGAGGAGAGAATCTGAGAGCGCTGATGTCTACCGGGAAACCCCCAAAAGTCTGCATCAGGAACTCCAATGGATTCTTGCTTAAAGCAAACCAAAGCTCTTTGTTGCTGTTCCCTCTGCAGTGCCCAGGTCCTCTCGCCGCAGCCGCACGGCCTTTACCCCCGACCAGCTGGGGATGCTGCAAGCTGTTTAAGAAACCAGCCACTGCCCAGATTGGAGCCGAGTCCAAGAGTTAGCGTCAGAGCTTCATCTGGATGCGTATGTGATCAAGGTATGTCCTGAGTCCCGCGCCCTCCGCGCCGCGCACTCACTTGCTGTGGTCACCACTGCGCTGGCTGCTCAGGACAATGGCCAATGCGCGCGCTGCGCTTCGCAGTCCCCGCGAGGCTGGCAGGCAGAGGCTGCCCCGGGACTTGTCCCAAACTTCCTGTGTGTGGGCACTTGACAAGAAAGACTCCCCCGGGCGGGCGGGGCGCTCACAGCTGCATTGCAGTTGCGGATGTGGGCTCAAGAGTTCAAGTCTGAGTCGCCTGGCGGTGGCGGCCAGGACCACGCCTTGTGGATGGCGACGCCCAGCCCAGGGCAGGGAGCCCGCTGAGAGCCACCTCCACAGGCTGAGCCAACACGTGAGTGCAGGGAGCGCGTTTCCAAATTGTATTTATTTAAATGTATTGGATGAGACGCAATGAGACCGAATTTTATTTAAATATGTATTTATCTATTTGAACGAGTTCGAGGCAGAAAGAGGTGTCTTCCATCGGCCGGTTCACTGCCCCCAGGGCCCAAGGCGGCTACCCGCGACCCCATGGCCGAATGACCCCACCAGGCCTCCCCTCCGAGGGTCTCCGCACCTCTCAGTACTGTGTCCTTAGAGACCGAGCTCCCAGAATGTGAGCCTTTGTGGTGCAAAGCCTAGCGCGCAAAGTTCTAGGTTCTGCTGTGGAGGATCCCTTGGGAGCAGGGCAGAGGCTGCCCGGCCCCCTCCCCTTTACCTGATGCCAGCGGCTCCCTCCCGGGCCCGGCACAGCATTTGAGAAAGAGGCTTGAGCCCAGCATGCCCAAGCCACAAGGTCCCCCAGCTTCTGAGGCCCATGGGGTCTCCCTGGGGTCCTTGCCTCTGGAGTAACCTGCTCCCTCCCTTCCTCCCCAGACCTGGTTTAAAAATCAGCGCGCCAAGCAAAGAAAACTGCAGCGAAAGGGCCAGCCCCGCCAGCCCAGCGAGTCCACACCTCAGCCTCCTCCTCCGCCTCCGCTGCCACCACCGCTGCTGCTGCCACTGCCGCCGCCACCGCCGCCACCAACATGCTCGGAGCTCAGCGCGCCTGCGGAGGAAGAGCAGGGCCCCGGGGGCTCCCAGGCGCAGGGCCCCGAGGCTGCCGAGGACCCGCTGCCCGCCGATCTGCACAACATCCATCTGGACTCCTCTGCGCCCTGGGCTTCGCTGCCTCATGACATCGGGGAGCTCGTGCGCATGTACCGCTTGTTCCATGACGACGAGCCAGACGACTAGCAGATATCTGAACCCCCAGACTTCAAGGGCCGAATTTTTTCCAGTCCTAGAAAAAAGAAAAAGGACGAAGCAGTCTGTAGGAGCCCCTGCCGGCGACCTGGAGACAGCCCTGGAGGGACCACTCCTCTGCCTTGTTCTTTACAAAAGCAAATGTGCTGGGAGTTTGGGGGGCTCTCTGGGCTGGTCCGAGGCATCACAGCCTGGAGGCTGGTTTTCTGTAGTGTGTGGACGTTTTGTAATGGTGAACTTAGATACTTGTGAAGTGCCACAAGAAGAGGATTTATGGGGTTCCTGAGGGCAGTCAGGCGGGCCTGGCGACCTCGCCGCGGCCTTGGCCCCCAGCCGCCACCAGAGTCCGGGGTCGCCGCCACCGTGGAGCGCCAGGGGGCGCCATCGTAGACAACGCGAAATCCAGGGCCGCAAGGGCGTGGTGGCCACGTTCGTGGGCTGCCGTCCTCCGCGTGCTCTCGGGCGGTGGGTGGGCAGCGGGCCTCCCCGGGCCACGCACGAGGGGACGGGCCTGAGACTCGGGCGCCCGGACCCGCTTTCCAGTGGTCAAGTTCTCCCAGAGTTCTCGCCTCTGCTTCCCGCAGGTCGCTAGGCGCCTCAGGCCCGCCCCCTTGCTCTTACTGTCCAATCAGGAGCGAGGGAGGGATTCCTTCGGGCTCCAGCAGGGCAGGGATAGTTTTTTCTTTTTTCTTTGTTTGAAGGCAGAGTTCAGAGCGGTAGAGTTAGTGATGAGATAGAGGTAGAGAGAGATACAGAGAGATAGAGATAGGGATAGAGAGGTAGAGAGAGATACATAGTGATAGAGAGAGAGAGAGAGAGAGAGAGAGAGAGAGAGAGGCCTGCAGTGCCTGCATCCCGTAGGGGCCCCGGTCTTCCGATCCAGCTTTCTGCTATGGCTGGGAAGCAGTAGAGGATTTGCCCAAGTCCTCGGGCAGGGCCCTGGGCCTGTGTGTGTGGGAGACCCAGACCCAGACCCAGAAGAAGCTCCGGATCCAGGCTTCGGAACAGCTCAGCTCTGGCTGTTGTGGCCATTTGGGGAGTGAAACAGCGAGTGCAAGACCTCTCTCTCCCTCTCTGGAACTCTGCCTTTCAAATCAATCAACATATCTGTAATAAAAAGTGTTTTTTAAAAGGATTGATTTTCTTGTTACCACCACAGTCACGCTAATTAACATACCACCTCCTCGCTTTCTTCGGATTTTTTTTTTTTAGAAAGTTGATTGTATTTTCGTTTTTAAAGATTTTATTTATTGGGGACGGCTCTTTCGCACAGCGGGTTAAAGCCCCAGCCTGCATCGCCAACAGCCCATATGGGCACTGATCTTTCTTTCTTTCTTTTTTTAACTTTTATTTAACAAATCTAAATTTCCAAAGTACAGCTTCTAGATTACCGTGGCTTTTTCCCCCCATAACTTGCCTCCTTCCCGCAATCCAATCCTCCCATCTCCCGCTCCCTCTCCCATTCCATTCACATCAAGATTCATTTTCAATTATCTTTATATACAGAAGATCAATATAGTATATAGTAAGTAAAGATTTCAACTGTTTGCACCCACACAGAAACACAAAGCGTCAAGTACTGTTTGAGTACTAGTTATAGGAAGAATTCACATTTTACAACACGTGAAGGGCAGAGATCCTACATGAGGAGGAAGTGCACAGTGACTCCTGTTGTTGACTAAGAAATTGACACTCTTGTTTCTGGGGTCAGTAATCACCCTAGGCTATTGAGTTGCCTAGGTTAGGGAAGCCTTTTGAGTTTGCCAACTCCCATCTTATTTAGACAAGGTCATAGTCAAAGTGGAAATTCCCTTCAGAGAAGGGTACCTCCTCCTTTGATGGCATGTTCTTTCCACTGGGATCTCTCTCACTCGCAGAGATCTTTCATTTAGGTTTTTTTTTTTTTTTTTCCAGAGTGTCTTGGCTTTCCATGCCTAAAATGCTCTCATGGGCTCTTCAGCCGGATCCGAACATCTTAAGGGCTGATTCCGAGGTAAATTGGCATCTGTTAATCCCATGTATCTGATAAGCTCTTCAAGTGCTACATCTGTCAATCTGGTCTAGGGTGTGACTTAATACCGTCAGGAGTTGGCTCTGTTCTAGAAAGGAGCCGTCCGGGTGGCAGGGGGCAGACAAACACAGACGCTGGAGAAGAAGCAGCTTCGGAAATACTGCCGGTCCGAGTCGTGATGTCGAGTGAGCAAGTGGCTGAGGCGGGTGGGCGAGAGGTTGGCTGTGCAGGGCTTGCTTGGTGGTAGGCCAAGCCATGCCGGCACCAGGTTGGCCGTTGGCGGGATCGCTGGCTTATAGCAATGGAGCAAACAGGAGCACAGTTTGCTACTGGGCTCCCGCCAGCAGTGAGTGAGTGTCCGTCGTCTCTCCCATCCTTTTGGATGCCCGTGACTGGCATACAGTTAACACGGCAGCCAGTTGGGTCTCTCTCCCATAATCTCTGGTCTGTGACGCACTTCCCAAGCCATCGAGGGGACAGGGCTGCATCACTGTTTTAGACACCATTCTGCTTCCTCTTGAATGCTCATTGCCTGTTTCTGACCTTTCTCATTTTAAAGAACTGTGCGTTTCGTTTTTGGTTGTTTTGTAGAGTATCTTTGTTGTCTCCCAGAAACTCTGATGTTGGTTGCACAGAAAACCTTCCAGTCTTGAAAAGTGTGTTTTCAATTTGCTTAGCAGTTTCACTGTTCAGATCTTTTAAATGTTTATGTGACACAGGGTGGAAATTGATTTTAAACCATTTGATTGGGGAACAACTGTTTGGAAACCTAAGCAGATAAGAGGTCTTCACAAAGTGTGTGGGAAACTAGGGGTGAAGCAAAAGTGATGGGGACAGTGGCCATGGCTCACTCAGTTAATCTTCTGCCTGTGGCGCTGGCATCCCATATAGGTGCTGGGTCCTAGTCCTGGTTGCTCCTCTTCCAGTCCAGCTCTCTGCTGTGGCCCAGGAAGGCAGTGGAAGATGGCCCAGGTGCTTGGGCCCTGCACCCGCATGGGAGACCAGGAGGAAGCACCTGGCTCCTGGCTTCAGATCGGCACAGCGCGAAGGCCGGCTGTATTGGTCATTAGGGGAGCGGGGGTGAACCAACGGAAGGAAGACCTTTCTGTCTGTTTCTCTCTCACTGTCCAACTCTGCCCGTCTAAATATAAAAAGAAAAGAAAAAGTTATGCATGGCTTTCAAAAAATTGTTTTTTGCACCAGAATGAACCCATTTTTTGACTCATTTTTTCCATGCATTTCTTAGTCTCTCTGTATTTTCTCATGTTTTCCTTTGCATTGGAACAACCTAGTGTAGAGTGCATTTCTTGTCTGGAGACACAGATACAATCTTTCTCTTTTAAAAAGTTTTGTTTAAAGTGTTCGTTGATGGGGCCGGCGCTGTGGTGCAGTGGATTAAAGCCCTGGCTGGAAGTGCAGGCATCCCATATGGGCTCTGGTTCAAGTCCAGGCTGCTCCTCTTCTGATCCCGCTCTCTGGCATGGCCTGGGAAAGCAGGAAAAGATGGGCCCCTGCACCCACATGGGAGACCGGGAAGAAGCTCCTGGCTCCTGCCTTTGGATTGGCACAGCTCATGTCATTGTGGCCAGTTGGGGAGTGAACCAGTGGATGGAACACTCTCTCTCTCTCTCTGTCTCTGTCTCTCTCTCTCTCTGTCTCTCCTTCTTTCTCTGTGTAACTCTGACCATCAAATAAATGAATAGACCTTTTTTTTTTCTTTTTAAAAAAAAGAAAGTATATCCTTGAATGCAAGTTTTATAATAAAAATAAGCTCTCCCACATGGGTGCAGGGGTGCTATCTTTTGGCTGTTGTCTGCTGCTTCCCTAGGCACATGAGCAGGGAGCTGCATAGGCAGCGGAGCAGCTGGGCCTTGTCCCAGTGTCCATATGGGACGCCAGTGTTGCCAGTGGTGGGTTTTACCCACTCTGCCACAATGCCAGGCGCCTTCTGAAAATGAAAAAAAATTTACTTTGTATGTGTATTTGCTTGGGTAACTGCAATGGCCAAGGGCTGGTGCAATCCAAAGCCAGGAGCCGGGAGCTCCATCTGGGTCTCCCATGTGGGTGTGGGGGCCTGAGTACTTGGGCCATCTTCTACTGCTTTCCCAGGTGCACTTGCAGGGAGCTGGGTGGGAAGTGGAGCAGCCGGGACTCCAACTGGGACTCTGGGATAGGAACCCAGCATTGCAAGGCCTCCCAGGGGCCGGCCCCAGTGGCTGCACTCTAACCACGCACATGTGCTTCTGGCCTCCTTCTCCTCTGCCTGCGGCTCTTTCTCCATCTCTTTCCATCCCCTCCATGGCTGAGGGCTTCCTCCAAAGCCCTATGCAGTTTTTCTCTCTCTCTGACTCTCTCTCTGTCTTTCCCATGAGCTGGGAGAAAACTGCGAGCTTGGCACTTGCCTTCACAGGGTGTGGGTGTGGGTGTGTATGAATGTATGTATGTGTATGTATGTGTGTGTGTGTGTCTTGTTTGTGTTTGTGTGTGGGTTTGTATATATGTTTGCATATGTGTGTATGTACATGTGTGTATCTTTCTGTGTGTGTCTGTATGTGTCTGTCTTTGTGTTAGTGTGTGGGTTCTTATGTATGTGTGTGTATGTATGTATGTATGTATGTCGTGGGTGTGTGGGTGTGTATGTATGAGTATGTATGTGTGTGTGACTTTCTGTGTCTGTGTCTTACTGTGTGTGTGGGTTTGTATTTATGTGTATATGTGTGTGTGTGTGTGTGTGTGTGTGGCAGCAGGACATCTTCCCCTCGTGAAGCTCAAGCTCACGGCGAAAATGCATGACCATGAGGTCAGGATCTGCCTTCCTCGGTGCATTTTCCAAAATTCCTTTGGGAGACCCAGGCCAAGAGGAGAGACCCCGAGAGCGCTGCTGTCTACCGGCTCGCTCCCGAAATGCATGCAGTGGCTGCTGGAGCCAAAGCCGGCATCAGGATGGCCAATGGATTCTTTCTGAAAGCAAACCAAAGCCCTTTGTTCCTGTTCCCTCTGCAGCGCCCAGGTGTGCTCGCCGCAGCCGCACAGACTTTACCCCCGACCAGTTGGGGATGTTGAAAGCTGTTTTCGAAACGACCCCCTGTCCTGACTGGGAGAAGATACAAGAGTTAGCGGCAAAGCTATGTTTGGATGAGTGTGTGATCAAGGTATGTCCCGAGCCCTGCGCCCTCCGTGCCACGCACTCACTCGCTTGCGGTCAGCGCTGTGCTGGCCGCTCAGGGCAGTCGCCAATGCGCGCGCTTTGCAGTCCCTGCGAAGCTGGCAGGCAGAGGCTGCCGCGGGGCTGGTCCCGAAGTCCCTGCGGGTGGGCCCTTGACAAGATAGACTGCCCCTGGCGCTCGCGGCTGCCTTGGGGCAGAAGAGTTCAAGTGTGAGCAGGTGGCCAGGACTATGCCTGGTGGATGGCTCCGCCCAGCCCGCGGGAGCCAGCCAAGGGCCGCCCGCGCAGGCCAGGCGGAGCGAACACGTGTGTGCGGGGAGCGCGTTTCCAAAGTGTATTTCTTTAAATGTATTGTGTGAGAGGCAATGAGACAGAATTTCTTTTTTAAGATGTATTTATTATTTATTTGAAAGAGTTTGAGGCTGCTTAGACCCCATGGCCGAATGACCCCACCAGGCCTCCCCTCCGAGGGTCTCCGCACCTCTCAGTACTGTGTCCTTAGAGACCGAGCTCCCAGAACGTGAGCCTTTGTGGTGCAAAGCCTAGCGCGCAAAGTTCTAGGTCTGCAGCGGAGGATCGCTTGGGAGCAGGGCAGAGGCTGCCCGGCCCCCTCCCCTGTACCTGATGCCAGCGGCTCCCTCCCAGGCCCGGCACAGCGTTTGAGAAAGAGGCTTGAGCCCAGCGTGCCCACGCCACAAGGGCCCCGAGCTTCTGAGGCCCATGGGGTCTCCCTGGGGTCCTTGCCCCTGGAGTAACCTGTTCCCTCCCTTCCTCCCCAGACCTGGTTTAAAAATCAGCGCGCCAAGCAAAGAAAACTGCAGCGAAAGGGCCAGCCCTGCCAGCCCGGCGAGTCCCCACCACCACCAGGTTCAGAGCTCAGCACACCTTCGCAGGAAGATCACGGCCCTGAGAGCTCCCAGGCGCATGGCCCCGAGGCTGCCGAAGACCCGCTGCCCGCCGATCTGCAAAATATCCATCTGGACTCCTCAGCGCCCTGGGCTTCTTTGCCCCATGACATCGGGGAGCTGGTGCGCATGTACCGCTTGTTCGATGACGACGAGCCCGAGGACTAGCAGATATCTGAACCCCCAGACTTCAAGGGCCAAATTTTCCCAGTCCTAGAAAAAAGAAAGAAGAAAAAAAGAATGAAGCATGTAGGAGCCCCTGCCGGCGACCTGGAGACAGCCCTGAAGGGACCACTCCTCTGCCTCATTCTTTGCAAAACTAAACGTGTTGGGATTTTGGGGAGATCTCTGGGCTGGTCGGAGGCATCACAGCCTGGAGGTTGGTTTTCTGTAGATTGTGGACGTTTTGTAGCGGTGAACTTAGATGTTTTTGAAGTGCTTAAAGAAGAGGATTTATGGGGTTCCTGAGGGCAGTCAGGTGGGCCTGGTGACCTGGCCGTGACCTTGGCCCCCAGCTGCCACCAGAGAGTCCGGGGTCGCCGCCACTGTGGAGCGCCAGGGGGCACCATCGTAGACAACGCGCAAGCCAGGGCCGCGGCTGGAACTCTGCCTTTCCAATCCATCAACACATCTGTACCAAAAGTGTTTTTTGAAAAGATTGATTTTCTTGTTACCACCACAGTCACGCTAATTAACATACCACCTCCTCGCTTTCTTAGGATGTTTTTGCAGAATGATGATTGTCTTTTCATTTTTAAAGATTGGATTGATTGGGGCCGGCGCTGTAGCACAGCGGGTTCAACCTCCAGCCTGCAGCGCCAACAGCCCATATGGGCACTGGTCTTTCCAATAAAATAAAGTAACATAAAATAACATAAATCGTTGTTTGAGGATGTTGTTATTGAATTCTTGGAGAGGTAGAGCTGCAGACAGTGAGAAGAAGAGACAGGGAGAAAGGTCTGCCTTCTGTTGCTTCACGCCCCAAATGGCCACAAGGGTCAGAGCTGTGCCAATGGGGAGCCGGGAGCCAGGGGCTGGGGTTCACCTCTTCAAGCGGCACATCTGTCAATCAGGTCTAGGGTGTGACTTAGGGAGGGTCCATCAAAGACTTCATACTATGCCAAGTTGGCTTCCTTCTCTAAAGGAGCCATCCTTTAGCCAGGCGGGCGGGCGGCAAGGGGCAGACAAGCGCAGACGCTGGAGAAGCAGCAGCTTCGGAAATACTGCCGGTCCGCGTCCTGATGTCGAGTGAGCAAGTGGCCGAGGCGGGTGGGCGAGAGGTTGGCTGTGCAGGGCTTGCTTGGTGGTAGGCCAAGCCATGCCGGCACCGGCTTGGCCGTTGGCGGGATCGCTGGCTTCTGGCAATGGAGCAAACAGGAGCACAGTTTGCTGCAGGGCTCCCGCCAGCAGTGAGCGAGTGTCCGTCGTCTCTCCCATCCTTTGGGATGCCCGTGACTGTCATACTGTTAACACGGCAGCCAGTGGGGTCTCCCGGAAACTCTGGTGTTGCTGACACAGAAAACCTTCCAGTCTTTGGCTTGTGTTTTCCACTTGCTTCCAAGTTACACTGTTCAGATATTTTAAATGTCCATGTGACACAAGGGTACTAAAAAAGTACATGGAAATGGATTTTAAAACATTGACTTGGGCAAAAACTGTTTGGAATCCACCTATGCAGATGAGAGGTCTTCAGAAAGTTCCTGGGAAAATAGGTAGGAAGAAAAAGTTATGCATGGCGTTCCAAAACATTCTTTTTGCCCCAGAATGAGCTCAGTTTTTGACTCCTATTTCTATGCATTTCTTAGTCTCTCTGTATTTTCTCCTATTTTCCTTTGCCTTGGAAAACCCTAGTGTAGAGTGCATTTCTTGTTTGGAGACACAGACACAATCTTTCTCTTTGAAAACCGTGTGTTGAAAGAGTGAGTTGATGGGGCCGGCGCTGTGGTGCAGTGGCTTAAAGCCCCGGCCTGAAGGGCAGGCATCCCATACGGGCGCCGCTTCGAGTCCGGGCGCCGCTTCGAGTCCCGGCTGCTCCTTTTCTGATCCAGCCCTCTGCTATGGCCTGGGAAAGCAGTAGAACACAGCCCAAGTCCTGGGGCCCCTGCACCTGCATGGCAGACCCGGAAGAAGCTCCTGGCTCCTGCCTTTGCATTGGCACAGCTCGAGCCATTGTGGCCAGTTGGGGAGTAACTCTGACCTTCAAAGAAATGAATCGATCTTTTTTTTTTTTTTCAAAAAAGAACAAAGAAAGAAAGAAAGTCTATCCTCGAATGTGAGTTTTATAATAAAAATGAGCTCTCCCACATGGGTGCAGGGGTCCCATCACTTGCGCCGTCCTCTGCTGCTTCCCTAGGCACATGAGCAGGGAGCTGCATAGGCAGTGGAGCAGCTGGGCCTTGCCCCAGTGTGCATATGGGACACCAGTGTTGCCAGTGGTGGGTTTTACCCACTCTGCCACAATGCCAGGCGCCTTCTGAAAATGAAACAACATTTCCTTTGCATGTGTATTTGCATGGGTAGCTGCAATGGCCAAGGGCTGGTGCAATCCAAAGCCAGGAGCCGGGAGCTCCATCTGGGTCTCCCATGTGGGTGTGGGGGCCTGAGTACTTGGGCCATCTTCTACTGCTTTCCCAGGTGCATTTGTAGGGAGCTGGGTGGGAAGTGGAGCAGCTGGGACACCAACTGGGACTCTGGGATAGGAACCCAGCATTGCAAGGCCTCCCAGGGGCCGGCCCCAGTGGCTGCATTCTAACCACGCACATGTGCTTCTGGCCTCCTTCTCCTCTGCCTGCGGCTCTTTCTCCATCTCTTTCCAACCCCTCCATGGCTGAGGGCTTCCTCCAAAGCCCTATGCAGTTTTTCTCTCTCTCTGTCTCTCTCTCTGTCTTTCCCATGAGCTGGGAGAAAACTGCGAGCTTGGCACATGCCTTCACAGGGTGTGGGTGCAGGTGTGGGTGTGGGTGTGGGTGTGGGTGTGAGTGTGTGGGTGTGTATGTATGCATGTATGTGCATTTAGGTATGTATGCGTGTGTGTGTGGGTGGATGTGTGTGTGTTTTTGTGTATGTATGTGTGTGTGTCTGTGTGTGTCTGTGTGTGTGTGTGTGTGTGTGTGTGTGGCAGCAGGACATCTTCCCCTCGTGAAGTTCAAGCTCACGTCGAAAATGCATGACCACGAGATCAGGCTCTGCCTTCCAGGGTGCATTTTCCAAAATTCCTTTGCGAGACCTTGGCAAAGAGGAAGAGACCCCGAGAGAGAGCGCTGGTGTCTCCGGAGCAACCGGGGACCAGGTCACGCCCCAAATGTCTGCATCAGGAACTCCAATGGATTCTTGCTTAAAGCAAACCAAAGGCCTGTGTTGCTGTTCCCTCTGCAGTGCCCAGGTCCTCTCGCCGCAGCCGCACGGCCTTTACCCCCGACCAGCTGGGGATGCTGCAAGCTGTTTTAGAAACCAGCCGCTGCCCAGATTGGAGCCGAGTCCAAGAGTTAGCGCCCGAGCTTCATCTGGATGTGTATGTGATCAAGGTATGTCCTGAGCCCCGCGCCCTCCGCTCCGCGCCGCGCACTCACTTGCTGTGGTCACCGCTGCGCTGGCTGCTCAGGGCAATGGCCAATGCGCGCGCTGCGCTTCGCAGTCCCCGCGAGGCTGGCAGGCAGAGGCTGCCCCGGGACTTGTCCCGAACTTCCTGCGCGTGGGCACTGGACAAGAAAGACTCCCCCGGGCGGGCGGGGCGCTCGCGGCTGCATTGCGGTTGCGGTTGTGGGCACAAGAGTTGAAGTCCGAGCCGGCCGGCGGTGGCGGCCAGGACCGCGCCTGGTGGATGGCGCCGCCCAGCCCCAGCGCGGGGAGCCAGCCGAGAGCCGCCCGCGCAGGCTGAGCCAACACGTGTGTGCAGGGAGCGCGTTTCCAAATTGTATTTCTTTCAATGTATTGGATGAGACGCAATGAGACCGACTTTTTTTTTAAGATGTATTTATCTCTTTGAACGAGTTCGAGGCAGAGAGAGGTGTCTTCCATCGGCCGGTTCACTGCCCCCAGGGCCCACGGCGGCTGCGCGCGACCCCATGGCCGAATGACCCCACCAGGCCTCCCCTCCGAGGGTCTCCGCACCTCTCAGTACTGTGTCCTTAGAGACCGAGCTCCCAGAACGTGAGCCTTTGTGGTGCAAAGCCTAGCGCGCAAAGTTCTAAGTTCTGCTGTGGATGATCGCTTGGGAGCAGGGCAGAGGCTGCCCGGCCCCCTCCCCTTTACCTGATGCCAGCGGCTCCCTCCCGGGCCCGGCACAGCGTTTGAGAAAGAGGCTTGAGCCCAGCGTGCCCAAGCCACAAGGGCCCCGAGCTTCTGAGGCCCATGGGGTCTCCCTGGGGTCCTTGCCCCTGGAGTAACCTGCTCCCTCCCTTCCTCCCCAGACCTGGTTTAAAAATCAGCGCGCCAAGCAAAGAAAACTGCAGCGAAAGGGCCAGCCCTGCCAGCCCAGCGAGTCCACACCTCAGCCTCCTCCTCCGCCTCCACTGCCACCACCGCTGCTGCTGCCACTGCCGCCGCCGCCGCCGCCGCCGCCGCCGCCAACATGCTCGGAGCTCAGCGCGCCTGCGGAGGAAGAGCAGGGCCCCGGGGGCTCCCAGGCGCAGGGCCCCGAGGCTGCCGAGGACCCGCTGCCCGCCGATCTGCACAACATCCATCTGGACTCCTCTGCGCCCTGGGCTTCGCTGCCTCATGACATCGGGGAGCTCGTGCGCATGTACCGCTTGTTCCATGACGACGAGCCAGACGACTAGCAGATATCTGAACCCCCAGACTTCAAGGGCCGAATTTTTTCCAGTCCTAGAAAAAAGAAAAAGGACGAAGCAGTCTGTAGGAGCCCCTGCCGGCGACCTGGAGACAGCCCTGGAGGGACCACTCCTCTGCCTTGTTCTTTACAAAAGCAAATGTGCTGGGAGTTTGGGGGGCTCTCTGGGCTGGTCCGAGGCATCACAGCCTGGAGGCTGGTTTTCTGTAGTGTGTGGACGTTTTGTAATGGTGAACTTAGATACTTGTGAAGTGCCACAAGAAGAGGATTTATGGGGTTCCTGAGGGCAGTCAGGCGGGCCTGGCGACCTCGCCGCGGCCTTGGCCCCCAGCCGCCACCAGAGTCCGGGGTCGCCGCCACCGTGGAGCGCCAGGGGGCGCCATCGTAGACAACGCGAAATCCAGGGCCGCAAGGGCGTGGTGGCCACGTTCGTGGGCTGCCGTCCTCCGCGTGCTCTCGGGCGGTGGGTGGGCAGCGGGCCTCCCCGGGCCACGCACGAGGGGACGGGCCTGAGACTCGGGCGCCCGGACCTGCTTTCCAGTGGTCAAGTTCTCCCAGAGTTCTCGCCTCTGCTTCCCGCAGGTCGCTAGGCGCCTCAGGCCCGCCCCCTTGCTCTTACTGTCCAATCAGGAGCGAGGGAGGGATTCCTTCGGGCTCCAGCAGGGCAGGGATATTTTTTTCTTTTTTCTTTGTTTGAAGGCAGAGTTCAGAGCGGTAGAGTTAGTGATGAGATAGAGGTAGAGAGAGATACAGAGAGATAGAGATAGGGATAGAGAGGTAGAGAGAGATACATAGTGATAGAGAGAGAGAGAGAGAGAGAGAGAGAGAGAGAGAGAGAGAGAGGCCTGCAGTGCCTGCATCCCGTAGGGGCCCCGGTCTTCCGATCCAGCTTTCTGCTATGGCTGGGAAGCAGTAGAGGATTTGCCCAAGTCCTCGGGCAGGGCCCTGGGCCTGTGTGTGTGGGAGACCCAGACCCAGACCCAGACCCAGAAGAAGCTCCGGATCCAGGCTTCGGAACAGCTCAGCTCTGGCTGTTGTGGCCATTTGGGGAGTGAAACAGCGAGTGCAAGACCTCTCTCTCCCTCTCTGGAACTCTGCCTTTCAAATCAATCAACATATCTGTAATAAAAAGTGTTTTTTAAAAGGATTGATTTTCTTGTTACCACCACAGTCACGCTAATTAACATACCACCTCCTCGCTTTCTTCGGATTTTTTTTTTTAGAAAGTTGATTGTATTTTCGTTTTTAAAGATTTTATTTATTGGGGACGGCTCTTTCGCACAGCGGGTTAAAGCCCCAGCCTGCATCGCCAACAGCCCATATGGGCACTGATCTTTCTTTCTTTCTTTTTTTAACTTTTATTTAACAAATCTAAATTTCCAAAGTACAGCTTATAGATTACCGTGGCTTTTTCCCCCCATAACTTGCCTCCTTCCCGCAACCCAATCCTCCCATCTCCCGCTCCCTCTCCCATTCCATTCACATCAAGATTCATTTTCAATTATCTTTATATACAGAAGATCAATATAGTATATAGTAAGTAAAGATTTCAACTGTTTGCACCCACACAGAAACACAAAGCGTCAAGTACTGTTTGAGTACTAGTTATAGGAAGAATTCACATTTTACAACACGTGAAGGGCAGAGATCCTACATGAGGAGGAAGTGCACAGTGACTCCTGTTGTTGACTAAGAAATTGACACTCTTGTTTCTGGGGTCAGTAATCACCCTAGGCTATTGAGTTGCCTAGGTTAGGGAAGCCTTTTGAGTTTGCCAACTCCCATCTTATTTAGACAAGGTCATAGTCAAAGTGGAAATTCCCTTCAGAGAAGGGTACCTCCTCCTTTGATGGCATGTTCTTTCCACTGGGATCTCTCTCACTCGCAGAGATCTTTCATTTAGGTTTTTTTTTTTTTTTCCAGAGTGTCTTGGCTTTCCATGCCTAAAATACTCTCATGGGCTCTTCAGCCGGATCCGAACATCTTAAGGGCTGATTCCGAGGTAAATTGGCATCTGTTAATCCCATGTATCTGATAAGCTCTTCAAGTGCTAATCTGTCAATCTGGTCTAGGGTGTGACTTAATACCGTCAGGAGTTGGCTCTGTTCTAGAAAGGAGCCGTCCGGGTGGCAGGGGGCAGACAAACACAGACGCTGGAGAAGAAGCAGCTTCGGAAATACTGCCGGTCCGAGTCGTGATGTCGAGTGAGCAAGTGGCCGAGGCGGGTGGGCGAGAGGTTGGCTGTGCAGGGCTTGCTTGGTGGTAGGCCAAGCCATGCCGGCACCAGGTTGGCCGTTGGCGGGATCGCTGGCTTATAGCAATGGAGCAAACAGGAGCACAGTTTGCTACTGGGCTCCCGCCAGCAGTGAGTGAGTGTCCGTCATCTCTCCCATCCTTTTGGATGCCCGTGACTGGCATACAGTTAACACGGCAGCCAGTTGGGTCTCTCTCCCATAATCTCTGGTCTGTGACGCACTTCCCAAGCCATCGAGGGGACAGGGCTGCATCACTGTTTTAGACACCATTCTGCTTCCTCTTGAATGCTCATTGCCTGTTTCTGACCTTTCTCATTTTAAAGAACTGTGCGTTTCGTTTTTGGTTGTTTTGTAGAGTATCTTTGTTGTCTCCCAGAAACTCTGATGTTGGTTGCACAGAAAACCTTCCAGTCTTGAAAACTGTGTTTTCAATTTGCTTAGCAGTTTCACTGTTCAGATCTTTTAAATGTTTATGTGACACAGGGTGGAAATTGATTTTAAACCATTTGATTGGGGAACAACTGTTTGGAAACCTAAGCAGATAAGAGGTCTTCACAAAGTGTGTGGGAAACTAGGGGTGAAGCAAAAGTGATGGGGACAGTGGCCGTGGCTCACTCAGTTAATCTTCTGCCTGTGGCGCTGGCATCCCATATAGGTGCTGGGTCCTAGTCCTGGTTGCTCCTCTTCCAGTCCAGCTCTCTGCTGTGGCCCAGGAAGGCAGTGGAAGATGGCCCAGGTGCTTGGGCCCTGAACCCGCATGGGAGACCAGGAGGAAGCACCTGGCTCCTGGCTTCAGATCGGCACAGCGCGAAGGCCGGCTGTATTGGTCATTAGGGGAGCGGGGGTGAACCAACGGAAGGAAGACCTTTCTGTCTGTTTCTCTCTCACTGTCCAACTCTGCCCGTCTAAATATAAAAAGAAAAGAAAAAGTTATGCATGGCTTTCAAAAAATTGTTTTTTGCACCAGAATGAACCCATTTTTTGACTCATTTTTTCCATGCATTTCTTAGTCTCTCTGTATTTTCTCATGTTTTCCTTTGCATTGGAACAACCTAGTGTAGAGTGCATTTCTTGTCTGGAGACACAGATACAATCTTTCTCTTTTAAAAAGTTTTGTTTAAAGTGTTCGTTGATGGGGCCGGCGCTGTGGTGCAGTGGGTTAAAGCCCTGGCTGGAAGTGCAGGCATCCCATATGGGCTCTGGTTCAAGTCCAGGCTGCTCCTCTTCTGATCCCTCTCTCTGGCATGGCCTGGGAAAGCAGGAAATGATGGGCCCCTGCACCCACATGGGAGACCGGGAAGAAGCTCCTGGCTCCTGCCTTTGGATTGGCACAGCTCATGTCATTGTGGCCAGTTGGGGAGTGAACCAGTGGATGGAACACTCTCTCTCTCTCTCTGTCTCTGTCTCTCTCTCTCTCTGTCTCTCCTTCTTTCTCTGTGTAACTCTGACCATCAAATAAATGAATAGACCTTTTTTTTTTCTTTTTAAAAAAAAGAAAGTATATCCTTGAATGCAAGTTTTATAATAAAAATAAGCTCTCCCACATGGGTGCAGGGGTGCTATCTTTTGGCTGTTGTCTGCTGCTTCCCTAGGCACATGAGCAGGGAGCTGCATAGGCAGCGGAGCAGCTGGGCCTTGTCCCAGTGTCCATATGGGACGCCAGTGTTGCCAGTGGTGGGTTTTACCCACTCTGCCACAATGCCAGGCGCCTTCTGAAAATGAAAAAAAATTTACTTTGTATGTGTATTTGCTTGGGTAACTGCAATGGCCAAGGGCTGGTGCAATCCAAAGCCAGGAGCCGGGAGCTCCATCTGGGTCTCCCATGTGGGTGTGGGGGCCTGAGTACTTGGGCCATCTTCTACTGCTTTCCCAGGTGCACTTGCAGGGAGCTGGGTGGGAAGTGGAGCAGCCGGGACTCCAACTGGGACTCTGGGATAGGAACCCAGCATTGCAAGGCCTCCCAGGGGCCGGCCCCAGTGGCTGCACTCTAACCACGCACATGTGCTTCTGGCCTCCTTCTCCTCTGCCTGCGGCTCTTTCTCCATCTCTTTCCATCCCCTCCATGGCTGAGGGCTTCCTCCAAAGCCCTATGCAGTTTTTCTCTCTCTCTGACTCTCTCTCTGTCTTTCCCATGAGCTGGGAGAAAACTGCGAGCTTGGCACTTGCCTTCACAGGGTGTGGGTGTGGGTGTGTATGAATGTATGTATGTGTATGTATGTGTGTGTGTGTGTCTTGTTTGTGTTTGTGTGTGGGTTTGTATATATGTTTGCATATGTGTGTATGTACATGTGTGTATCTTTCTGTGTGTGTCTGTATGTGTCTGTCTTTGTGTTAGTGTGTGGGTTCTTATGTATGTGTGTGTATGTATGTATGTATGTATGTCGTGGGTGTGTGGGTGTGTATGTATGAGTATGTATGTGTGTGTGACTTTCTGTGTCTGTGTCTTACTGTGTGTGTGGGTTTGTATTTATGTGTATATGTGTGTGTGTGTGTGTGTGTGTGTGGCAGCAGGACATCTTCCCCTCGTGAAGCTCAAGCTCACAGCGAAAATGCATGACCATGAGATCAGGCTCTGCCTTCCTCGGTGCATTTTCCAAAATTCCTTTGGGAGACCCAGGCCAAGAGGAGAGACCCCGAGAGCGCTGCTGTCTACCGGCTCGCTCCCGAAATGCATGCAGTGGCTGCTGGAGCCAAAGCCGGCATCAGGATGGCCAATGGATTGTTTCTGAAAGCAAACCAAAGCCCTTTGTTCCTGTTCCCTCTGCAGCGCCCAGGTGTGCTCGCCGCAGCCGCACAGACTTTACCCCCGACCAGTTGGGGATGTTGAAAGCTGTTTTCGAAACGACCCCCTGTCCTGACTGGGAGAAGATACAAGAGTTAGCGGCAAAGCTATGTTTGGATGAGTGTGTGATCAAGGTATGTCCCGAGCCCTGCGCCCTCCGTGCCACGCACTCACTCGCTTGCGGTCAGCGCTGTGCTGGCCGGTCAGGGCAGTCGCCAATGCGCGCGCTTCGCAGTCCCTGCGAAGCTGGCAGGCAGAGGCTGCCGCGGGGCTGGTCCCGAAGTCCCTGCGGGTGGGCCCTTGACAAGATAGACTGCCCCTGGCGCTCGCGGCTGCCTTGGGGCAGAAGAGTTCAAGTGTGAGCAGGTGGCCAGGACTATGCCTGGTGGATGGCTCCGCCCAGCCCCAGCGCGGGAGCCAGCCAAGGGCCGCCCGCGCAGGCCAGGTGGAGCGAACCCGTGTGTGCGGGGAGCGCGTATCCAAAGTGTATTTCTTTCAATGTATTGTGTGAGAGGCAATGAGACAGAATTTCTTTTTTAAGATGTATTTATTATTTATTTGAAAGAGTTTGAGGCGGCTTAGACCCCATGGCCGAATGACCCCACCAGGCCTCCCCTCCGAGGGTCTCCGCACCTCTCAGTACTGTGTCCTTAGAGACCGAGCTCCCAGAACGTGAGCCTTTGTGGTGCAAAGCCTAGCGCGCAAAGTTCTAGGTCTGCAGCGGAGGATCGCTTGGGAGCAGGGCAGAGGCTGCCCGGCCCCCTCCCCTTTACCTGATGCCTGCGGCTCCCTCCCGGGCCCGGCACAGCGTTTGAGAAAGAGGCTTGAGCCCAGCGTGCCCAAGCCACAAGGGCCCCGAGCTTCTGAGGCCCATGGGGTCTCCCTGGGGTCCTTGCCCCTGGAGTAACCTGTTCCCTCCCTTCCTCCCCAGACCTGGTTTAAAAATCAGCGTGCCCAGCAAAGAAAACTGCAGCGAAAGGGCCAGCCCCGCCAGCCCGGCGAGTCCCCACCACCACCAGGTTCAGAGCTCAGCGCACCTTCGCAGGAAGATCACGGCCCTGAGAGCTCCCAGGCGCATGGCCCCGAGGCTGCCGAAGACCCGCTGCCCGCCGATCTGCAAAATATCCATCTGGACTCCTCAGCGCCCTGGGCTTCGTTGCCCCATGACATCGGGGAGCTGGTGCGCATGTACGGCTTGTTCCATGACGACGAGCCAGACGACTAGCAGATATCTGAACCCCCAGACTTCAAGGGCCAAATTTTCCCAGTCCTAGAAAAAAGAAAGAAGAAAAAAAGAATGAAGCATGTAGGAGCCCCTGCCGGCGACCTGGAGACAGCCCTGAAGGGACCACTCCTCTGCCTCGTTCTTTGCAAAACTAAACGTGTTGGGATTTTGGGGAGATCTCTGGGCTGGTCGGAGGCATCACAGCCTGGAGGTTGGTTTTCTGTAGATTGTGGACGTTTTGTAACGGTGAACTTAGATGTTTTTGAAGTGCTTAAAGAAGAGGATTTATGGGGTTCCTGAGGGCAGTTAGGTGGGCCTGGTGACCTCGCCGTGGCCTTGGCCCCCAGCTGCCACCAGAGAGTCCGGGGTCGCCGCCACCGTGGAGCGCCAGGGGGCGCCATCGTAGACAACGCGCAAGCCGGGGCCGCGGCTGGAACTCTGCCTTTCCAATCCATCAACACATCTGTACCAAAAAGTGTTTTTTGAAAAGATTGATTTTCTTGTTACCACCACAGTCACGCTAATTAACATACCACCTCCTCGCTTTCTTAGGATGTTTTTGCAGAATGATGATTGTCTTTTCATTTTTAAAGATTGGATTGATTGGGGCCGGCGCTGTAGCACAGCGGGTTCAACCTCCAGCCTGCATCGCAACAGCCCATATGGGCACTGGTCTTTCCAATAAAATAAGGTAAAATAAAATAACATAAATCGTTGTTTGAGGATGTTGTTATTGAATTCTTGGAGAGGTAGAGCTGCAGACAGTGAGAAGAAGAGACAGGGAGAAAGGTCTGCCTTCCGTTGCTTCATGCCCCAAATGGCCACAAGGGTCAGAGCTGTGCCAATGGGGAGCCGGGAGCCAGGGGCTGGGGTTCACCTCTTCAAGCGGCACATCTGTCAATCAGGTCTAGGGTGTGACTTAGGGAGGGTCCATCAAAGACTTCATACCATGCCAAGTTGGCTTCCTTCTCTAAAGGAGCCATCCTTTAGCCAGGCGGGCGGGCGGCAAGGGGCAGACAAGCGCAGACGCTGGAGAAGCAGCAGCTTCGGAAATACTGCCGGTCCGCGTCCTGATGTCGAGTGAGCAAGTGGCCGAGGCGGGTGGGCGAGAGGTTGGCTGTGCAGGGCTTGCTTGGTGGTAGGCCAAGCCATGCCGGCACCGGCTTGGCCGTTGGCGGGATCGCTGGCTTCTGGCAATGGAGCAAACAGGAGCACAGTTTGCTGCAGGGCTCCCGCCAGCAGTGAGCGAGTGTCCGTCTCTCCCATCCTTTGGGATGCCCGTGACTGTCATACAGTTCGCACGGCAGCCAGTGGGGTCTCCCGGAAACTCTGGTGTTGCTGGCACAGAAAACCTTCCAGTCTTTGGCTTGTGTTTTCCACTTGCTTCCGAGTTGCACTGTTCAGATATTTTAAATGTCCATGTGACACAAGGCTACTAGAAAAGTTCATGGAAATGGATTTTAAAACATTGACTTGGGCAAAAACTGTTTGGAATCCACCTATGCAGATAAGGGGTCTTCAGAAAGTTCCTGGGAAAATAGGTAGGAAGAAAAAGTTATGCATGGCGTTCCAAAACATTCTTTTTGCCCCAGAATGAGCTCAGTTTTTGACTCCTATTTCCATGCATTTCTTAGTCTCTCTGTATTTTCTCCCATTTTCCTTTGCCTTGGAAAACCCTAGTGTAGAGTGCATTTCTTGTTTGGAGACACAGACACAATCTTTCTCTTTGAAAACCGTGTGTTGAAAGAGTGAGTTGATGGGGCCGGCGCTGTGGTGCAGTGGCTTAAAGCCCCGGCCTGAAGGGCAGGCATCCCATAGGGGCGCCGCTTCGAGTCCGGGTGCCGCTTCGAGTCCCGGCTGCTCCTTTTCTGATCCAGCCCTCTGCTATGGCCTGGGAAAGCAGTAGAACACAGCCCAAGTCCTGGGGCCCCTGCACCTGCATGGCAGACCCGGAAGAAGCTCCTGGCTCCTGCCTTTGCATTGGCACAGCTCGAGCCATTGTGGCCAGTTGGGGAGTAACTCTGACCTTCAAAGAAATGAATCGATCTTTTTTTTTTTTTTTTTCAAAAAAGAACAAAGAAAGAAAGAAAGTCTATCCTCGAATGTGAGTTTTAAAATAAAAATAAGCTCTCCCACATGGGTGCAGGGGTCCCATCACTTGCGCCGTCCTCTGCTGCTTCCCTAGGCACATGAGCAGGGAGCTGCATAGGCAGTGGAGCAGCTGGGCCTTGCCCCAGTGTGCATATGGGACGCCAGTGTTGCCAGTGGTGGGTTTTACCCACTCTGCCACAATGCCAGGCGCCTTCTGAAAATGAAAAAACATTTCCTTTGCATGTGTATTTGCATGGGTAGCTGCAATGGCCAAGGGCTGGTGCAATCCAAAGCCAGGAGCCGGGAGCTCCATCTGGGTCTCCCATGTGGGTGTGGGGGCCTGAGTACTTGGGCCATCTTCTACTGCTTTCCCAGGTGCATTTGTAGGGAGCTGGGTGGGAAGTGGAGCAGCCGGGACTCCAACTGGGACTCTGGGATAGGAACCCAGCATTGCAAGGCCTCCCAGGGGCCGGCCCCAGTGGCTGCACTCTAACCACGCACATGTGCTTCTGGCCTCCTTCTCCTCTGCCTGCGGCTCTTTCTCCATCTCTTTCCAACCCCTCCATGGCTGAGGGCTTCCTCCAAAGCCCTATGCAGTTTTTCTCTCTCTCTGTCTCTCTCTCTGTCTTTCTCATGAGCTGGGAGAAAACTGCGAGCTTGGCACTTGCCTTCACAGGGTGTGGGTGCAGGTGTGGGTGTGGGTGTGAGTGTGTGGGTGTGTATGTATGCATGTATGTGCATTTAGGTATGTATGCGTGTGTGTGTGGGTGGATGTGTGTGTGTTCTTGTGTATGTATGTGTGTGTTTCTGTGTGTCTGTGTGTGTGTGTGGACATGTGTGGCAGCAGGACATCTTCCCCTCGTGAAGTTCAAGCTCACGTCGAAAATGCATGACCACGAGATCAGGCTCTGCGTTCCAGGGTGCATTTTCCAAAATTCCTTTGCGAGACCCTGGCAAAGAGGAAGAGACCCCGAGAGAGAGCACTGGTGTCTCCCGAGCAATGGGGGACCAGGTCACGCCCCAAATGTCTGCATCAGGAACTCCAATGGATTCTTGCTTAAAGCAAACCAAAGGCCTGTGTTGCTGTTCCCTCTGCAGTGCCCAGGTCCTCTCGCCACAGCAGCACGGCCTTTACCCCCGACCAGCTGGGGATGCTGCAAGCTGTTTTAGAAACCAGCCGCTGCCCAGATTGGAGCCGAGTCCAAGAGTTAGCGCCCGAGCTTCATCTGGATGTGTATGTGATCAAGGTATGTCCTGAGCCCCGCGCCCTCCGCTCCGCGCTGTGCACTCACTTGCTGTGGTCACCGCTGCGCTGGCTGCTCAGGGCAATGGCCAATGCGCGCGCTGCGCTTCGCAGTCCCCGCGAGGCTGGCAGGCAGAGGCTGCCCCGGGACTTGTCCCGAACTTCCTGCGCGTGGGCACTTGACAAGAAAGACTCCCCCGGGCGGGCGGACGGGGTGCTCGCGGCTGCATTGCGGTTGCGGTTGTGGGCACAAGAGTTGAAGTCTGAGCCGGCCAGCGGTGGCGGCCAGGACCGCGCCTGGTGGATGGTGCCGCCCAGCCCCAGCGTGGGGAGCCAGCCGAGAGCCGCCCGCGCAGGCTGAGCCAACACGTGTGTGCAGGGAGCGCGTTTCCAAATTGTATTTCTTTCAATGTATTGGATGAGACGCAATGAGACCGACTTTTTTTTTAAGATGTATTTATCTCTTTGAACGAGTTCGAGGCAGAGAGAGGTGTCTTCCATCGGCCGGTTCACTGCCCCCAGGGCCCACGGCGGCTGCGCGCGACCCCATGGCCGAATGACCCCACCAGGCCTCCCTGCCGAGGGTCTCCGCACCTCTCAGTACTGTGTCCTTAGAGACCGAGCTCCCAGAACGTGAGCCTTTGTGGTGCAAAGCCTAGCATGGAAAGTTCTAGGTTCTGCTGCGGAGGATCCCTTGGGAGCAGGGCAGAGGCTGCCCGGCCCCCTCCCCGGCCTGGCACAGCTTTTGAGAAAGAGGCTTGAGCCCAGCGTGCCCACGCCACAAGGGCCCCGAGCTTCTGAGGCCCATGGGGTCTCCCTGGGGTCCTTGCCTCTGGAGTAACCTGCTCCCTCCCTTCCTCCCCAGACCTGGTTTAAAAATCAGCGCGCCCAGCAAAGAAAACTGCAGCGAAAGGGCCAGCCCCGCCAGCCCAGCGAGTCCACACCTCAGCCTCCTCCTCCGCCTCCGCTGCCACCACCGCTGCTGCTGCCACTGCCGCCGCCGCCACCGCCGCCGCCGCCAACATGCTCGGAGCTCAGCGCGCCTGCGGAGGAAGAGCAGGGCCCCGGGGGCTCCCAGGCGCAGGGCCCCGAGGCTGCCGAGGACCCGCTGCCCGCCGATCTGCACAACAGCCATCTGGACTCCTCTGCGCCCTGGGCTTCGCTGCCTCATGACATCGGGGAGCTCGTGCGCATGTACCGCTTGTTCCATGACGACGAGCCAGACGACTAGCAGATATCTGAACCCCCAGACTTCAAGGGCCGAATTTTTTCCAGTCCTAGAAAAAAGAAAAAGGACGAAGCAGTCTGTAGGAGCCCCTGCCGGCGACCTGGAGACAGCCCTGGAGGGACCACTCCTCTGCCTTGTTCTTTACAAAAGCAAATGTGCTGGGAGTTTGGGGGGCTCTCTGGGCTGGTCCGAGGCATCACAGCCTGGAGGCTGGTTTTCTGTAGTGTGTGGACGTTTTGTAATGGTGAACTTAGATACTTGTGAAGTGCCACAAGAAGAGGATTTATGGGGTTCCTGAGGGCAGTCAGGCGGGCCTGGCGACCTCGCCGCGGCCTTGGCCCCCAGCCGCCACCAGAGTCCGGGGTCGCCGCCACCGTGGAGCGCCAGGGGGCGCCATCGTAGACAACGCGAAATCCAGGGCCGCAAGGGCGTGGTGGCCACGTTCGTGGGCTGCCGTCCTCCGCGTGCTCTCGGGCGGTGGGTGGGCAGCGGGCCTCCCCGGGCCACGCACGAGGGGACGGGCCTGAGACTCGGGCGCCCGGACCCGCTTTCCAGTGGTCAAGTTCTCCCAGAGTTCTCGCCTCTGCTTCCCGCAGGTCGCTAGGCGCCTCAGGCCCGCCCCCTTGCTCTTACTGTCCAATCAGGAGCGAGGGAGGGATTCCTTCGGGCTCCAGCAGGGCAGGGATATTTTTTTCTTTTTTCTTTGTTTGAAGGCAGAGTTCAGAGCGGTAGAGTTAGTGATGAGATAGAGGTAGAGAGAGATACAGAGAGATAGAGATAGGGATAGTGAAGAGTTAAAATTGTATATGTGCGGGTGTAAAAAGTTAAGCTTAAGCTTACAGGTTTAAACCTTCCTGGTACAGCTGTAAAAATAAGACAGAGTGAAGTAGCACCTTGACAGCAGGGACTCCATTTTGGAGCACTTGAGACTCCATTCTGAGAAAGCACCCCCCACCGTGAGACTCTGGTCTGAAACTATGATCTCAAATAGTCGGACAATAGCAGTGCACTACATCACCCTTGGCAACACACAAAAACCCCCTAGCATGATTGCTCAAGCTTAAAAGTAGAAAGGTTGCCCTTGGTTACCTGGGCTAATAATGAAGATGTGATTTGTCTGTGTCTTACATTAATGTCAAGTCCTAATTGCTGATTGTAATATTGTAACTGATGTTGTCAAGATTATGATAAATATTAATTTCACTTAGGTTTTAGGTTATGTTGACCCCAGTAACCATATACTCTTTTGATTTTATGTACTCTCTTTTGATTTTAGCAACTGTGTATAGCAACCGTGCATAGCAACCATGTATTCCCCCCTTCCCGGTTTTGCGGTTTTTGCCTTTATAAACCCTAACCTTTGGTTATTCGGGGCTCCTCTGTTCATGTATGATCAGACAGCCCCAGCATGCTGGATAATCAATAAAGCTTCCCCTTGCTGTTTGCATAAGAGATGTCTCTTGGTGACGTTTTTCGGGCAGTCGACTCTAACAATAGAGAGGTAGAGAGAGATACATAGTGATAGAGAGAGAGAGAGAGAGAGAGAGAGAGAGGCCTGCAGTGCCTGCATCCCGTAGGGGCCCCGGTCTTCCGATCCAGCTTTCTGCTATGGCTGGGAAGCAGTAGAGGATTTGCCCAAGTCCTCGGGCAGGGCCCTGGGCCTGTGTGTGTGGGAGACCCAGACCCAGACCCAGACCCAGAAGAAGCTCCGGATCCAGGCTTCGGAACAGCTCAGCTCTGGCTGTTGTGGCCATTTGGGGAGTGAAACAGCGAGTGCAAGACCTCTCTCTCCCTCTCTGGAACTCTGCCTTTCAAATCAATCAACATATCTGTAATAAAAAGTGTTTTTTAAAAGGATTGATTTTCTTGTTACCACCACAGTCACGCTAATTAACATACCACCTCCTCGCTTTCTTCGGATTTTTTTTTTTTAGAAAGTTGATTGTATTTTCGTTTTTAAAGATTTTATTTATTGGGGACGGCTCTTTCACACAGCGGGTTAAAGCCCCAGCCTGCATCGCCAACAGCCCATATGGGCACTGATCTTTCTTTCTTTCTTTTTTTAACTTTTATTTAACAAATCTAAATTTCCAAAGTACAGCTTATAGATTACCGTGGCTTTTTCCCCCCATAACTTGCCTCCTTCCCGCAACCCAATCCTCCCATCTCCCGCTCCCTCTCCCATTCCATTCACATCAAGATTCATTTTCAATTATCTTTATATACAGAAGATCAATATAGTATATAGTAAGTAAAGATTTCAACTGTTTGCACCCACACAGAAACACAAAGCGTCAAGTACTGTTTGAGTACTAGTTATAGGAAGAATTCACATTTTACAACACGTGAAGGGCAAAGATCCTACATGAGGAGGAAGTGCACAGTGACTCCTGTTGTTGACTAAGAAATTGACACTCTTGTTTCTGGGGTCAGTAATCACCCTAGGCTATTGAGTTGCCTAGGTTAGGGAAGCCTTTTGAGTTTGCCAACTCCCATCTTATTTAGACAAGGTCATAGTCAAAGTGGAAATTCCCTTCAGAGAAGGGTACCTCCTCCTTTGATGGCATGTTCTTTCCACTGGGATCTCTCTCACTCGCAGAGATCTTTCATTTAGGTTTTTTTTTTTTTTTTCCAGAGTGTCTTGGCTTTCCATGCCTAAAATACTCTCATGGGCTCTTCAGCCGGATCCGAACATCTTAAGGGCTGATTCCGAGGTAAATTGGCATCTGTTAATCCCATGTATCTGATAAGCTCTTCAAGTGCTACATCTGTCAATCTGGTCTAGGGTGTGACTTAATACCGTCAGGAGTTGGCTCTGTTCTAGAAAGGAGCCGTCCGGGTGGCAGGGGGCAGACAAACACAGACGCTGGAGAAGAAGCAGCTTCGGAAATACTGCCGGTCCGAGTCGTGATGTCGAGTGAGCAAGTGGCCGAGGCGGGTGGGCGAGAGGTTGGCTGTGCAGGGCTTGCTTGGTGGTAGGCCAAGCCATGCCGGCACCAGGTTGGCCGTTGGCGGGATCGCTGGCTTATAGCAATGGAGCAAACAGGAGCACAGTTTGCTACTGGGCTCCCGCCAGCAGTGAGTGAGTGTCCGTCATCTCTCCCATCCTTTTGGATGCCCGTGACTGTCATACAGTTAACACGGCAGCCAGTTGGGTCTCTCTCCCATAATCTCTGGTCTGTGACGCACTTCCCAAGCCATCGAGGGGACAGGGCTGCATCACTGTTTTAGACACCATTCTGCTTCCTCTTGAATGCTCATTGCCTGTTTCTGACCTTTCTCATTTTAAAGAACTGTGCGTTTCGTTTTTGGTTGTTTTGTAGAGTATCTTTGTTGTCTCCCAGAAACTCTGATGTTGGTTGCACAGAAAACCTTCCAGTCTTGAAAACTGTGTTTTCAATTTGCTTAGCAGTTTCACTGTTCAGATCTTTTAAATGTTTATGTGACACAGGGTGGAAATTGATTTTAAACCATTTGATTGGGGAACAACTGTTTGGAAACCTAAGCAGATAAGAGGTCTTCACAAAGTGTGTGGGAAACTAGGGGTGAAGCAAAAGTTATGGGGACAGTGGCCGTGGCTCACTCAGTTAATCTTCTGCCTGTGGCGCTGGCATCCCATATAGGTGCTGGGTCCTAGTCCTGGTTGCTCCTCTTCCAGTCCAGCTCTCTGCTGTGGCCCAGGAAGGCAGTGGAAGATGGCCCAGGTGCTTGGGCCCTGCACCCGCATGGGAGACCAGGAGGAAGCACCTGGCTCCTGGCTTCAGATCGGCACAGCGCGAAGGCCGGCTGTATTGGTCATTAGGGGAGCGGGGGTGAACCAACGGAAGGAAGACCTTTCTGTCTGTTTCTCCCTCACTGTCCAACTCTGCCCGTCTAAATATAAAAAGAAAAGAAAAAGTTATGCATGGCTTTCAAAAAATTGTTTTTTGCACCAGAATGAACCCATTTTTTGACTCATTTTTTCCATGCATTTCTTAGTCTCTCTGTATTTTCTCATGTTTTCCTTTGCATTGGAACAACCTAGTGTAGAGTGCATTTCTTGTCTGGAGACACAGATACAATCTTTCTCTTTTAAAAAGTTTTGTTTAAAGTGTTCGTTGATGGGGCCAGCGCTGTGGTGCAGTGGGTTAAAGCCCTGGCTGGAAGTGCAGGCATCCCATATGGGCTCTGGTTCAAGTCCAGGCTGCTCCTCTTCTGATCCCGCTCTCTGGCATGGCCTGGGAAAGCAGGAAAAGATGGGCCCCTGCACCCACATGGGAGACCGGGAAGAAGCTCCTGGCTCCTGCCTTTGGATTGGCACAGCTCATGTCATTGTGGCCAGTTGGGGAGTGAACCAGTGGATGGAACACTCTCTCTCTCTCTCTGTCTCTGTCTCTCTCTCTCTCTGTCTCTCCTTCTTTCTCTGTGTAACTCTGACCATCAAATAAATGAATAGACCTTTTTTTTTCTTTTTTTAAAAAAGAAAGTATATCCTTGAATGCAAGTTTTATAATAAAAATAAGCTCTCCCACATGGGTGCAGGGGTGCTATCTTTTGGCTGTTGTCTGCTGCTTCCCTAGGCACATGAGCAGGGAGCTGCATAGGCAGCGGAGCAGCTGGGCCTTGTCCCAGTGTCCATATGGGACGCCAGTGTTGCCAGTGGTGGGTTTTACCCACTCTGCCACAATGCCAGGCGCCTTCTGAAAATGAAACAACATTTCCTTTGTATGTGTATTTGCTTGGGTAACTGCAATGGCCAAGGGCTGGTGCAATCCAAAGCCAGGAGCCGGGAGCTCCATCTGGGTCTCCCATGTGGGTGTGGGGGCCTGAGTACTTGGGCCATCTTCTACTGCTTTCCCAGGTGCACTTGCAGGGAGCTGGGTGGGAAGTGGAGCAGCCGGGACTCCAACTGGGACTCTGGGATAGGAACCCAGCATTGCAAGGCCTCCCAGGGGCCGGCCCCAGTGGCTGCACTCTAACCACGCACATGTGCTTCTGGCCTCCTTCTCCTCTGCCTGCGGCTCTTTCTCCATCTCTTTCCATCCCCTCCATGGCTGAGGGCTTCCTCCAAAGCCCTATGCAGTTTTTCTCTCTCTCTGACTCTCTCTCTGTCTTTCCCATGAGCTGGGAGAAAACTGCGAGCTTGGCACTTGCCTTCACAGGGTGTGGGTGTGGGTGTGTATGAATGTATGTATGTGTATGTATGTGTGTGTTTGTGTGTGTCTTGTTTGTGTTTGTGTGTGGGTTTGTATATATGTTTGCATATGTGTGTATGTACATGTGTGTATCTTTCTGTGTGTGTCTGTATGTGTCTGTCTTTGTGTTAGTGTGTGGGTTCTTATGTATGTATGTATGTATGTCGTGGGTGTGTGGGTGTGTATGTATGAGTATGTATGTGTGTGTGACTTTCTGTGTCTGTGTCTTACTGTGTGTGTGGGTTTGTATGTATGTATGTGTGTGTCTGTGTGTGTGTGTGTGGCAGCAGGACATCTTCCCCTCGTGAAGCTCAAGCTCACGGCGAAAATGCATGACCATGAGATCAGGCTCTGCCTTCCTCGGTGCATTTTCCAAAATTCCTTTGGGAGACCCAGGCCAAGAGGAGAGACCCCGAGAGCGCTGCTGTCTACCGGCTCGCTCCCGAAATGCATGCAGTGGCTGCTGGAGCCAAAGCCGGCATCAGGATGGCCAATGGATTGTTTCTGAAAGCAAACCAAAGCCCTTTGTTCCTGTTCCCTCTGCAGCGCCCAGGTGTGCTCGCCGCAGCCGCACAGACTTTACCCCCGACCAGTTGGGGATGTTGAAAGCTGTTTTCGAAACGACCCCCTGTCCTGACTGGGAGAAGATACAAGAGTTAGCGGCAAAGCTATGTTTGGATGAGTGTGTGATCAAGGTATGTCCCGAGCCCTATGCCCTCCGTGCCACGCACTCACTCGCTTGCAGTCACCACTGTGCTGGCCGCTCAGGGCAGTCGCCAATGCGCGCGCTTTGCAGTCCCTGCGAAGCTGGCAGGCAGAGGCTGGCGCGGGGCTGGTCCCGAAGTCCCTGCGGGTGGGCCCTTGACAAGATAGACTGCCCCTGGCGCTCGCGGCTGCCTTGGGGCAGAAGAGTTCAAGTGTGAGCAGGTGGCCAGGACTATGCCTGGTGGATGGCTCCTCCCAGCCCGCGGGAGCCAGCCAAGGGCCGCCCACGCAGGCCAGGCAGAGCGAACACGTGTGTGCGGGGAGCGCGTTTCCAAAGTGTATTTCTTTAAATGTATTGGATGAGACGCAATGAGACAGAATTTCTTTTTTAAGATGTATTTATTATTTATTTGAAAGAGTTTGAGGCTGCTTAGACCCCATGACCGAATGACCCCACCAGGCCTCCCCTCCGAGGGTCTCCGCACCTCTCAGTACTGTGTCCTTAGAGACCGAGCTCCCAGAACGTGAGCCTTTGTGGTGCAAAGCCTAGCGCGCAAAGTTCTAGGTCTGCAGCGGAGGATCGCTTGGGAGCAGGGCAGAGGCTGCCCGGCCTCCTCCCCTTTACCTGATGCCAGCGGCTCCCTTCCAGGCCCGGCACAGCGTTTGAGAAAGAGGCTTGAGCCCAGCGTGCCCACGCCACAAGGGCCCCGAGCTTCTGAGGCCCATGGGGTCTCCCTGGGGTCCTTGCCCCTGGAGTAACCTGTTCCCTCCCTTCCTCCCCAGACCTGGTTTAAAAATCAGCGCGCCAAGCAAAGAAAACTGCAGCGAAAGGGCCAGCCCCGCCAGCCCGGCGAGTCCCCACCACCACCAGGTTCAGAGCTCAGCGCACCTTCGCAGGAAGATCACGGCCCTGAGAGCTCCCAGGCGCATGGCCCCGAGGCTGCCGAAGACCCGCTGCCCGCCGATCTGCAAAATATCCATCTGGACTCCTCAGCGCCCTGGGCTTCGTTGCCCCATGACATCGGGGAGCTGGTGCGCATGTACGGCTTGTTCGATGACGACGAGCCCGACGACTAGCAGATATCTGAACCCCCAGACTTCAAGGGCCAAATTTTCCCAGTCCTAGAAAAAAGAAAGAAGAAAAAAAGAATGAAGCATGTAGGAGCCCCTGCCGGCGACCTGGAGACAGCCCTGAAGGGACCACTCCTCTGCCTCATTCTTTGCAAAACTAAACGTGTTGGGATTTTGGGGAGATCTCTGGGCTGGTCGGAGGCATCACAGCCTGGAGGTTGGTTTTCTGTAGATTGTGGACGTTTTGTAGCGGTGAACTTAGATGTTTTTGAAGTGCTTAAAGAAGAGGATTTATGGGGTTCCTGAGGGCAGTCAGGTGGGCCTGGTGACCTGGCCGCGACCTTGGCCCCCAGCTGCCACCAGAGAGTCCGGGGTCGCCGCCACCGTGGAGCGCCAGGGGGCACCATCGTAGACAACGCGCAAGCCAGGGCCGCGGCTGGAACTCTGCCTTTCCAATCCATCAACACATCTGTACCAAAAAGTGTTTTTTGAAAAGATTGATTTTCTTGTTACCACCACAGTCACGCTAATTAACATACCACCTCCTCGCTTTCTTAGGATGTTTTTGCAGAATGATGATTGTCTTTTCATTTTTAAAGATTGGATTGATTGGGGCCGGCGCTGTAGCACAGCGGGTTCAACCTCCAGCCTGCATCGCAACAGCCCATATGGGCACTGGTCTTTCCAATAAAATAAGGTAAAATAAAATAACATAAATCGTTGTTTGAGGATGTTGTTATTGAATTCTTGGAGAGGTAGAGCTGCAGACAGTGAGAAGAAGAGACAGGGAGAAAGGTCTGCCTTCTGTTGCTTCACGCCCCAAATGGCCACAAGGGTCAGAGCTGTGCCAATGGGGAGCCGGGAGCCAGGGGCTGGGGTTCACCTCTTCAAGCGGCACATCTGTCAATCAGGTCTAGGGTGTGACTTAGGGAGGGTCCATCAAAGACTTCATACCATGCCAAGTTGGCTTCCTTCTCTAAAGGAGCCATCCTTTAGCCAGGCGGGCGGGCGGCAAGGGGCAGACAAGCGCAGACGCTGGAGAAGCAGCAGCTTCGGAAATACTGCCGGTCCGCGTCCTGATGTCGAGTGAGCAAGTGGCCGAGGCGGGTGGGCGAGAGGTTGGCTGTGCAGGGCTTGCTTGGTGGTAGGCCAAGCCATGCCGGCACCGGCTTGGCCGTTGGCGGGATCGCTGGCTTCTGGCAATGGAGCAAACAGGAGCACAGTTTGCTGCAGGGCTCCCGCCAGCAGTGAGCGAGTGTCCGTCGTCTCTCCCATCCTTTGGGATGCCCGTGACTGTCATACAGTTCGCACGGCAGCCAGTGGGGTCTCCCGGAAACTCTGGTGTTGCTGACACAGAAAACCTTCCAGTCTTTGGCTTGTGTTTTCCACTTGCTTCCAAGTTACACTGTTCAGATATTTTAAATGTCCATGTGACACAAGGGTACTAGAAAAGTTCATGGAAATGGATTTTAAAACATTGACTTGGGCAAAAACTGTTTGGAATCCACCTATGCAGATGAGAGGTCTTCAGAAAGTTCCTGGGAAAATAGGTAGGAAGAAAAAGTTATGCATGGCGTTCCAAAACATTCTTTTTGCCCCAGAATGAGCTCAGTTTTTGACTCCTATTTCCATGCATTTCTTAGTCTCTCTGTATTTTCTCCTATTTTCCTTTGCCTTGGAAAACCCTAGTGTAGAGTGCATTTCTTGTTTGGAGACACAGACACAATCTTTCTCTTTGAAAACCGTGTGTTGAAAGAGTGAGTTGATGGGGCCGGCGCTGTGGTGCAGTGGCTTAAAGCCCCGGCCTGAAGGGCAGGCATCCCATAGGGGCGCCGCTTCGAGTCCGGGTGCCGCTTCGAGTCCCGGCTGCTCCTTTTCTGATCCAGCCCTCTGCTATGGCCTGGGAAAGCAGTAGAACACAGCCCAAGTCCTTGGGCCCCTGCACCTGCATGGCAGACCCGGAAGAAGCTCCTGGCTCCTGCCTTTGCATTGGCACAGCTCGAGCCATTGTGGCCAGTTGGGGAGTAACTCTGACCTTCAAAGAAATGAATCGATCTTTTTTTTTTTTTTTTCAAAAAAGAACAAAGAAAGAAAGAAAGTCTATCCTCGAATGTGAGTTTTATAATAAAAATGAGCTCTCCCACATGGGTGCAGGGGTCCCATCACTTGCGCCGTCCTCTGCTGCTTCCCTAGGCACATGAGCAGGGAGCTGCATAGGCAGTGGAGCAGCTGGGCCTTGCCCCAGTGTGCATATGGGACACCAGTGTTGCCAGTGGTGGGTTTTACCCACTCTGCCACAATGCCAGGCGCCTTCTGAAAATGAAACAACATTTCCTTTGCATGTGTATTTGCATGGGTAGCTGCAATGGCCAAGGGCTGGTGCAATCCAAAGCCAGGAGCCGGGAGCTCCATCTGGGTCTCCCATGTGGGTGTGGGGGCCTGAGTACTTGGGCCATCTTCTACTGCTTTCCCAGGTGCATTTGTAGGGAGCTGGGTGGGAAGTGGAGCAGCTGGGACACCAACTGGGACTCTGGGATAGGAACCCAGCATTGCAAGGCCTCCCAGGGGCCGGCCCCAGTGGCTGCATTCTAACCACGCACATGTGCTTCTGGCCTCCTTCTCCTCTGCCTGCGGCTCTTTCTCCATCTCTTTCCAACCCCTCCATGGCTGAGGGCTTCCTCCAAAGCCCTATGCAGTTTTTCTCTCTCTCTGTCTCTCTCTCTGTCTTTCCCATGAGCTGGGAGAAAACTGGGAGCTTGGCACATGCCTTCACAGGGTGTGGGTGCAGGTGTGGGTGTGGGTGTGGGTGTGGGTGTGAGTGTGTGGGTGTGTATGTATGCATGTATGTGCATTTAGGTATGTATGCGTGTGTGTGTGGGTGGATGTGTGTGTGTTTTTGTGTATGTATGTGTGTGTGTCTGTGTGTGTCTGTGTGTGTGTGTGTGTGTGTGTGTGTGGCAGCAGGACATCTTCCCCTCGTGAAGTTCAAGCTCACGTCGAAAATGCATGACCACGAGATCAGGCTCTGCCTTCCAGGGTGCATTTTCCAAAATTCCTTTGCGAGACCTTGGCAAAGAGGAAGAGACCCCGAGAGAGAGCGCTGGTGTCTCCCGAGCAACCGGGGACCAGGTCACGCCCCAAATGTCTGCATCAGGAACTCCAATGGATTCTTGCTTAAAGCAAACCAAAGGCCTGTGTTGCTGTTCCCTCTGCAGTGCCCAGGTCCTCTCGCCGCAGCCGCACGGCCTTTACCCCCGACCAGCTGGGGATGCTGCAAGCTGTTTTAGAAACCAGCCGCTGCCCAGATTGGAGCCGAGTCCAAGAGTTAGCGCCCGAGCTTCATCTGGATGTGTATGTGATCAAGGTATGTCCTGAGCCCCGCGCCCTCCGCTCCGCGCCGCGCACTCACTTGCTGTGGTCACCGCTGCGCTGGCTGCTCAGGGCAATGGCCAATGCGCGCGCTGCGCTTCGCAGTCCCCGCGAGGCTGGCAGGCAGAGGCTGCCCCGGGACTTGTCCCGAACTTCCTGCGCGTGGGCACTGGACAAGAAAGACTCCCCCGGGCGGGCGGGGCGCTCGCGGCTGCATTGCGGTTGCGGTTGTGGGCACAAGAGTTGAAGTCCGAGCCGGCCGGCGGTGGCGGCCAGGACCGCGCCTGGTGGATGGCGCCGCCCAGCCCCAGCGCGGGGAGCCAGCCGAGAGCCGCCCGCGCAGGCTGAGCCAACACGTGTGTGCAGGGAGCGCGTTTCCAAATTGTATTTCTTTCAATGTATTGGATGAGACGCAATGAGACCGACTTTTTTTTTAAGATGTATTTATCTCTTTGAACGAGTTCGAGGCAGAGAGAGGTGTCTTCCATCGGCCGGTTCACTGCCCCCAGGGCCCACGGCGGCTGCGCGCGACCCCATGGCCGAATGACCCCACCAGGCCTCCCCTCCGAGGGTCTCCGCACCTCTCAGTACTGTGTCCTTAGAGACCGAGCTCCCAGAACGTGAGCCTTTGTGGTGCAAAGCCTAGCGCGCAAAGTTCTAAGTTCTGCTGTGGATGATCGCTTGGGAGCAGGGCAGAGGCTGCCCGGCCCCCTCCCCTTTACCTGATGCCAGCGGCTCCCTCCCGGGCCCGGCACAGCGTTTGAGAAAGAGGCTTGAGCCCAGCGTGCCCAAGCCACAAGGGCCCCGAGCTTCTGAGGCCCATGGGGTCTCCCTGGGGTCCTTGCCCCTGGAGTAACCTGCTCCCTCCCTTCCTCCCCAGACCTGGTTTAAAAATCAGCGCGCCCAGCAAAGAAAACTGCAGCGAAAGGGCCAGCCCCGCCAGCGCAGCGAGTCCACACCTCAGCCTCCTCCTCCGCCTCCGCTGCCACCACCGCTGCTGCTGCCACTGCCGCCGCCGCCGCCGCCGCCGCCGCCAACATGCTCGGAGCTCAGCGCGCCTGCGGAGGAAGAGCAGGGCCCCGGGGGCTCCCAGGCGCAGGGCCCCGAGGCTGCCGAGGACCCGCTGCCCGCCGATCTGCACAACATCCATCTGGACTCCTCTGCGCCCTGGGCTTCGCTGCCTCATGACATCGGGGAGCTCGTGCGCATGTACCGCTTGTTCCATGACGACGAGCCAGACGACTAGCAGATATCTGAACCCCCAGACTTCAAGGGCCGAATTTTTTCCAGTCCTAGAAAAAAGAAAAAGGACGAAGCAGTCTGTAGGAGCCCCTGCCGGCGACCTGGAGACAGCCCTGGAGGGACCACTCCTCTGCCTTGTTCTTTACAAAAGCAAATGTGCTGGGAGTTTGGGGGGATCTCTGGGCTGGTCCGAGGCATCACAGCCTGGAGGCTGGTTTTCTGTAGTGTGTGGACGTTTTGTAATGGTGAACTTAGATACTTGTGAAGTGCCACAAGAAGAGGATTTATGGGGTTCCTGAGGGCAGTCAGGCGGGCCTGGCGAGCTAGCCGCGGCCTTGGCCCCCAGCCGCCACCAGAGTCCGGGGTCGCCGCCACCGTGGAGCGCCAGGGGGCGCCATCGTAGACAACGCGAAATCCAGGGCCGCAAGGGCGTGGTGGCCACGTTCGTGGGCTGCCGTCCTCCGCGTGCTCTCGGGCGGTGGGTGGGCAGCGGGCCTCCCCGGGCCACGCACGAGGGGACGGGCCTGAGACTCGGGCGCCCGGACCTGCTTTCCAGTGGTCAAGTTCTCCCAGAGTTCTCGCCTCTGCTTCCCGCAGGTCGCTAGGCGCCTCAGGCCCGCCCCCTTGCTCTTACTGTCCAATCAGGAGCGAGGGAGGGATTCCTTCGGGCTCCAGCAGGGCAGGGATATTTTTTTCTTTTTTCTTTGTTTGAAGGCAGAGTTCAGAGCGGTAGAGTTAGTGATGAGATAGAGGTAGAGAGAGATACAGAGAGATAGAGATAGGGATAGAGAGGTAGAGAGAGATACATAGTGATAGAGAGAGAGAGAGAGAGAGAGAGAGAGGCCTGCAGTGCCTGCATCCCGTAGGGGCCCCGGTCTTCCGATCCAGCTTTCTGCTATGGCTGGGAAGCAGTAGAGGATTTGCCCAAGTCCTCGGGCAGGGCCCTGGGCCTGTGTGTGTGGGAGACCCAGACCCAGACCCAGAAGAAGCTCCGGATCCAGGCTTCGGAACAGCTCAGCTCTGGCTGTTGTGGCCATTTGGGGAGTGAAACAGCGAGTGCAAGACCTCTCTCTCCCTCTCTGGAACTCTGCCTTTCAAATCAATCAACATATCTGTAATAAAAAGTGTTTTTTAAAAGGATTGATTTTCTTGTTACCACCACAGTCACGCTAATTAACATACCACCTCCTCGCTTTCTTCGGATTTTTTTTTTTTAGAAAGTTGATTGTATTTTCGTTTTTAAAGATTTTATTTATTGGGGACGGCTCTTTCGCACAGCGGGTTAAAGCCCCAGCCTGCATCGCCAACAGCCCATATGGGCACTGATCTTTCTTTCTTTCTTTTTTTAACTTTTATTTAACAAATCTAAATTTCCAAAGTACAGCTTATAGATTACCGTGGCTTTTTCCCCCCATAACTTGCCTCCTTCCCGCAACCCAATCCTCCCATCTCCTGCTCCCTCTCCCATTCCATTCACATCAAGATTCATTTTCAATTATCTTTATATACAGAAGATCAATATAGTATATAGTAAGTAAAGATTTCAACTGTTTGCACCCACACAGAAACACAAAGCGTCAAGTACTGTTTGAGTACTAGTTATAGGAAGAATTCACATTTTACAACACGTGAAGGGCAGAGATCCTACATGAGGAGGAAGTGCACAGTGACTCCTGTTGTTGACTAAGAAATTGACACTCTTGTTTCTGGGGTCAGTAATCACCCTAGGCTATTGAGTTGCCTAGGTTAGGGAAGCCTTTTGAGTTTGCCAACTCCCATCTTATTTAGACAAGGTCATAGTCAAAGTGGAAATTCCCTTCAGAGAAGGGTACCTCCTCCTTTGATGGCATGTTCTTTCCACTGGGATCTCTCTCACTCGCAGAGATCTTTCATTTAGGTTTTTTTTTTTTTTTTTTTTTTTTTTTTTTTTTTTTTTTTTTTTTTTTTTTTCCCAGAGTGTCTTGGCTTTCCATGCCTAAAATACTCTCATGGGCTCTTCAGCCGGATCCGAACATCTTAAGGGCTGATTCCGAGGTAAATTGGCATCTGTTAATCCCATGTATCTGATAAGCTCTTCAAGTGCTAATCTGTCAATCTGGTCTAGGGTGTGACTTAATACCGTCAGGAGTTGGCTCTGTTCTAGAAAGGAGCCGTCCGGGTGGCAGGGGGCAGACAAACACAGACGCTGGAGAAGAAGCAGCTTCGGAAATACTGCCGGTCCGAGTCGTGATGTCGAGTGAGCAAGTGGCCGAGGCGGGTGGGCGAGAGGTTGGCTGTGCAGGGCTTGCTTGGTGGTAGGCCAAGCCATGCCGGCACCAGGTTGGCCGTTGGCGGGATCGCTGGCTTATAGCAATGGAGCAAACAGGAGCACAGTTTGCTACTGGGCTCCCGCCAGCAGTGAGTGAGTGTCCGTCGTTTCTCCCATCCTTTTGGATGCCCGTGACTGGCATACAGTTAACACGGCAGCCAGTTGGGTCTCTCTCCCATAATCTCTGGTCTGTGACGCACTTCCCAAGCCATCGAGGGGACAGGGCTGCATCACTGTTTTAGACACCATTCTGCTTCCTCTTGAATGCTCATTGCCTGTTTCTGACCTTTCTCATTTTAAAGAACTGTGCGTTTCGTTTTTGGTTGTTTTGTAGAGTATCTTTGTTGTCTCCCAGAAACTCTGATGTTGGTTGCACAGAAAACCTTCCAGTCTTGAAAACTGTGTTTTCAATTTGCTTAGCAGTTTCACTGTTCAGATCTTTTAAATGTTTATGTGACACAGGGTGGAAATTGATTTTAAACCATTTGATTGGGGAACAACTGTTTGGAAACCTAAGCAGATAAGAGGTCTTCACAAAGTGTGTGGGAAACTAGGGGTGAAGCAAAAGTTATGGGGACAGTGGCCGTGGCTCACTCAGTTAATCTTCTGCGTGTGGCGCTGGCATCCCATATAGGTGCTGGGTCCTAGTCCTGGTTGCTCCTCTTCCAGTCCAGCTCTCTGCTGTGGCCCAGGAAGGCAGTGGAAGATGGCCCAGGTGCTTGGGCCCTGCACCCGCATGGGAGACCAGGAGGAAGCACCTGGCTCCTGGCTTCAGATCGGCACAGCGCGAAGGCCGGCTGTATTGGTCATTAGGGGAGCGGGGGTGAACCAACGGAAGGAAGACCTTTCTCTCTGTTTCTCTCTCACTGTCCAACTCTGCCCGTCTAAATATAAAAAGAAAAGAAAAAGTTATGCATGGCTTTCAAAAAATTGTTTTTTGCACCAGAATGAACCCATTTTTTGACTCATTTTTTCCATGCATTTCTTAGTCTCTCTGTATTTTCTCGTGTTTTCCTTTGCATTGGAACAACCTAGTGTAGAGTGCATTTCTTGTCTGGAGACACAGATACAATCTTTCTCTTTTAAAAAGTTTTGTTTAAAGTGTTCGTTGATGGGGCCGGCGCTGTGGTGCAGTGGGTTAAAGCCCTGGCTGGAAGTGCAGGCATCCCATATGGGCTCTGGTTCAAGTCCAGGCTGCTCCTCTTCTGATCCCGCTCTCTGGCATGGCCTGGGAAAGCAGGAAAAGATGGGCCCCTGCACCCACATGGGAGACCGGGAAGAAGCTCCTGGCTCCTGCCTTTGGATTGGCACAGCTCATGTCATTGTGGCCAGTTGGGGAGTGAACCAGTGGATGGAACACTCTCTCTCTCTCTGTCTCTCTCTCTCTCTCTCTCTCTCTGTCTCTCCTTCTTTCTCTGTGTAACTCTGACCATCAAATAAATGAATAGACCTTTTTTTTTCTTTTTTTAAAAAAGAAAGTATATCCTTGAATGCAAGTTTTATAATAAAAATAAGCTCTCCCACATGGGTGCAGGGGTGCTATCTTTTGGCTGTTGTCTGCTGCTTCCCTAGGCACATGAGCAGGGAGCTGCATAGGCAGCGGAGCAGCTGGGCCTTGTCCCAGTGTCCATATGGGACGCCAGTGTTGCCAGTGGTGGGTTTTACCCACTCTGCCACAATGCCAGGCGCCTTCTGAAAATGAAACAACATTTCCTTTGTATGTGTATTTGCTTGGGTAACTGCAATGGCCAAGGGCTGGTGCAATCCAAATCCAGGAGCCGGGAGCTCCATCTGGGTCTTCCATGTGGGTGTGGGGGCCTGAGTACTTGGGCCATCTTCTACTGCTTTCCCTGGTGCACTTGCAGGGAGCTGGGTGGGAAGTGGAGCAGCCGGGACTCCAACTGGGACTCTGGGATAGGAACCCAGCATTGCAAGGCCTCCCAGGGGCCGGCCCCAGTGGCTGCACTCTAACCACGCACATGTGCTTCTGGCCTCCTTCTCCTCTGCCTGCGGCTCTTTCTCCATCTCTTTCCATCCCCTCCATGGCTGAGGGCTTCCTCCAAAGCCCTATGCAGTTTTTCTCTCTCTCTGACTCTCTCTCTGTCTTTCCCATGAGCTGGGAGAAAACTGCGAGCTTGGCACTTGCCTTCACAGGGTGTGGGTGTGGGTGTGTATGAATGTATGTATGTGTATGTATGTGTGTGTTTGTGTGTGTCTTGTTTGTGTTTGTGTGTGGGTTTGTATATATGTTTGCATATGTGTGTATGTACATGTGTGTATCTTTCTGTGTGTGTCTGTATGTGTCTGTCTTTGTGTTAGTGTGTGGGTTCTTATGTATGTGTGTGTATGTATGTATGTATGTCGTGGGTGTGTGGGTGTGTATGTATGAGTATGTATGTGTGTGTGACTTTCTGTGTCTGTGTCTTACTGTGTGTGTGGGTTTGTATGTATGTATGTATGTGTGTGTGTGTGTGTGTGTGTGGCAGCAGGACATCTTCCCCTCGTGAAGCTCAAGCTCACGGCGAAAATGCATGACCATGAGATCAGGCTCTGCCTTCCTCGGTGCATTTTCCAAAATTCCTTTGGGAGACCCAGGCAAAGAGGAGAGACCCCGAGAGCGCTGCTGTCTACCGGCTCGCTCCCGAAATGCATGCAGTGGCTGCTGGAGCCAAAGCCGGCATCAGGATGGCCAATGGATTCTTTCTGAAAGCAAACCAAAGCCCTTTGTTCCTGTTCCCTCTGCAGCGCCCAGGTGTGCTCGCCGCAGCCGCACAGACTTTACCCCCGACCAGTTGGGGATGTTGAAAGCTGTTTTCGAAACGACCCCCTGTCCTGACTGGGAGAAGATACAAGAGTTAGCGGCAAAGCTATGTTTGGATGAGTGTGTGATCAAGGTATGTCCCGAGCCCTATGCCCTCCGTGCCACGCACTCACTCGCTTGCAGTCACCGCTGTGCTGGCCGCTCAGGGCAGTCGCCAATGCGCGCGCTTTGCAGTCCCTGCGAAGCTGGCAGGCAGAGGCTGGCGCGGGGCTGGTCCCGAAGTCCCTGCGGGTGGGCGCTTGACAAGATAGACTGCCCCTGGCGCTCGCGGCTGCCTTGGGGCAGAAGAGTTCAAGTGTGAGCAGGTGGCCAGGACTATGCCTGGTGGATGGCTCCTCCCAGCCCGCGGGAGCCAGCCAAGGGCCGCCCACGCAGGCCAGGCGGAGCGAACACGTGTGTGCGGGGAGCGCGTTTCCAAAGTGTATTTCTTTAAATGTATTGGATGAGACGCAATGAGACAGAATTTCTTTTTTAAGATGTATTTATTATTTATTTGAAAGAGTTTGAGGCTGCTTAGACCCCATGACCGAATGACCCCACCAGGCCTCCCCTCCGAGGGTCTCCGCACCTCTCAGTACTGTGTCCTTAGAGACCGAGCTCCCAGAACGTGAGCCTTTGTGGTGCAAAGCCTAGCGCGCAAAGTTCTAGGTCTGCAGCGGAGGATCGCTTGGGAGCAGGGCAGAGGCTGCCCGGCCTCCTCCCCTTTACCTGATGCCAGCGGCTCCCTTCCAGGCCCGGCACAGCGTTTGAGAAAGAGGCTTGAGCCCAGCGTGCCCACGCCACAAGGGCCCCGAGCTTCTGAGGCCCATGGGGTCTCCCTGGGGTCCTTGCCCCTGGAGTAACCTGTTCCCTCCCTTCCTCCCCAGACCTGGTTTAAAAATCAGCGCGCCAAGCAAAGAAAACTGCAGCGAAAGGGCCAGCCCCGCCAGCCCGGCGAGTCCCCACCACCACCAGGTTCAGAGCTCAGCGCACCTTCGCAGGAAGATCACGGCCCTGAGAGCTCCCAGGCGCATGGCCCCGAGGCTGCCGAAGACCCGCTGCCCGCTGATCTGCAAAATATCCATCTGGACTCCTCAGCGCCCTGGGCTTCGTTGCCCCATGACATCGGGGAGCTGGTGCGCATGTACGGCTTGTTCGATGACGACGAGCCCGACGACTAGCAGATATCTGAACCCCCAGACTTCAAGGGCCAAATTTTCCCAGTCCTAGAAAAAAGAAAGAAGAAAAAAAGAATGAAGCATGTAGGAGCCCCTGCCGGCGACCTGGAGACAGCCCTGAAGGGACCACTCCTCTGCCTCATTCTTTGCAAAACTAAACGTGTTGGGATTTTGGGGAGATCTCTGGGCTGGTCGGAGGCATCACAGCCTGGAGGTTGGTTTTCTGTAGATTGTGGACGTTTTGTAGCGGTGAACTTAGATGTTTTTGAAGTGCTTAAAGAAGAGGATTTATGGGGTTCCTGAGGGCAGTCAGGTGGGCCTGGTGACCTGGCCGCGACCTTGGCCCCCAGCTGCCACCAGAGAGTCCGGGGTCGCCGCCACCGTGGAGCGCCAGGGGGCACCATCGTAGACAACGCGCAAGCCAGGGCCGCGGCTGGAACTCTGCCTTTCCAATCCATCAACACATCTGTACCAAAAAGTGTTTTTTGAAAAGATTGATTTTCTTGTTACCACCACAGTCACGCTAATTAACATACCACCTCCTCGCTTTCTTAGGATGTTTTTGCAGAATGATGATTGTCTTTTCATTTTTAAAGATTGGATTGATTGGGGCCGGCGCTGTAGCACAGCGGGTTCAACCTCCAGCCTGCATCGCAACAGCCCATATGGGCACTGGTCTTTCCAATAAAATAAGGTAAAATAAAATAACATAAATCGTTGTTTGAGGATGTTGTTATTGAATTCTTGGAGAGGTAGAGCTGCAGACAGTGAGAAGAAGAGACAGGGAGAAAGGTCTGCCTTCTGTTGCTTCACGCCCCAAATGGCCACAAGGGTCAGAGCTGTGCCAATGGGGAGCCGGGAGCCAGGGGCTGGGGTTCACCTCTTCAAGCGGCACATCTGTCAATCAGGTCTAGGGTGTGACTTAGGGAGGGTCCATCAAAGACTTCATACCATGCCAAGTTGGCTTCCTTCTCTAAAGGAGCCATCCTTTAGCCAGGCGGGCGGGCGGCAAGGGGCAGACAAGCGCAGACGCTGGAGAAGCAGCAGCTTCGGAAATACTGCCGGTCCGCGTCCTGATGTCGAGTGAGCAAGTGGCCGAGGCGGGTGGGCGAGAGGTTGGCTGTGCAGGGCTTGCTTGGTGGTAGGCCAAGCCATGCCGGCACCGGCTTGGCCGTTGGCGGGATCGCTGGCTTCTGGCAATGGAGCAAACAGGAGCACAGTTTGCTGCAGGGCTCCCGCCAGCAGTGAGCGAGTGTCCGTCGTCTCTCCCATCCTTTGGGATGCCCGTGACTGTCATACAGTTCGCACGGCAGCCAGTGGGGTCTCCCGGAAACTCTGGTGTTGCTGACACAGAAAACCTTCCAGTCTTTGGCTTGTGTTTTCCACTTGCTTCCAAGTTACACTGTTCAGATATTTTAAATGTCCATGTGACACAAGGGTACTAGAAAAGTTCATGGAAATGGATTTTAAAACATTGACTTGGGCAAAAACTGTTTGGAATCCACCTATGCAGATGAGAGGTCTTCAGAAAGTTCCTGGGAAAATAGGTAGGAAGAAAAAGTTATGCATGGCGTTCCAAAACATTCTTTTTGCCCCAGAATGAGCTCAGTTTTTGACTCCTATTTCCATGCATTTCTTAGTCTCTCTGTATTTTCTCCTATTTTCCTTTGCCTTGGAAAACCCTAGTGTAGAGTGCATTTCTTGTTTGGAGACACAGACACAATCTTTCTCTTTGAAAACCGTGTGTTGAAAGAGTGAGTTGATGGGGCCGGCGCTGTGGTGCAGTGGCTTAAAGCCCCGGCCTGAAGGGCAGGCATCCCATAGGGGCGCCGCTTCGAGTCCGGGTGCCGCTTCGAGTCCCGGCTGCTCCTTTTCTGATCCAGCCCTCTGCTATGGCCTGGGAAAGCAGTAGAACACAGCCCAAGTCCTTGGGCCCCTGCACCTGCATGGCAGACCCGGAAGAAGCTCCTGGCTCCTGCCTTTGCATTGGCACAGCTCGAGCCATTGTGGCCAGTTGGGGAGTAACTCTGACCTTCAAAGAAATGAATCGATCTTTTTTTTTTTTTTTTTTTTTCAAAAAAGAACAAAGAAAGAAAGAAAGTCTATCCTCGAATGTGAGTTTTATAATAAAAATGAGCTCTCCCACATGGGTGCAGGGGTCCCATCACTTGCGCCGTCCTCTGCTGCTTCCCTAGGCACATGAGCAGGGAGCTGCATAGGCAGTGGAGCAGCTGGGCCTTGCCCCAGTGTGCATATGGGACACCAGTGTTGCCAGTGGTGGGTTTTACCCACTCTGCCACAATGCCAGGCGCCTTCTGAAAATGAAACAACATTTCCTTTGCATGTGTATTTGCATGGGTAGCTGCAATGGCCAAGGGCTGGTGCAATCCAAAGCCAGGAGCCGGGAGCTCCATCTGGGTCTCCCATGTGGGTGTGGGGGCCTGAGTACTTGGGCCATCTTCTACTGCTTTCCCAGGTGCATTTGTAGGGAGCTGGGTGGGAAGTGGAGCAGCTGGGACACCAACTGGGACTCTGGGATAGGAACCCAGCATTGCAAGGCCTCCCAGGGGCCGGCCCCAGTGGCTGCATTCTAACCACGCACATGTGCTTCTGGCCTCCTTCTCCTCTGCCTGCGGCTCTTTCTCCATCTCTTTCCAACCCCTCCATGGCTGAGGGCTTCCTCCAAAGCCCTATGCAGTTTTTCTCTCTCTCTGTCTCTCTCTCTGTCTTTCCCATGAGCTGGGAGAAAACTGCGAGCTTGGCACATGCCTTCACAGGGTGTGGGTGCAGGTGTGGGTGTGGGTGTGGGTGTGGGTGTGAGTGTGTGGGTGTGTATGTATGCATGTATGTGCATTTAGGTATGTATGCGTGTGTGTGTGGGTGGATGTGTGTGTGTTTTTGTGTATGTATGTGTGTGTGTCTGTGTGTGTCTGTGTGTGTGTGTGTGTGTGTGTGTGTGGCAGCAGGACATCTTCCCCTCGTGAAGTTCAAGCTCACGTCGAAAATGCATGACCACGAGATCAGGCTCTGCCTTCCAGGGTGCATTTTCCAAAATTCCTTTGCGAGACCTTGGCAAAGAGGAAGAGACCCCGAGAGAGAGCGCTGGTGTCTCCCGAGCAACCGGGGACCAGGTCACGCCCCAAATGTCTGCATCAGGAACTCCAATGGATTCTTGCTTAAAGCAAACCAAAGGCCTGTGTTGCTGTTCCCTCTGCAGTGCCCAGGTCCTCTCGCCGCAGCCGCACGGCCTTTACCCCCGACCAGCTGGGGATGCTGCAAGCTGTTTTAGAAACCAGCCGCTGCCCAGATTGGAGCCGAGTCCAAGAGTTAGCGCCCGAGCTTCATCTGGATGTGTATGTGATCAAGGTATGTCCTGAGCCCCGCGCCCTCCGCTCCGCGCCGCGCACTCACTTGCTGTGGTCACCGCTGCGCTGGCTGCTCAGGGCAATGGCCAATGCGCGCGCTGCGCTTCGCAGTCCCCGCGAGGCTGGCAGGCAGAGGCTGCCCCGGGACTTGTCCCGAACTTCCTGCGCGTGGGCACTGGACAAGAAAGACTCCCCCGGGCGGGCGGGGCGCTCGCGGCTGCATTGCGGTTGCGGTTGTGGGCACAAGAGTTGAAGTCCGAGCCGGCCGGCGGTGGCGGCCAGGACCGCGCCTGGTGGATGGCGCCGCCCAGCCCCAGCGCGGGGAGCCAGCCGAGAGCCGCCCGCGCAGGCTGAGCCAACACGTGTGTGCAGGGAGCGCGTTTCCAAATTGTATTTCTTTCAATGTATTGGATGAGACGCAATGAGACCGACTTTTTTTTTAAGATGTATTTATCTCTTTGAACGAGTTCGAGGCAGAGAGAGGTGTCTTCCATCGGCCGGTTCACTGCCCCCAGGGCCCACGGCGGCTGCGCGCGACCCCATGGCCGAATGACCCCACCAGGCCTCCCCTCCGAGGGTCTCCGCACCTCTCAGTACTGTGTCCTTAGAGACCGAGCTCCCAGAACGTGAGCCTTTGTGGTGCAAAGCCTAGCGCGCAAAGTTCTAAGTTCTGCTGTGGATGATCGCTTGGGAGCAGGGCAGAGGCTGCCCGGCCCCCTCCCCTTTACCTGATGCCAGCGGCTCCCTCCCGGGCCCGGCACAGCGTTTGAGAAAGAGGCTTGAGCCCAGCGTGCCCAAGCCACAAGGGCCCCGAGCTTCTGAGGCCCATGGGGTCTCCCTGGGGTCCTTGCCCCTGGAGTAACCTGCTCCCTCCCTTCCTCCCCAGACCTGGTTTAAAAATCAGCGCGCCCAGCAAAGAAAACTGCAGCGAAAGGGCCAGCCCCGCCAGCGCAGCGAGTCCACACCTCAGCCTCCTCCTCCGCCTCCGCTGCCACCACCGCTGCTGCTGCCACTGCCGCCGCCGCCGCCGCCGCCGCCGCCAACATGCTCGGAGCTCAGCGCGCCTGCGGAGGAAGAGCAGGGCCCCGGGGGCTCCCAGGCGCAGGGCCCCGAGGCTGCCGAGGACCCGCTGCCCGCCGATCTGCACAACATCCATCTGGACTCCTCTGCGCCCTGGGCTTCGCTGCCTCATGACATCGGGGAGCTCGTGCGCATGTACCGCTTGTTCCATGACGACGAGCCAGACGACTAGCAGATATCTGAACCCCCAGACTTCAAGGGCCGAATTTTTTCCAGTCCTAGAAAAAAGAAAAAGGACGAAGCAGTCTGTAGGAGCCCCTGCCGGCGACCTGGAGACAGCCCTGGAGGGACCACTCCTCTGCCTTGTTCTTTACAAAAGCAAATGTGCTGGGAGTTTGGGGGGATCTCTGGGCTGGTCCGAGGCATCACAGCCTGGAGGCTGGTTTTCTGTAGTGTGTGGACGTTTTGTAATGGTGAACTTAGATACTTGTGAAGTGCCACAAGAAGAGGATTTATGGGGTTCCTGAGGGCAGTCAGGCGGGCCTGGCGAGCTAGCCGCGGCCTTGGCCCCCAGCCGCCACCAGAGTCCGGGGTCGCCGCCACCGTGGAGCGCCAGGGGGCGCCATCGTAGACAACGCGAAATCCAGGGCCGCAAGGGCGTGGTGGCCACGTTCGTGGGCTGCCGTCCTCCGCGTGCTCTCGGGCGGTGGGTGGGCAGCGGGCCTCCCCGGGCCACGCACGAGGGGACGGGCCTGAGACTCGGGCGCCCGGACCTGCTTTCCAGTGGTCAAGTTCTCCCAGAGTTCTCGCCTCTGCTTCCCGCAGGTCGCTAGGCGCCTCAGGCCCGCCCCCTTGCTCTTACTGTCCAATCAGGAGCGAGGGAGGGATTCCTTCGGGCTCCAGCAGGGCAGGGATATTTTTTTCTTTTTTCTTTGTTTGAAGGCAGAGTTCAGAGCGGTAGAGTTAGTGATGAGATAGAGGTAGAGAGAGATACAGAGAGATAGAGATAGGGATAGAGAGGTAGAGAGAGATACATAGTGATAGAGAGAGAGAGAGAGAGAGAGAGAGAGGCCTGCAGTGCCTGCATCCCGTAGGGGCCCCGGTCTTCCGATCCAGCTTTCTGCTATGGCTGGGAAGCAGTAGAGGATTTGCCCAAGTCCTCGGGCAGGGCCCTGGGCCTGTGTGTGTGGGAGACCCAGACCCAGACCCAGAAGAAGCTCCGGATCCAGGCTTCGGAACAGCTCAGCTCTGGCTGTTGTGGCCATTTGGGGAGTGAAACAGCGAGTGCAAGACCTCTCTCTCCCTCTCTGGAACTCTGCCTTTCAAATCAATCAACATATCTGTAATAAAAAGTGTTTTTTAAAAGGATTGATTTTCTTGTTACCACCACAGTCACGCTAATTAACATACCACCTCCTCGCTTTCTTCGGATTTTTTTTTTTTAGAAAGTTGATTGTATTTTCGTTTTTAAAGATTTTATTTATTGGGGACGGCTCTTTCGCACAGCGGGTTAAAGCCCCAGCCTGCATCGCCAACAGCCCATATGGGCACTGATCTTTCTTTCTTTCTTTTTTTAACTTTTATTTAACAAATCTAAATTTCCAAAGTACAGCTTATAGATTACCGTGGCTTTTTCCCCCCATAACTTGCCTCCTTCCCGCAACCCAATCCTCCCATCTCCCGCTCCCTCTCCCATTCCATTCACATCAAGATTCATTTTCAATTATCTTTATATACAGAAGATCAATATAGTATATAGTAAGTAAAGATTTCAACTGTTTGCACCCACACAGAAACACAAAGCGTCAAGTACTGTTTGAGTACTAGTTATAGGAAGAATTCACATTTTACAACACGTGAAGGGCAGAGATCCTACATGAGGAGGAAGTGCACAGTGACTCCTGTTGTTGACTAAGAAATTGACACTCTTGTTTCTGGGGTCAGTAATCACCCTAGGCTATTGAGTTGCCTAGGTTAGGGAAGCCTTTTGAGTTTGCCAACTCCCATCTTATTTAGACAAGGTCATAGTCAAAGTGGAAATTCCCTTCAGAGAAGGGTACCTCCTCCTTTGATGGCATGTTCTTTCCACTGGGATCTCTCTCACTCGCAGAGATCTTTCATTTAGGTTTTTTTTTTTTTTTTCCAGAGTGTCTTGGCTTTCCATGCCTAAAATACTCTCATGGGCTCTTCAGCCGGATCCGAACATCTTAAGGGCTGATTCCGAGGTAAATTGGCATCTGTTAATCCCATGTATCTGATAAGCTCTTCAAGTGCTACATCTGTCAATCTGGTCTAGGGTGTGACTTAATACCGTCAGGAGTTGGCTCTGTTCTAGAAAGGAGCCGTCCGGGTGGCAGGGGGCAGACAAACACAGACGCTGGAGAAGAAGCAGCTTCGGAAATACTGCCGGTCCGAGTCGTGATGTCGAGTGAGCAAGTGGCCGAGGCGGGTGGGCGAGAGGTTGGCTGTGCAGGGCTTGCTTGGTGGTAGGCCAAGCCATGCCGGCACCAGGTTGGCCGTTGGCGGGATCGCTGGCTTATAGCAATGGAGCAAACAGGAGCACAGTTTGCTACTGGGCTCCCGCCAGCAGTGAGTGAGTGTCCGTCGTCTCTCCCATCCTTTTGGATGCCCGTGACTGGCATACAGTTAACACGGCAGCCAGTTGGGTCTCCCATAATCTCTGGTCTGTGACGCACTTCCCAAGCCATCGAGGGGACAGGGCTGCATCACTGTTTTAGACACCATTCTGCTTCCTCTTGAATGCTCATTGCCTGTTTCTGACCTTTCTCATTTTAAAGAACTGTGCGTTTCGTTTTTGGTTGTTTTGTAGAGTATCTTTGTTGTCTCCCAGAAACTCTGATGTTGGTTGCACAGAAAACCTTCCAGTCTTGAAAACTGTGTTTTCAATTTGCTTAGCAGTTTCACTGTTCAGATCTTTTAAATGTTTATGTGACACAGGGTGGAAATTGATTTTAAACCATTTGATTGGGGAACAACTGTTTGGAAACCTAAGCAGATAAGAGGTCTTCACAAAGTGTGTGGGAAACTAGGGGTGAAGCAAAAGTGATGGGGACAGTGGCCGTGGCTCACTCAGTTAATCTTCTGCCTGTGGCGCTGGCATCCCATATAGGTGCTGGGTCCTAGTCCTGGTTGCTCCTCTTCCAGTCCAGCTCTCTGCTGTGGCCCAGGAAGGCAGTGGAAGATGGCCCAGGTGCTTGGGCCCTGCACCCGCATGGGAGACCAGGAGGAAGCACCTGGCTCCTGGCTTCAGATCGGCACAGCGCGAAGGCCGGCTGTATTGGTCATTAGGGGAGCGGGGGTGAACCAACGGAAGGAAGACCTTTCTCTCTGTTTCTCTCTCACTGTCCAACTCTGCCCGTCTAAATATAAAAAGAAAAGAAAAAGTTATGCATGGCTTTCAAAAAATTGTTTTTTGCACCAGAATGAACCCATTTTTTGACTCATTTTTTCCATGCATTTCTTAGTCTCTCTGTATTTTCTCATGTTTTCCTTTGCATTGGAACAACCTAGTGTAGAGTGCATTTCTTGTCTGGAGACACAGATACAATCTTTCTCTTTTAAAAAGTTTTGTTTAAAGTGTTCGTTGATGGGGCCGGCGCTGTGGTGCAGTGGGTTAAAGCCCTGGCTGGAAGTGCAGGCATCCCATATGGGCTCTGGTTCAAGTCCAGGCTGCTCCTCTTCTGATCCCTCTCTCTGGCATGGCCTGGGAAAGCAGGAAAAGATGGGCCCCTGCACCCATATGGGAGACCGGGAAGAAGCTCCTGGCTCCTGCCTTTGGATTGGCACAGCTCATGTCATTGTGGCCAGTTGGGGAGTGAACCAGTGGATGGAACACTCTCTCTCTCTCTCTGTCTCTCTCTCTCTGTCTCTCCTTCTTTCTCTGTGTAACTCTGACCATCAAATAAATGAATAGACCTTTTTTTTTTTTTTTAAAAGAAAGTATATCCTTGAATGCAAGTTTTATAATAAAAATAAGCTCTCCCACATGGGTGCAGGGGTGCTATCTTTTGGCTGTTGTCTGCTGCTTCCCTAGGCACATGAGCAGGGAGCTGCATAGGCAGCGGAGCAGCTGGGCCTTGTCCCAGTGTGCATATGGGACACCAGTGTTGCCAGTGGTGGCTTTTACCCACTCTGCCACAATGCCAGGCGCCTTCAAAAATGAAAAAAACTTTTACTTTGTATGTGTATTTGCTTGGGTAACTGCAATGGCCAAGGGCTGGTGCAATCCAAAGCCAGGAGCCGGGAGCTCCATCTGGGTCTTCCATGTGGGTGTGGGGACCGGAGAACTTGGGCCATCTTCTACTGCTTTCCCAGGTGCATTTGCAGGGAGCTGGGTGGGAAGTGGAGCAGCTGGGACTCCAACTGGGACTCTGGGATAGGAACCCAGCATTGCAAGGCCTCCCAGGGGCCGGCCCCAGTGGCTGCATTCTAACCACGCACATGTGCTTCTGGCCTCCTTCTCCTCTGAATGTGGCTCTTTCTCCATCTCTTTCCAACCCCTCCATGGCTGAGGGCTTCCTCCAAAGCCCTATGCAGTTTTTCTCTCTCTCTGTCTCTCTCTCTGTCTTTCCCATGAGCTGGGAGAAAACTGCGAGCTTGGCACTTGCCTTCACAGGCTGTGGGTGTGGGTGTGTATGAATGTATGTATGTGTGTGTTTGTGTGTGTCTTGTTTGTGTTTGTGTGTGGGTTTGTATATATGTTTGCATATGTGTGTATGTACATGTGTGTATCTTTCTGTGTGTGTCTGTATGTGTCTTTGTGTTAGTGTGTGGGTTCTTATGTATGTGTGTGTATGTATGTATGTATGTCGTGGGTGTGTGGGTGTGTATGTATGAGTATGTATGTGTGTGTGACTTTCTGTGTCTGTGTCTTACTGTGTGTGTGGGTTTGTATTTATGTATGTGTGTGTGTGTGTGTGTGTGTGTGTGGCAGCAGGACATCTTCCCCTCGTGAAGCTCAAGCTCACGGCGAAAATGCATGACCATGAGATCAGGCTCTGCCTTCCAGGGTGCATTTTCCAAAATTCCTTTGGGAGACCCAGGCAAAGAGGAGAGACCCCGAGAGCGCTGCTGTCTACCGGCTCGCTCCCGAAATGCATGCAGTGGCTGCTGGAGCCAAAGCCGGCATCAGGATGGCCAATGGATTCTTTCTGAAAGCAAACCAAAGCCCTTTGTTCCTGTTCCCTCTGCAGTGCCCAGGTGTGCTCGCCGCAGCTGCACGGCGTTTACCCCCGACCAGTTGGGGATGCTGCAAGCTGTTTTCGAAAAGACCCCCTGTCCTGACTGGGAGAAGATACAAGAGTTAGCGGCAAAGCTATGTTTGGATGAGTGTGTGATCAAGGTATGTCCCGAGCCCTGCGCCCTCCGTGCCACGCACTCACTTGCGGTCACGGCTGTGCTGGCCGCTCAGGGCAGTCGCCAATGCGCGCGCTTTGCAGTCCCTGCGAAGCTGGCAGGCAGAGGCTGCCGCGGGGCTGGTCCTGAAGTCCCTGCGGGTGGGCGCTTGACAAGATAGACTGCCCCTGGAGCTTTCGGCTGCCTTGGGGCAGAAAAGTTCAAGTCTGAGCCAGTGGGGAGGACCCTGCCTGGTGGATGGCTCCGCCCAGCCCGCGGGAGCCAGCCGAGAGCTGCCTGCATTGGCGGAGCAAACACGTGTGTGCGGGCAGCGTGTTTCCAAAGTGTATTTCTTTAAATGTATTGTGTGAGAGGCAATGAGACAGAATTTCTTTTTTAAGATTTATTTATTATTTATTTGAAAGAGTTCGAGGCGGCATTGACACCATGGGCGAATGACCCCACCAGGCCTCCCCTCCGAGGGTCTCCGCACCTCTCAATACTGTGTCCTGAGAGACCAAGCTCCCAGAACGTGAGCCTTTGTGGTGCAAAGCCTAGCGCAGAAAGTTCTAGGTTCTGCTGCTGAAGATCCCTTGGGAGCAGGGCAGAGGCTGCCCGGCCCCCTCCCCTTTACCTGATGCCTGCGGCTCCCTCCCGGGCCCGGCACAGCGTTTGAGAAAGAGGCTTGAGCCCAGCGTGCCCACGCCACAAGGGCCCGAGCTTCTGAGGCCCATGGGGTCTCCCTGGGGTCCTTGCCTCTGGAGTAACCTGTTCCCTCCCTTCCTCCCCAGACCTGGTTTAAAAATCAGCGCGCCAAGAAAAGGAAACAACAGCGAATGGGTCAGCAGTGCCACCCCAGGGAGTCGCCACCACCACCAGGCTCAGAGCTCAGTGCACCTTTGCAGGAAGATCATGGCCCTGGAAGCTCCCAGGCTTAGGGCCCCGAGGCTGCCGAGGACCCGCTGCCCACCGATCTGCACAACATCCATCTGGACCCCTCTGCACCCTGGGCTTCGTTGCCCCACAACATCGGGGAGCTCGTGCGCATGTATGGCTTGTTCGATGATGACGAGCCTGACGAGTAGCAGATATCTGAACCCCCAGAGTTAAAGGGCCGAATTTTTCCAGTCATAGAAAAAAGAAAGAAGAAAAAAGAGTGGAGCAGTGTAGGATCCCCTTAGATACTTGTGAATTGCTCCAGAATACGATTTATGGGGTTCCTGAGGGTAGTCAAGCAGGCCTGGTGACCTCGCCACGTCCTTGGCCCCCAGCCGCCACCAGAGAGTCCGGGGTTGCTGCCACCTTGGAGTGCCAGGGAGCGCCATCGTAGACACCGCGAAAACATCATAATTGTGTTCGTAAACATGACTTTGGATCCACTTGCTGAACAGAAAGATTGTGTTTTTCTCGAAAACCACTTTGACCATGATTTTTTGGTTAAATTTCACTCGAATTCCACAACACTTTGTCCGGATATTCCTGGAAGAAAGCAGAACTATGTGGTGAGTTGTGGCTATCTCAATCCCATATCTTGCTATAGCCTCTGTGTTTGTTTGTGTTTCTGGACAGTATCTAATGACTTTATGCTTTTGAATGCATTTTAGCATGTAACTTTTTGTTTTCTGCCAGCAAACGCTAATTGGTTCCACATGGAGTCAAATCCTCCACACATTCAAGCTTTCTAGGCAGAAAGCTTCAGAAACCCGAGAAAACATGATATTTGTGTTTGTAAACATGACATTGGATCCACTTGCTGAACATAAAGATTGTGCTTTTCTCGAAAACCACTTTGACCATGAGTTTTTGGTTAAATTTCACTCGAATTCCACAACACTTTGTCCGGATATTCCTGCCAGAATGCAGAATTTTCTGGTGAGTTGTGGCTATCTCAATCCCAGATCATGCTACAGCCTCTGTGTTTGTTGGTGTTTTCTGGACAGTATCTAAAGACTTTATGCTTTTGAATGCATTTTAGCATGTAACTTTTTGTTTTCTGCCAGCAAACCCTGGCAGCAGCCGAAGCTAGAATTCTGGCTTTCTAATCAATCAACATATCTGTACCAAAAAGTGTTTTTTAAAAAGATTGATTTTATTGTTACCACCACAGTCACGCTAATTAACATAACCACCTCCTCGCTTGCTTACGATCTTTTTGAAGAAAGATGATTGTCTTTTCATTTTTAAAGATTGGATTGATTGGGGCCCACGCTGTAGCACAGCGGGTTCAACCTCCAGCCTGCAGCGCCAACAGCCCATACGGGCACTGGTCTTTCAATTAAAATAAAGTAAAATAAATCGTTGTTTGAGGATGTTGTTATTTAATTCTTGGAGAGGTAGAGCTGCAGACAGTGAGAAGAAGAGACAGGGAGAAAGGTCTCCCTTCCGTTGCTTCACACCCCAAATGGCCACAAGGGTCAGAGCTGTGCCAATGGGGAGCCGGGAGCCAGGGGCTGGGGTTCACCTCTTCAAGCGGCACATCTGTCAATCAGGTCTAGGGTGTGACTTAGGGAGGGTCCATCAAAGACTTCATACCATGCCAAGTTGGCTTCCTTCTCTAAAGGAGCCGTCCTTTAGGCGGGCGGGCGGGCGGGCAGCAAGGGGCAGACAAGCGCAGACGCTGGAGAAGCAGCAGCTTCGGAAATACTGCCGGTCTGCGTCCTGATGTCGAATGAGCAAGTGGCCGAGGTGGGTGGGCGAGAGGTTGGCTGTGCAGGGCTTGCTTGGTGGTAGGCCAAGCCATGCCGGCACCGGCTTGGCCGTTGGTGGGATCGCTGGCTTCTGGCAATGGAGCAAACAGGAGCACAGTTTGCTGCAGGGCTCCCGCCAGCAGTGAGCGAGTGTCCGTCGTCTCTCCCATCCTTTGGGATGCCCGTGACTGTCATACAGTTCGCATGGCAGCCAGTGGGGTCTCCCGGAAACTCTGGTGTTGCTGGCACAGAAAACCTTCCAGTCTTTGGCTTGTGTTTTCCACTTGCTTCCGAGTTGCACTGTTCAGATATTTTAAATGTCCATGTGACGCAAGGCTACTAGAAAAGTTCATGGAAATGGATTTTAAAACATTGACTTGGGCAAAAACTGTTTGGAATCCACCTATGCAGATAAGGGGTCTTCAGAAAGTTCCTGGGAAAATAGGTAGGAAGAAAAAGTTATGCATGGCGTTCCAAAACATTCTTTTTGCCCCAGAATGAGCTCAGTTTTTGACTCCTATTTCCATGCATTTCTTAGTCTCTCTGTATTTTCTCCCATTTTCCTTTGCCTTGGAAAACCCTAGTGCAGAGTGCATTTCTTGTCTGGAGACACAGACACAATCTTTCTCTTTGAAAACTGTGTGTTGAAAGAGTGAGTTGATGGGGCTGGCGCTGTGGTGCAGTGGCTTAAAGCCCGGGCCTGAAGGGCAGGCATCCCATTTGGGCGCTGCTTCGAGTCCGGGTGCCGCTTTGAGTCCCAGCTGCTCCTTTTCTGATCCAGCCTTCTGCTATGGCCTGGGAAAGCAGTAGAACACAGCCCAAGTCCTTGGGCCCTGCACCTGCATGGCAGACCTGGAAGAAGCTCCTGGCTCCTGCCTTTGCATTGGCACAGCTCGAGCCATTGTGGCCAGTTGGGGAGTAACTCTGACCTTCAAAGAAATGAATCGATCTTTTTTTTTTTTTTTCAAAAAAGAACAAAGAAAGAAAGAAAGTCTATCCTCGAATGTGAGTTTTATAATAAAAATAAGCTCTCCCACATGGGTGCAGGGGTCCCATCACTTGCGCCGTCCTCTGCTGCTTCCCTAAGCACATGAGCAGGGAGCTGTATAGGCAGTGGAGCAGCTGGGCCTTGCCCCAGTGTGCATATGGGACGCCAGTGTTGCCAGTGGTGGGTTTTACCCACTCTGCCACAATGCCAGGCGCCTTCTGAAAATGAAAAAACATTTACTTTGTATGTGTATTTGCTTGGGTAACTGCAATGGCCAAGGGCTGGTGCAATCCAAAGCCAGGAGCCGGGAGCTCCATCTGGGTCTCCCATGTGGGTGTGGGGGCCTGAGTACTTGGGCCATCTTCTACTGCTTTCCCAGGTGCACTTGCAGGGAGCTGGGTGGGAAGTGGAGCAGCTGGGACTCCAACTGGGACTCTGGGATAGGAACCCAGCATTGCAAGGCCTCCCAGGGGCCGGCCCCAGTGGCTGCATTCTAACCACGCACATGTGCTTCTGGCCTCCTTCTCCTCTGCCTGCGGCTCTTTCTCCATCTCTTTCCATCCCCTCCATGGCTGAGGGCTTCCTCCAAAGCCCTATGCAGTTTTTCTCTCTCTCTGTCTCTCTCTCTGTCTTTCCCATGAGCTGGGAGAAAACTGCGAGCTTGGCACTTGCCTTCACAGGGTGTGGGTGTGGGTGTGTATGAATGTATGTATGCTTATGTACGTGTGTGTGTTTGTCTGTGTGTGTATTTGTTTGTGTGTGGGTTTGTATATATGTATGCATATCTGTGTATGTATATGTGTGTTTCTGTGTGTGTCTGTATGTGTCTTTGTGTTAGTGTGTGGGTTCTTATGTATGTATGTGTATGTATGTATGTCATGGATGTGTGGGTGTGTATGTATGAGTTTGTATGTGTGTGTGTGTTTCTGTGTATGTGAGTTTCTGTGTCTGTGTCTTTCTGTGTGTGTGGGTTTGTATTTATGTGTGTGTGTGTGTGTGTGTGTGTGTGTGGCAGCAGGACATCTTCCCCTCGTGAAGCTCAGGCTCACGTCGAAAATGCATGACCATGAGATCAGGCTCTGCCTTCCAGGGTGCATTTTCCAAAATTCCTTTGGGAGACCCAGGCAAAGAGGAGAGACCCCGAGAGCGCTGCTTTCTACCTGGTCGCTCCCAAAATGCATGCAGTGCTGCTGGAGCCAAAGTTGGCATCAGGATGGCCAATGTATTCTTTCTGAAAGCAAACCAAAGCCCTTTGTTCCTGTTCCCTCTGCAGCGCCCAGGTGTGCTCGCCGCAGCCGCACGGCCTTTACCCCCGACCAGTTGGGGATGTTGAAAGCTGTTTTCGAAAAGACCCCCTGTCCTGACTGGGAGAAGATACAAGAGTTAGCGGCAAAGCTATGTTTGGATGAGTGCGTGATCAAGGTATGTCCTGAGCCTTGTGCCCTCCGTGCCACGCACTCACTCGCATGCGGTCACCGCTGTGCTGGCCACTCAGGGCAGTCGCCAATGCACGTGCTTCTCAGTCCCTGCGAGGCTGGCAGGCAGAGGCTGCCCGGGGCTGGTCTCAAACTCCTTGAGCTTGGGCCCTTGACAAGATAGACTTCCCCTGGCGCTCGCGGCTACCTTGGGGCAGAAGAGTTCAAGTCTGAGCTGGCAGCAAGGACCCCGCCTGGTGGATGGTTCTGCCCAGCCCGCGGGAGACAGCCCAGAGCAGCCCCCGCAGGCGGAGCAAACACGTGTGTGGGGGCAGTGCGTTTCCAAAGTGTATTTCTTTAAATGTATTGTGTGAGAGGCAATGAGACAGAATTTCTTTTTAAGATTTATTTATTATTTATTTGAAAGAGTTCGAGGCGGCATCGACCCCATGGGCGAATGACCTCACCAGGCCTCCCCTCCGAGGGTCTCCGCACCTCTCAGTACTGTGTCCTGAGAGACCGAGCTCCCAGAACGTGAGCCTTTGTGGTGCAAAGCCTAGCGCAGAAAGTTCTAGGTTCTGCTGCTGAAGATCCCTTGGTAGCAGGGCAGAGGCTGCCCGGCCCCCTCCCCTTTACCTGATGCCTGCGGCTCCCTCTCGGGCCTGGCACAGCCTTTGAGAAAGAGGCTTGAGCCCAGCGTGCCCACGCCACAAGGGCCCCGAGCTTCTGAGGCCCATGGGGTCTCCCTGGCGTCCTTGCCCCTAGAGTAACCTGTTCCCTCCCTTCCTCCCCAGACTTGGTTTAAAAACCAGCGCACCAAGAAAAGGAAACAACAGCGAATGGGTTAGCAGTGCCACCTCAGGGAGTTGCCACCACCGCCAGGCTCAGAGCTCAGCATGCCTTCGCAGGAAGATCACGACAGTAGGAGCTCCCAGGCGCAGGGCCCCGAGACTGCCGAGGACCCGCTGCCCGCCGATCTGCACAACATCCATCTGGACTCCTGTACAGCCTGGGCTTCACTGCCCCATGACATCGTGGAACTCGTTCGGATGTACCACTTGTTCGATGACGATGAGCCTGACGACTAGCAGATATCTGAACCCCCAGACTTCAAGGGCCTAATTTTTCCAGTCATAGAAAGAAGAAAGAAGAAAAAAGAATGAAGCAGTGAAGGAGCCCCTACTGGCGACCTGGAGACAGCCCTGGAGGGACCACTCCTCTGCCTTGTTCTTTACAAAAGCAAAGGTGCTGGGAGTTTGGGGGGATCTCTGCGCTGGTCCGAGGCATCACAGTCTGGAGGTTGGTTTTCTGCAGTGTGTGGACCTTTTGTAACGGTGAACTTAGGTACTTGAGAAGTGCTAAAGAAGAGGATTTATGGGGTTCCTGAGGGCAGTCAGGCGGGCCTGGTGACCTCGCCGCGGCCTTGGCCCCCAGCCGCCACCAGATAGTCCGGGGTCGCCGCCACCGTGGAGCGCCAGGGGGCGCCATTGTAGACAACTCATATGTGATCAAGGTATGTCCTGAGCCCCGTGCCCTCTGTGCCGCGCACTCACTTGCTGTGGTCACCACTGCGCTGGCTGCTCAGGGCAACGGCCAATGCGCGCGCTGTGCTTCGCAGTCCCCGTGAGGCTGGCAGGCAGAGGCTGCCTTCTTTGAGGACTTCCACATGGGTATCCAAGGCTTATGTACCTGGGCCATCCTCTTCTGTGTTCCCAGGCCATTGGCAGGGAGCTGGATCAGAACTGCAGTGGCCGGGACACAAAGTGGTGCCCATGTGGGATGGCGGCTTTACCCGCTGCACCACAGTGCCAGCCCTGGAGGGCAACTCTTGGGTGAGAATCCTAGGACCTGCAGAGGAGAAGGCAACACTGGCCCCCTTGCCTTGTTCCTTGCTCCAATGCCCCGGAGCTGGGCTTTAGGGTAGCATTTCTGCATGCCGTCAACCCCTCCTAGCCAACTGCCAGAGCAGGGCAGCTGTTCTGTACGATGCTGTCATGTTTTATACCTGGTATTCTGCCTCATCACAAGCGCATGGCACAAAGCCTGGACCTGAAGCTGACCCTGGACTTTGGAGGATAAGCCCACATTTCTATTCTTCTGATATCACACACACACGAGATCATGACAGAGGAAGCTGTTGACCCACAAGGGAGGGCTGCGTGAGAACTGTGCACCTGCTCGATTTCCTGAAAACCTAAAACTCCTCTCCAACATAGCATCTGTTATTAGTATTAATATTACTATTTGTAAAATCAAGTTTCGGGGGAGGCCTTTGGCTCAGTGCCTCAGAAATGGCTTAGAGGGCCTGCATTCCCCATTTGAGTGCCTGTGTTGGAGTCCTGGCTGCTGCCTAAGGCAAACCCTGGCAGGCAGTGCTGATGCTCAGTACTTGGGTCCCTGTCCTTGGACAGAGTTCGAGGCCCTGGTGCTTGTGGGCACTTGGGGGTCGGAAACCAATGCCAGCAACTCCAATCTGGGTCTCTTGTTCACCCCTCAACCAGAGCTTCATGCTCTCTACCATACGCACACACCTGTGTGATCAGCCACATGCCTGTGATCATGTTTCCCTGTGGAGACCGCTCATATGCTGAATATAATGCTTAAGTTACAGTGCACCAAGCTAACCATCCTAAGAGCTGTCACGTATTAGGGGACATGAGTACAAAGTACATTTCTGTCTCATTTAGTATTTTCCCATGTTTAGTGAATGGGTTGATTTTACTCAGAAATTTTCCTGACAGAAAGACAACAAACAAAAAATATAATATACCAACTGTGTGTTTTCCATAAGAAAGTAATTTATCCTATTAGATACTTCTGTAAAGACTAAGCAAATGCCTATATAGGATAATGATGAAACTTCAGTTTTCTGTGGTCCTTAGCTTTGATACCTCAAGACACTGAGTAGCAGCTGTCTGACATCTTCCAACAAGATGCCCCGGGCCCTGCTGCCCTTTCTGTAGGTGTTGCTCTCACCAGAAGAATAAAGACTCCATCACACAAATCTCACGTAATCCATGGCTTTTGTCCAGAAACACCAAAATGAGATTCCATCTGTCCTGAACTGCAAGTCAAAGTCCCCGAGCAGGGTGAAGAACAAAAAATGTCCAAGCCCCTGAGCTGCTGGCCTTCTGTTTGGCATTGAGGCCCAGGCCACCACTGGTCAGCACCATGGCCAGCACCACACACACACAGCATCAGCACTGTGGACAGCTCAGAGGTTGGCAGGAGCTGCAACACTCTGAGATAAAAATTGCATAAGCCCAGGCCAGACAAGGAATCCAAAGTTGACATGGAAGGAAGGATTTGGTGATTTCCTTGTGGACCATTTAGACAATCTAAGATGACATTTGGGACAATGAGCTGCTGCTCTTTGTATGGGGGACCCACTGGGCCCAAGGTGTGAGGCACTTGAATAAGCCTGGTAGTACAGGGAGCTTCCCAGGGGAGTGAAATGTATTTGTGTAATGGGCATGAGCATTAGCTTCAGTGGAAGATAACTTCAGAAGGAGCACTTTCCATATCTTTGTTGAGAATAAGGCACAAAACTAGCCCAGCTTCAGAGAAAATGGAAGCATAAGGGTATGTATTCAGAGGCTGAGAGAAAGGACCAAGATTCCCAGGGAAAGAGGGAAACTGAAATGAGAGAGCCCTGTGTGCACTACAGCCCTGTGTGTGCTGTCCAAGCCCCACTCCCATCATCCACCAGTGCCATGACAACTCGAAAATGCCCAAAGGTTGGCACACAAGTAGAAGCCCCTCAAACCCTGCCCCAAGCCCCACCCTACTTGAATGTTCACTTAAGCCACAGACACTGGCCCCTGTGCTTCCAGGACTAGGAAAGGACAGCCCCAAACCCTGCTAGCAGCAGCGTTCTCTCCTGGAGGTTAACCTTGCTCCTGCTTGTGGACTTTCCCTCTGTCTTGAAGTAGTTTGCTTCTCTGCTCACCTTTATCCACATGTCTTCCTTGATTCTCTCTCACCTGGAGGCAGGAAGCTGGCCCAAGCCTAGCCAGGGCTCACACTCCCGTAACATGGGGGTCTTGGTAATGAATGGGGACTGCACTGGCGAGACACGGTAGCACTTGTGCCGATTTCTGTTTGGAATGGTGAAAATATCCTCAGCACTGGGAATGCAACTTTTCCAAGGAAGGGAAGACACCGGCATGACTGTAATGCCAGTGATTCACACTGCTGGGAGCCCTGGCTCGCCTCCTCCCACCAACTGGACATCTGACAACTTAGCATCTCCCCTACAGGATGTCTACCAGATTGGTGGCATTGGTGCTGTCCCCGTGGCCCAGTGGAGACTGCTGTTCTCACACCGCATGCTGGTGACCTTTTCACCAGGCAATCTCATAACTGAAGTGAAGCCTACTCAAATGCACATGAAGTCCTTGGGACCCTGCACCCATGTGGGAGACCTGGAGGAAGCTCTCTCTCTCTCTGCCTCTGCCTCTGTAGCCCTGCCTTTCAAATGAATAAATAAATCTTAAAAAAAAAGTGATCTAGAGAGAAAGATTATGATGTCTAGCTGCTGCTGTCTGCATTGGGTGGGTGTGAGTGTGGAGCAGCTTTGCCGCACATTCCCCAAGATCCCCTCAAGGCCTCCGGCTGAGCTCCAGGATGGATGGGAGCCACCCAACCACAGAGCCCCACCTTCACCTTCTGAACCAAATCTGGTTTAGGGCACTAAGAAGGATCCGACACCAGCTTATTCCTTAAAACTAGCAACCAACTACTTTTAATATCCCATTACTTGAGGAAACAACTTTTGCAGGTTTAACCTCAGAATAAATATATTTTTCCATTTATCTCTTGGTTAAGTTGCAAATTGCAGTTTTAACATTTATGGTAATAGACAGTAGCAGACTTTGTGTGTGTATATATATTGTGTGTTTTCTTTTATTTTTAATTGACATATAATAATTATATATATATTTATAGGGTACAGTGTGATGTGTTGATACATATATACATAGAGTATTGATCAAGTCAGAGTAATTAGCATATCCCTCACCTCAAAACCATTTCTGTTTTGTGAAACATTCAAAATTTTCTTGTAGCTCATTTGAATTGTACAATATATCATCATTGACTATGGTCACAATGTTGTAACTACAACTCCAGACTTATTGCTTCCATCTAACTGCAACTTTGCACTTCTCAAGCAACCTCTTTCTATGAACCTCTTCCTTTCACCCCCATCCCAGCCTCTGGTGACTCCCTCTCTGTTTAAGATTGTGTTCCAGATTCTATGCATGAGTGAGATTTTGTGTTACTTATCTTCCTGTGCCTGGTTTGCTTTGCTTAACATAATGTTCCCCAGATTCTCCATATTTTCATAAATGAGAGGATCTCACTTTTTTTTCTAATGCCAAATAGTATTCTATTATGGGAACATACCATATTTTCTTTATTCATTCATTTGTTGATAGACACCTAGGTTGATTTGATATCTTGGGTTAGTTAGGAATCCTATGATAATATAAATTATTGAAGTTAATTATTATTTCAAGTAGATAAACCTTCAAAGGGCAAAGAGTTCTTCTGAGTTAGGCAGGTCAAGTAATCCTGATTCTTCAGTTACAGTTTCATTTTTCTGCAAATGTCTAAATCTAAAAAAATGTTTTATCTCTTATGTTCTCTCTTTTTAAAAAGATTTTTCTATCTATTTGTGTGACAGGCAGAGAGAGAGATGAGGTAAAAACTGTGTTGTGCATTATGGGATACAATTTTATTGGCAGATGTTTAATTATGAATGTTCTTTCATTCAACAAGTAACTATTGAGTACCTACTGAGTGTCAGTACTGGGTTTGCTGCTCAGTGGAACTACATTTGTGGAGGCAGAGTGTGGACAGGCAGTTAAAAAAGTGAGGTGACTTTAGATAAGGACAATAAGAAGAAAATAAAACAAGATTGTATAGTGGGAATGGGAGTAGAAGAGGTAGGTATGATGTAGAGTAGATGTTTCATTAGGGAGATCTGGTAACATCCACTGGACACAGCCCTTTAGGTAGTCAATGAAAAGTCTAGGAAGTTGTTAAAGGTTTTAATTCCCAGATCATATTCTTTATAAAAAGTTTTCATGTGTGACGATTGGAACTAAGCATTATCTGAATTTATTATAGAATTTGGAATAAGTTTTGTGAGATTTTTAGTTAGCTAAAAATAGTAACTTTGGAAGTATGCCTTTTGTATTTTGAAACGCAGGGTAATATTTTTATCTTGCAAAATGAAGGAAAAAATTGTATTTTTGTCATGTATCAGGCACTTAGAAATGTTTGCATGGTATTGCTAATGTTAACAAGTATAGTTCTGAATAAAAAAAGGTAAAATGAGTTAGTTTATAACTGATTGCCCCCACCCACTCCTTTTTAAAGAAACTGATCACCCATGAGAAGTTTGAAAGTGCATGTGAAGAACTCAGTAATGCAATACTTCGGGAACAACAGGCACAAATACTATTGAAGGAACAGGCACAACAATTACAGGAGTTGAATTATAGACTGGAACTGCACTCCAGTGAGGAAGCTGACAACAAGCAAACTCTTGGAGAAGCTGTTAAGGTAGGAGAACACCTCTTGAGTAACGGCTTGTTTCTTCTATTTTGTGTGACTATTGGAGAAATTCATGCATGTCTACTAACTCAGGAGTAGACTCTATGATGTGAAATTTAATTCTATGGGAGCTTATTTAGGTGGAATGAAACATGGCTCTGAACCTAACTTACAAGAGTAAGTTGAGAACAAAGTGGAGATCTTTCCAGTCATAATTTGTTTTTGTTTTCTCTTTTTTGCTTCATCTCTTTAGTTCTTTTCCTTTTCTTGTTTTGTACTGTTTAGACTTTGGAAAACTCCATGTATCTTCTGGGTTCTGGAAGGTTTTGTGTCTGGTTCTGTCATTCTTATGTAAGTGCGTGTTTAGAGGGAAGGGAGGTATGGGTAGGAAGCGTTGTGTTCTACCTGTTACAAATTCCTGACAGTGGTATTTGGAAGGGAAAAGAGAAGTTAGTCTAAGAGCAACACTGCCTCTTGAATTGCTCTATGGTTTCCTGTCTTGGGCTGCAGTGCCTCATCCCACGCATTGCCAGTCACCATGAAGTCCTTATAAGAGCTGCCCAATGTTGGTGCCATGCCCTTCAATTTTCAGAATTGTGGGACAAGAAACCTCTTTTCCTTATAAAGTTACCCAACATCAAATGTTTTTGTTAGAGTAGTGAAAAATGAACTAATATAATACTAATGTAGCTAAATCTTTATATACATAACTGAGATTTTTTCATTAGGATAAATTCCCACAAGAGGAATTATTGGGTTAAAAGCCAGCCGGTGCTACGGTTCACTAAGCTAATCCTCCGCCTAGCGGCGCCGGCACCTCGGGTTCTAATCCTGGTCGGGGCACCGGATTCTGTCCCAGTCGCTCCTCTTCCTGTCCAGCTCTCTGTTGTGGCCTGGGAGGGCAGTGGAGGATGGCCCAAGTCCTTGGGCCATGCACCCACATGGGAGACCAGGAGAAGCACCTGGCTCCTGGCTTCGGATCAGCACAGTGCACAGGCCACAACGGCCATTGGTGGGTGAACCAACGTAAAGGAAGACCTTTCTCTCTGTCTGTCTCTCTCTCTGTCCACTCTGCCTGTCAAAAAAAAAAAAAAAAAAGAAACTAGGTAAAAAGCCAAATATGTTTTTCATGTGCATGTATCATTTGTTCTTGAGCAAATTTTTACCAATTACATTATCTCGTAACATATACGATAATTTCACCTTTTGTCTAATCTGGTTATTCCTATTTTAAATTTTTGTCAATTTGATAGATATATCATTGTTACTGTAATTTGTGTTTCTCTGTTAAGCAAATTGAACACGTTTATAAACATATTGGTCAGTAAACAAAATTTTAAAGCTTTATCCTCTAATAAATAATGTAATTAATCCTGTTTTGTAAAAGCATCATAACTGTGTCACATTGGAGACTTTTTTCTGTAATAGTATGTAATTTGTGTGAGATACAGTATCTTCCATTAGATAAACAGCTGTTCATATTAATTTCTTTAAAGTGCTGGTAACTTAAATATTATTGTCAAAAGCAGAGAATTGTTTAATTACTATCTCTTGATTAGAACTGGCAGGTGGTAATGTAAAAATATTCTCTGTGGGAGTCAGCATAGTTATGTAGAAAAAGCACTGGCCTCAGAATAAGTATTCCTGAATGTAAATCTCAGTTATTGGACAAATTACTCTACATTTCTGGGCCTCAATATCCTGCAAAAATAAGGATAATGAGGATTTCTATGAGAATGAATTCAGATACTATTTAAAAAGCAGGTATATGCTTGATAAGTGTTCTTTGGTGTTTTCAGAAATACTTCTAAAAAGCTTTTGAACCATGTCCTGTACACAACCTCTTTAAAAATTAAATATATTATTTCTTTGTTATAAAAATGAAAGATTATAAATAGATGATATGGAAATGCAGAAAACAAGTTACCTATGATATATCATCTGAAATGATTGTTTCTAATTTTTTTTGTATCTAATAGTTTTTATAATCATGCTTTGGTCTAGAATATCTTTCTATAAAATATAGCAAGATGTTGAATAAGGTACTTTTGATATCAGAAAAATCTCCAAGGACAAAAATCTAACAAGCAGCAATGTCAATCAGCTCCAGCATTTGGAAATCAAAGTTAGCATGGTGAACAGGTGCTGGGTTTATCCTGGAGGCAAGTAACAACAACAATGCCAGCAGCAGGAGACTAAATGTTGGGTTCCATCACTGGGTAGGAGCTTGAACTTGAGATCTTCACATTAAGGAACTGCTGAATCCTCTAAAAGGGATAATCTCAGGTCACTAGGATCCCATTGCTCTTGCAGAAGTGAGCACAGGATTCTCTGTGGAAGAGGCTTGCTTCATATAGTTCCTTTGGGAGCTCCTAACGAGTAAGATCATCCAAGTAATGGACACATGGATAGACAGATATATTAATCTTATGAACATCTAAACTCTCTTGTCAATCCCAATTATTTGTACTTTCTGAGTTTTTCTGCATAAACAATCATATCATTTGTTCTATAGTGAGGGTGTTGTTTATCCCCACTTTTAAATGTTATACCATTAGTATTTTTGCCTAGTAGAAGTAGGTGTGGTAGGCATCCTTTCCTTGTTCCCAATGTTAAAGAAAATCTTTCTGAGACTCCATTAAGAAGGGAAGTTTGCCATGAATTTCTAGTTGATAATCTTTGTCGGGTTAAGGGAGTTATGTTCTTAGAGTATGCATAATTTTTTAAAAAACATGAATAGATATTGGATATTATCAGACATATTTTATGTATTTATTGAGATAATGATATGGTTTTGAATTGTAAAGGTTGGACATCCCTAACAGGAAATCTAAAACCTGTAATTATCTAAAATCCAAAACTTCTTGACTGCCTAAATGACACTTTAAATTTTTCAAGTTTCAGAACATTACAAATTGAGATTTTTTAAAGAGAAATGCCAAGCTGATAAAATTTGTGAAATATTCCAAACTCTAAAAAACTCTTTAAAATCTGTAGCTCTTCTTTTCCCAGGCCTTTTAGATAAGGAATACTCCACCTATATCTTGTTGGCAAACTGGTCTGCATTTTGTACTATGAGTTACTAATGGTCTTGTATGTTTAAGGGGTTATAAAGCCAAACAGACAAACATAACTAAAGAAGACTGTGTCCTTGAACATTTTTTCATGTGCCTGTTGGCCATTTGGATTTCCTCTTTTGAAAAATGTCTATTGAAGTCCTTGGCCCATCTCTTAAGTGGGTTGTTGGTTTTGTTTTTGTGGAGTTTCTTGATCTCTTTGTAGATTCTGGTTATTAACCCTTTATCTGTTGCATAGTTTGCAAATATTTTTTCCCATTCTGTCGGTTGTCTCTTCACTCTCCTGACTGTTTCTTTTGCAGTACAGAAACTTCTCAATTTGATGCAATCCCGACAGTTGATTTTGGCTTTGACTGCCTGTGCCTCCCGGGTCTTTCCCAGAAATTCTTTGCCTGTGCCAATATCTTGAAGGGTTTCTCCAATGTTCTCTAATAACTTGATGGTGTCAGGACGTAGATTTAGGTCTTTAATCCACGTTGAGTGGATTTTTGTGTAAGGTGTAAGGTAGGGGTCTTGCTTCATGCTTCTGCACGTGGAAATCCAGTTTTCCCAGCACCATTTATTGAATAGACTGTCCTAGCTCCAGGAATTGGTTTTAGATCCTTGATCAAATATAAGTTGGCTGTAGATGTTTGAATTGATTTCTGGTGTTTCAATTCTGTTCCATTGGTCTATCCATCTGTTTCTGTACCAGTACCATGCTGTTTTGATTACAACTGCCCTGTAGTATGTCCTGAAATCTGGTATTGTGATGCCTCCGGCTTTGTTTTTGTTGTACAAGATTGCTTTAGCTATTCGAGGTCTCTTGTGCCTCCATATGAATTTCAGCATCATTTTTTCTAGAGCTGTGAAGAATGTCTTTGGTATCTTGATTGGGATTGCATTGAATCTATAAATTGCTTTTGGGAGAATGGACATTTTGATGATGTTGATTCTTCCAATCCATGAGCATGGAAGATTTTTCCATTTTTTTGGTATCCTCTTCTATTTCTTTCTTTAAGGTTTTGTAATTCTCATCGTAGAGATCTTTAACGTCCTTGGTTAAGTTTATTCCAAGGTATTTGATTGTTTTTGTAGCTATTGTGAATGGGATTGATCTTAGCAGTTCTTTCTCAGTGGAAAGAACAGGTCTTCAAAGAGGGAGGTGCCTTTCTCTGAAGGGAGGAGAGAACCTCCACTTTGACTATGACCATGTCTAAACAAGATAAGAGTCGGAGAACTCAAGGGGCTTCCATAGCCTTGGAAACTCATGACTGGTGCATAGGGAGATTACTGATGCCATAAACAGGAGTGTCAATTTGTAAAGTCAACAACAGGAGTCACTATGCACTTACTCCTCATGTAGGATCTCTGTCCTTAATGTGCTGTACATTGAGGCTTAATGCTATAACGAGTACTCAAACAGTATATTTCACTTTGTGTTTCTATGGGGGTGCAAACAATTGAAATCTTTACTTAATGTACACTAAACTGATCTTCTGTAAAAAAAAAAGAAGAAGAAATTGTCAATTCCCAACTTGACTCTCACTGGGATTAAACATGACAATAGGTCTGATCTGATTTCATCATCATTTAAAAAAAATCATCTATTATTTTTCACTTTATGTTTCTATGTGGGAGCAAACTGTTGAAATCCTTACTTAAGTTATACTAAGCTGATCTTCTGTATATTAAGATGATTGAAAATGAATCTTGATGTGAATGGAAGGGGAGAGGGAGTGGGAAAGTGAGGGTTGTGTGTGGGAGGGACGGTATGTGGGGGAAGCCATTGTAATCCATAAATCGTACTTTGGAAATTTATATTCATTAAATAAAAGATAAAAAATAATAAAGAAGACTGTGTCACACAGGTTGCATTGGCACACAAAACCTGAAGTATTTTCTATCTTAAGTTTGCTAGCTCCTGGATTATATTATTCACTCTGCTCATGTTAATCCAGCCTTGTGTTACTCAGATAAACCCATTGTGCTTATTTATATGTAATAAATGCTGTACTCTAATTCTTAATTTTAAATTTATGACGTTTAGGTCTACAGTCTTAATTGAGACTGTGTTGGAACTTTATCTCTCATACTATCATTGAAATGTTTTGTATCAAGTTTGTGCTAACATACAAGCACTTCTTGTAGGTTTGCATTCCAAACATCTGAAGTGGTGTCTGCTGTATGCTGTGGTAACTGTGTTTTATAAACTGGATAATTCAAAAACAAGAGGTACTTGTTTCTCATGGTCCTAGAGGCTGGGAAGTCCAGTATCAGAGTATCAGCATGTGGTGAGGGCCTTCTTGATACATCATTCCATGGCAGAGGATGGAAAGGCAAGAACCACAAATGCATCTACAAGCAGAAAGACAGCCAAACTCATCCATTTATTTATTTAGTTATTTAAGATTTTTTATTATTTATTTGAGAGGTGGTGTTACAGACAGTGAGAGGGAGAGACAGAGAGAAAGATCTTCTGTCCGTTGGTTCACTCCCCAAATAGTCACAACGGCCAGAACTGTGTTGATCTGAAGCCAGGAGCCAGGAGCTAGGAGTTTCTTCCAGTCTTCCACATGGGTGCAGGGCCCTAAGGACTTGGGCCATCTTCTACTGCTTTCCCTGGCCATAGCAGAGAGCTGGATTGGAAGAGGAGCAGCCAGGACTAATACCAGTGCACATATGGGTTGGTGGTGCTGCAGGCCGTTTTAATATTTACTTATTTATTGAATATCACAGAGAAAGAGAATGAAACATTCACACAGAGAGAGAATAAAAGAGTCAATTGGAGAGAACTCTCCTGTCCACTGGTATATTGCACAAATGCCCACAAAGGCTAGGATTAGGACAGGCTGAAGCTGGAAACCAGGAACTCAATCCAGGTCTCGCATGTGGTTGGCAGTGACTTAAGCACTTGAGCCAGGGTGTGCATTAGCAGGAAGGTGGAGTTGGGAGTGGAGCTAGGAGCGGAACCCAGGAACTCCAATATGGAATGAGGGCTTCCCGTGTGGTTTCTTAACCACTGTATCAAATGTCTGCCCCAAAGTTAGCCATTTATCTAGCCTCACTTAGAGTGAGCACCATATTCAGGCACTCGAAATGAAGAGGATATCCAAAACCAAATGTGAGAAGGTGCTGAAGTCCAGACAGCTCACTGACGCATGCAAACCTGGCTGTAGGCTAGAGTTGCTAACATGACATTAGGGAAATCTAGGGCTCCAAGCCTCATGAACAAGAGGAGACCTAGCTGTGTCAAGTGGGGAGTGAAGAAGGGCTGCCCCACTGTGAAATGGGGTCTAGGAAACCCTGCTACCGGGTACATGAGAATTTGACATCTACTATGGACTGTGGGAAGGAAAAATGTTGCTAAATATATTGGAACCCTAGGCTATGTCACAAATGATGATGGGGTCTCAGTTTACACTAGCTTTCGACTGATTAGCTGAGAAGTGGCCTTTAAAATGGTCCAGTTCTTAAAGAATCAAAGTGATCTTGTAAAAGCAATCTTGAAATAGTCAGTAGAGTTGCTTCTGTAACTCAGAGAACACAAACAAGACTTTATTGGAAAATTCAGTATTAGCAATCATGTAAAGAACTGCACAAATGAGAAGATGTGTGCTTCCAGAGGTATAAATATTAGAAATGATGCAATCAGGGACTTGAAAACACACTTTGAAAGTGTTTATAAATGTGCTAAGAGATATGAGTATCTACCATTTTGATGCATATTTCCTTTATAGACCCTTGTTTCCATTGAGAATCATTTTCTTTCTGCTTGAAGAACTATCTTTCATGTTTAAGATGATGCATTGTTTTGAAAAATATTGCATATACATGTTGTGTCAACATTTTTTTCAGTACTTGGAAAATATTGTTCCTTGTCCTTCTGCCTTGCATAGTTTCTGACAAGAAATAGGTATTTATCTTATCTTGTTAATCTTGGTGTAATGTGTCTTCTTTTCAGCTGCTTTTAAGGTTTTCTTTTTGTATTTGGTTTCTGGAAGGTTGATTATGGTGGGTCTTCTGTGATTTCTTTGTGTTTTTCCTACTGGGAGTTTACTGAGCTTTTAAAAAGTTCCTGTCCTTTCTTGTGTAAGTTTTTTTAACTTTTATTTAATAAATATAAATTTCCAAATAAATTATGGATTACAGTGGCTTTCCGCCCCATAACTTCCCTCCCACCCACAATCCTCCCACCTCCTGCTCCCTCTCCCATTCCATTCACATCAAGATTCATTTTCAATTCTCTTTATAAACAGAAGATCAATTTAGTATATATTAAGTAAAGATTTCAACAGTTTACACTCACACATAAACATAAAGTGTAAAGTACTGTTTGAGTACTAGTTATACATTAATTCACATTGTACAACACATTAAGGACAGGGATCCTACATGAAGAGTAAGTGCACAGTGACTCCTGGTATTGGCTTAACAACTGACACTCTTGTTTATGATGTCAGTAATCACCCTAGGCTCTTGTCATGAGTTGCCCAGGCTATGGAAGCCTTTTGAGTTCACTGACTCTGATCTTATTTAGACAAGGTCATAGTCAATGGGAAAGTTCTCTCCTCCCTACAGAGAAAGGTACCTCCTTCTTTGATGGCCCGTTCTTTCCACTGGGATCTCACTCGCAGAGATCTTTCATTTAGGTCTTTTTTTTTTTTAGCCAGATTGTCTTGGCTTTCCATGCCTAAAATACTCTCATGGGCACTTCAGCCAGATCTGCATGCCTTAAGGGCTGATTCTGAGGCCAGAGTGCTATTTAGGACATCTGCCATTCTATGAGTCTGCTGTGTATCTCGCTTCCCATGTTGGATCATTCTCTCCTTTTTAATTCTACCAGTTAGTATTAGCCGACACTAGTCTTGTTTATGTGATCTTTTGACTCTTAGTCCTATCATTATGATCAATTGTGAACTGAAATGGATCACTTTGACTAGTGAAATGGCATTGGTACATGACACCTTGAAGGGATTGAATTGGAATCTCCTGGCACATTTCCAACTCTATATTTGGGGCAAGTCAGCTTGAGCATGTCCCAAATCGTACATCTCTTACCTCTCTTACATTTAACAGAGATCACTTTCCAGTTAAATTTAAACACCGAGGAATAATTGTGTGTTAAAGAGTTCAACCAATAGTATTAAGTAGAACAAAAAAATACTAAAAGTATTGAGTTGTTCATCAACATTCAGGACAAGGGTTGATCAAGTCATCATGGACAAACTTAAGTTTACCAAAAGAGTTCATGTGGGTGACGTCCACTTGCCAGAGCTTATTAGGAGCAAGACCTCACGGGTTCATTCCTGCTTGTTGCAGTGGGCCTAATGGGGCGAGGGGTACACAATTCTTGCAAGAGTGCACTAGGTGTTTGCATTGGCTCATTGTTATCTTTGGGAAAAGCAATTTTATGTTGCTTGCTGACATATGAAATTTTTGGTGTAGAATATGGGCTTGTTCTAGGTGTCCAATGGAAGCTGTGTTGCAGGAGATAAGACGATCAAGCTTTTTTGTTGCCTTGGTTAATAAAGCCAGGCAACCCAGTAAGTGATCTTACGTGTGAGATATACCATGGGTATTTTCTGTTCTCAGGTAGCTCTTTAAGTGTTGTGAATATCTGATCAATTGGCTTATTGGTCGGGTTAAAGACTTCAAAGGGGGCCGGCGCTGCGGCTCACTAGGCTAATTCTCTGCCTTGTGGCACCAGCACACCGGGTTCTAGTCCCGGTCGGGGCACCGGATTCTGTCCCAGTTGCCCCTCTTCCAGGCCAGCTCTCTGCTGTGGCCAGGGAAGTGCAGTGGAGGATGGCCCAAGTGATTAGGCCCTGCACCCCATGGGAGACCAGGAGAATCACCTGGCTCCTGCCATCGGATCAGCGCAGTGCGCCGGCTGTAGCACGCCAGCCACGGTGGCCATTGGAGGGTGAACCAACAGCAAAGGAAGACCTTTCTCTCTGTCTCTGTCTCTCTCTCACTGTACACTCTGCCTGTCAAAGAATAAAAAAAAATAAACAAAAATAAAAAAAAAGACTGCAAAGGGGATCATTTTTGTTACCTGTACTGAGTATTTGCTGTCTGAAAACATATTTACCAGCCCATCCTGGCTAAGGAGTAGAACATTGATATTGCCCTTATTTCTCCCAATTGTACTGATGCCCCGTGGGGTTCTACATGGATCCTATCTTTTTCTGTTGAGGATTTGATCACTATTCCAAACAGTTACTTGTTGACATCTGTAAATGCACACCGTGCCATGGGTATAGGTTGATTAGCTGGGAAAGTATGTGTTGGATAGTCTATTTCTAAGGTTTGTAATGTCTGGAGTAGCCTGTCTGCTGGCAGGTGATTGTCAACCTGTCCTGGGAAATTTATCATTAAAGTTTGAAAGAGCATGCTAATCTGCATCACTGTCAACAGTTCTAATTGTGATAGGGGTAGGACAACTATGTCTGCTTCTGTGTTAAATATCTTATTGGCATAATATCTTAATTTAAGCCCCATCATAAGGATGGCATCTACTTTGTTAACTACTTTACAACACTCACTCCAGGCTATGTGCACCCAAAAAAGTGGTCCATTTTGTTGCCAAATAACTCCTAAGGGGGCCTTGAGGGTATATATGGTTATGGCAAATAGAGGCACCGGAGGGTCATATCTAAAGGTTTTTAAACTTGATAACTGGGTGTTGATCTTTTCTATATTGGATTTGGCTGCTCCTGTCAATGTGATATTTGAAGAAGGGCTGTTCCCCTTAGTCAGTAAATCATATAGTGGTCTAAGCTCTGCAGGTGTTAGGGGAAGGAAGGGCTTCAGCCAATTGATTTGGCCACATAGTTGCTGATGTTCATTAAGTGAGTATTTATACTTGACTTTTAGGTTTGGGCCCATTGGAGATACATGGGAGGAGATGTGATAACCCAAGAATTGAAAGGGAAGAAAATGTTGTACCTTTTCTGTGGCAATAGACAAACCCAAGAATTGTAAATTTCTTACTGTATCACTTAGACAGGCATTCAGAGTTGCTGCATTTTTGTGAGCAAGTAAGATATCATCCACATAATGTATGACCAAGCACTGATCTTTAAGTGTGCTGGTCACATGAGAAACGTATTTTTGGCAAATGGCCAGGCTATTTTTCATGCCTTGTGGGAGTACTGTCCACTGAAATCTTTTAGCAGGGAGCTGGAAATTGGGCTTCCATGCTGTAAAGGCAAAGTAGGCCTTATCCTGCTCCATGATAGGAATGGAAAAGAAACAATCTTTGATATCAATGGTAACTATGTGGTATCTGTTAGGAATGGCCCCTGGATGGGGAATGCCAGCCTGGAATCTGAGTATTCTAACAGGCTCCTCTGGCTGGCGTCTGGGGAACTGGCTCTAGGTGGAATCAGTTATTCCTTGAGGTTACGATAACTGCAGTGAAGTCAGCCCCACTTTCTCTTTTTCCAGTCAAGAAGTGGCATTGTTATAACGCCAACCATCTTTTTTATGATTTTGTTGATGGCTCTCAAATCCTGTAGTAGCCTATATTTTCCATTTCTTTGGTGTCACAAACATGGGCATGTTGTGAGGGCTAGTGGAGGGCTCTATGTGTCCCTTTTCCAATTGTTCCTGTACCAGTTCTCTAAGGATGCCAAGTTTGGGTTGTAATATTGTCCACTGCTCTACCCAGATGTTTCCTGTTTTTTCCCATTCAGTGGGGATTGGGCCTGGCTTTTGTATGAGGTGAGCAGTGGCCACTAGAATTGGGGTGAATCTTACTTGTAGGCTCTCCATTAAAGCTGTTGGCTCTTGGAGATTTGTGATCCATAGTGAGGACCGCTTGCATTTGTGAGAGCACATCTCTCCCCCATAAGGTCGTGGAAACCTTAGCAATTAGGAGAATAGACATTTTGATGATATTGATTCTTCCAATCCATGAGCATGGAATATTCTTCCATTTTTTGGTATCCTCTTCTATTTCTTTCTTTAAGATTTTGCAGTTCTCATTCTAGAGTTCTTTAACGTCCTTGGTTAAGTTTATTCCCAGGTATTTGATTGGTTTTGAGGTTATTGTGAATGGGATTGATCTTAGAAGTTCTTTCTCAGCCGGTGCTGCGGCTCAATAGGCTCATCCTCTGCCAGCGGCACCGGCACACTGGGTTCTATTCCCGGTCGGGGCGCCGGATTCTGTCCCGGTTGCCCCCCTTCCAGGCCAGCTCTCTGCTATGGCCGGGGAGTGCAGAGGAGGATGGCCCAAGTCCTTGGACCCTGCACCCACATGGGAGACCAAGAGAAGCACCTGGCTCCTGGCTTCAGATCATCGAGGTGCGCCGGCTGCAGCGCGCTGGCCGTGGCGGCCATTGGAGGGTGAAACAACGGCAAAAAGGAAGACCTTGCTCTCTCTCTCTCTCTCTCACTATCCACTCTGCCTGTCAAAAAAAAAGTTCTTTCTCAGCCATGGCATTGCCTGTGTATACAAAGGCATGGAACTTTTGGCATTGATTTTATGTCCTGCTGCTTTGCCAAATTCTTCTATGAGTTCCGATAGTCTCTCAGTAGAGTTCTTTGGATCCCCTAAATAAAGAATCATATCATCTGCAAAGAGGGATAGTTTGACTTCTTTCTTCCCAATTTGTATCCCTTTAATTTATTTTTCTTGCCTACTGGCTCTGGCTAAAACACCCAGAACTATATTTTATCAGCAGTGGTGAGAGTGAGCATCCCTGTCTGGTACCAGATCTCAGTGGAAATGCTTTCAACCTTTCCCCATTCAATAGGATGCTGGCCGTGGGTTTTTGATAAATTGCTTTGATTATATTGAGGAATGTTCCTTCTATACCCAATTTGCTTAGAGTTTTCATCATGAAAGGGTGTTGTATTTTATCAAATGCTTTCTCTGCATCTATTGAGAAAATCATATGGTTTTTCTTCTGCAGTCTGTTAATGTGGTGTATCACATTGACTGATTTGCACACATTGAACCATCCCTGCATACCAGGGATAAATCCCACTTGGTCTGGGTGGATGATATTTCTGATGTGTTGTTGCATTCTATTGGCCAGAATTTTATTGAGGACTTTTGCGTCTATGTTCATCAGGGATATTGGTCTGTAACCTTCTTTCAATGCTGCATCTTTTTCAGGCTTAGGGATTAAGGTGATGCTGGCTTCATAGAAAGAATTTGGGAGGATTCCCTCTTTTTCGATTATTCTGAGTAGTTTGAGAAGAATTCGGCTTATTTTTCTTTAAATGCCTGGTAGAATTCAGCAGTGAATCCATCTGGTCCTGGGTTAAAAAAATGGGGCAGCTGTGTGTGGCTCATGTGTGACAGACACACTAATAGGAGATATTAATAGGGCAGCCAGCTGGGGTATATGGAAACTCCTCACAATTTTTGTGTTGTACATTTAAAATTAACAACACTCATACAATTTTAGAAAATATTTATTTGAAAGGCTAAGTTAGATGAATGGGGGCAAGGAAAGAGAAGGAGAGAGATCTTCCATCTGCTGGTTTACTCCCCAAATGGCCACAACAGCAGAGCTGGGGCAGACTGAAGCCAGGAGCCTGGAGCTCTATCCAGGTCTTCTCCATGGGTGCAGGGGCCCAAACCCTTGGGCCATCTTCTGCTACTTTCCCAGGTGCATTAGTGGGCACCTGGATCAGAAGTGGAGCAGCTGAGACTAGAACCTGTGTTCATACGGGATGCTGGTGACACGCAGATGGTGGCGACACAACACCAGCCCTATAGTATGTTTTAAAAAGAAAGCAATATCAGCAGAGCACACATGCACACTTTGCTTTCAGAGGGGACAAGACGATGTGGAAGACGAAGCCTGCAGTGGACAGCCAGCCCCACCAGTGTGCAAGGGGAAAGGCGTCTGGTGAGCCCCTAGGACAGAAATAGCAGCTAACGCATCAGACTTCTCAAGGGGCTCAGCTTACACAATTCCAACTGAAATATTCAAGGGCAACAAACTTTGTTTTTAAGATTTATTTATTTGAGCCAGCGTCATGGCTCCATAGGCTAATCCTCCACCTTGTGGCACCAGAACACAGGGTTCTAGTCCCGGTCGGGGTGCCGGATTCTGCCCCAGTTGCCCCCCTTCCAGGCCAGCTCTCTGCTATGGCCCGGGAGTGCAGAGGAGGATGGCCCAAGTGCTTGGGCCCTGCACCTGCATGGGAGACCAGGAGAAGCACCTGGCTCCTGGCTTCAGATCAGCGCGGTACGCCAGCTGCAGCGCGCCAGCCGTGACAGCCATTGGAGGGTGAACCAACGGCAAAAGGGAGACCTTTCTCTCTGTCTCTGTCTCTCTCTCACTGTTCACTCTGTCTGTCAAAAAAAAAAAAGATTCATTTATTTGAAAGGCAGAGTGACAGCGAGAGAGAAACAGAGAGAGAGAGAGACAGTGAGAAGGAGATAGAGAAAGGTCTTCAATCCACTGGTTCATTCCCCAGCTGGCCACAATGGTCAGAACTGGGCTCTTTCTCCATCTCTTTCCATCCCTTCCATGGCTGAGGGCTTCCTCAAAAGCCCTATGCAGTTTTTCTCTCTCTGTGTGTCTCTCTCTCTCTCAAGAGCTGGGAGAAAACTGCATGCTTGGCACTTGCCTTCAGTGTGTGGGTGTGGGTGTGAGTGTGTGGGTGTGAGTGTGTGGGTGTGTGGGTACGTACGCATGCATGTATGTGTGTACATGTGTGTATATGTATGTGTGTATGCATGTGTGTATGCATGTGTGTATGCATGTATGTGTAAGTATGTATGTATTTGGGAGTGGGTGTGTCTGGTTGTGTATGTACGCATGTATGTGTTTGAATGTATGTGGGGGGATGGGTTGTCTCGGTGTGTATGTATGTAGGCATGTGTATGTATGTATGAATGTGTGTATATGGGTGTGGAGGTGGGTATGTGGGTGCATCTGTGTGTGTGTGTGGCTGTGTATGAATCTATGTATGTCTATGTATATATGTGTGTGTGTCTTTCTGTTTGTGTGTATCTGTGTATATGTGTGTGTGTGTCTGTGTCTTTGTGTGTGCATCTGTGTGTCTCTGTGTGTGTGTCTCTGTGTTTGTGTCTGTCTTGTGTGTGTTTGTGTGTGGGTTTTTTTGTATGTTTGTGTGTGTGGCAGCAGGACATCTTCGCCTCCTGAAGTTCAAGCTCTGCCTTACAAGGCGCATTTTCACAAATTCTTTGCGAGAACCAGCAAAAGAGGAGAGAATCTGAGAGCGCTGATGTCTACTGGGTAACCCCCACAGGCCTGCATCAGGAACTCCAATGGATTCTTGTTAAAGGAAACCAAAGCCCTTTGTTGCTGTTCCCTCTGCAGCGCCCAGGTGCTCTCGCCGCAGCCGCACGGCCTTTACCCCCGACCAGCTGGGGATGCTGCAAGCTGTTTTAGAAACCAGCCGCTGCCCAGATTGGAGCCCAGTCAAAGAGTTAGCGCCCGAGCTTCATCTGGATGCGTATGTGACCAAGGTATGTCCTGAGCCCCGCGCCCTCCGCGCCGCGCGCTCACTTGCTGTGGTCACCACTGCGCTGGCTGCTCAGGGCAATGGCCAATGCGCGCGCTGCGCTTCGCAGTCCCCGTGAGGCTGGCAGGCAGAGGCTGCCCCGGGACTTGTCCCGAACTTCCTGCACGTGGGTACTTGACGAGAAAGACTCCCCCGGGCGGGCGGGGCGCTCGCAGCTGCATTGCGGTTGCGGTTGTGGGCGCAAGAGTTCAAGTCTGATCCAGCTGGCGGTGGTGGCCAGGACCAAGCCTGGTGGATGGCGCCACACCCAGGAGCCAGCCGAGAGCCACCCGCGCAGGCTGAGCAAACACGTGTGTACACGGAGTGCATTTCCAAATTGTATTTCTTTAAATGTATTGGATGAGAGACAATGAGACAGAATTTTTATTTAACGATTTATTTATCTATTTGAACGAGTTCGAGGCAGAGAGAGGTGTCTTCCATCGGCCGGTTCACTGCCTCTAGGGCACACGGCGGCCACGCGACCCCATGGCCGAATGACCCCACCAGGCCTCCCCTCTGAGGGTTTCCCCACCTCTCAGTGCTGTGTCCTTAGAGACCGAGCTCCCAGAACGTGAGCCTTTGTGGTGCAAAGCCTAGCGCGGAAAATTCTAGGTTCTGCTGCAGAGGATCGCTTGGGAGCAGGGCAGAGGCTGCTCGGCCCCCTCCCCTTTACCTGATGCCTGCGGCTCCCTCCCGGGCCCGGCACAGCATTTGAGAAAGAGGCTTGAGCCCAGCGTGCCCACGCCACAAGGGCCCCGAGCTTCTGAGGCCCATGGGGTCTCCCTGGGGTCCTTGCCTCTGGAGTAACCTGTTCCCTCCCTTCCTCCCCAGACCTGGTTTAAAAATCAGCATGCCAAGCAAAAAAACTGCAGCGAAAGGGCCAGCCCCTCCAGCCCAGCGAGTCCACACCTCAGCCTCCTCCTCCTCCACCTCCACTGCCTCCGCCAAGGCCGCCGCCAACAGGCTTGGAGCTCAGCGCACCCGCGCAGGAAGAGCAGGGTCACGGGGGCTCCCAGGCACAGGGTCCGAGGCTTCTGAGGACCCGCTGCCCGCTGATCTGCACAATATCCATCTGGACTCCTCTGCACCCTGGGCTTTGCTGCCCCATGATGTCGGGGAGCTCGTGCGCATGTACAGCTTGTTCGAGGACGAGGAGCCCGACGACCTAGCAGAGTACCTGTACCCCCAGGCTTAAAGGAGACTCTGACTCTGAATAGGGTGCCCCACACTTGGCCAGTCTGAGCTTGGGCGTGCGTCCTCTAGCATAAGAAAATAAAGCTCAGTAATGGCAAAAAAGGAAAAAGAAAATAAAACAAAACAAAACAAAAAACACCCTACAAAAACACAACCCTCCTCCCACCAACATATAAAGAAATAAAGCTGGACCCCTCATACTCCCACCTGAGTCCTCTGTCCTTCCTGCTTCCTTTGCATGCAGCCCCGCCTCCGACTTCGCCTCCACGTGGTAGGTCTGCTGAGGAACAACAACCCTGGGGTCCTGAGGTGGGGCGGGGGTCCTGGCTCCCTCAGCCACAGAAGCACTGAGTCAGCCTCTACACTTGCCCCAGCTCCCACTGGGAGACCCCTGTACTGGGGGCTACTGAGTCATCCCCAAGGAGGCAGCGGGGCAGGCCGAGGCAGTCTGGGTGCTGCTCTATCTTCCTGTGCAGGAACCCCACTGCGGCCCCCACCCCGATCTACAGAGCATGCCCCGGCCCCAGTGCTCTGGCTTGGCACCTTGGCTTCCTGGCTCTGGGAGCCCAAGGGACCAAGCGCTCCTGCCAGTCCCTGCCCTCTGCCCCGAGCGGCCGCTTCCTGGCACTGCCCGGCACTGGGCAAGGGCTTCAGAGTCCAGAGCAGCCCCAGGAAGGCATGGGCTAAAGCCCAAGCCCAGGTCTCTCCCTGGAGGGGTTTTCCAGTCTGATCTCCCAACACTGCCATGGGCCAGTTCTTTCCTCTCTGTTAGCAGATTGATTTCTTTGGAAGGTAGTTCCAGAAAGGGTGAGACAGAGGACACAGCTCTTCTATCTGGTGGGTCACTCCCCGAATGGTGAGTCCCTGGGGCTCCGACATGGAGCCCAGTGTTTCTGGAACCTTCTCCACCAGTTTTTCGGCTCCCACTGGAGCTCCAAGAGGGGGTGGCCCAGGCCTCTGTGGCTGTCCAGGGTTGCGTCTGTTCATTGATTCCGAGTGCTCTGCAGTTCTGCTGTAGAAGCCAGTGGCCCAGGGTCTCGGTGCCAAGTCAACCTCACTCACTGGTCCTGTGGGAAATTCTCCACTGCTGCTGGATTGCACAGGGCCTGGATCACGAGGCACAATCTGCACAACCCCACAGGCGCTGGCATCACACAGAGAGCTGGGGCTCCTTTCACCAGGGAGAAAAGGGTTTAGGTTCTTATTTGAATGAGTTACACAGAGAGAGGGGGGGACAGGGAGAGCAGTATTCCATCTGCTGGTTCACTCCCTGATGGCCACAATGGCCAGGACTGGGCCAGGGAGAAGCAGGAGCCAGGAGCTTCTATGAGGACTCCCACATGGGTGTTTGGAGGCCTATGTACTTGGGCTGTCCTCTGCTGCATTCCCAGGCCATTGGAGGGAGCTGGATCGGAACTGCAGTGGCCGGGAGACAAAGTGGCACCCAAGTGGGATGGCGGCTTTACCCGCTGCACCACAGTGCCAGCCCTGGAGGGCACCTCTTGGGTGAGAATCCTAGGACCTGCAGAGGAGAAGGCAACACTGGCCTCCTTGCCCTGGTCATTGCTCCAATGCCCCGGAGCTGTGCCTTAGGGTAGCACTTCTGCATGCAGTCAACCCCTCCTAGCCAGCTGCCAGAGCAGGGCAGCTGTTCTGTGGGATGCCATCAGGGTCTATACCTGGCGTTCTGCCTCAGCACAAGTACACGGCACAAATCCTGCACCTGATGCTGACCGTGGACTGCGGGGCACAATCCCGTGTCTCCTCTGTTCTTCTGTTGTCACACACGTGAGATCAGTGACAGAGGAAGCTGTTGACCCACAAGGGAGGGCTGTGTGAGAACTGTGCATCTGCTCGATTTCCTGAAAACCTAAAACTCCTCTCCAACGTAGCATCTGTTATTAGTATTAATATTACTATTTGTAAAATCAAGTTTCGGGGGAGGCCTTTGGCTCAGTGCCTCAGAAATGGCTTAGGGGGCCTGCATTCCCCATCTGAGTGCCTGGGTTGGAGTCCTGGCTGCTGCCTAAGGCGCACCCTGGCAGGCAGTGCTGATGCTCCATACTTGGATCTTGGTCCCTGGTTGAGAGTTCCAGGCCCTGGCAGTTGTGGGCACTTGGGGACAGGGAACCAATGCTGGCAACTATCTATGTCTTTCGCTCTGCCTTTCTGGTAAAGAGAAGTCCATTTAAACAGCAGTGTGTGCTTGGTTGGTCCTACAGGAATGAACCAGTCTGTATGAGCCCCTGCCGGCGACCTGGAGACAGCCCTGGAGGGACCACTCCTCTGCCTTGTTCTTTACAAAAGCAAACATGCTGGGAGTTTGGGGGGATCTCTGGGCTGGTCCGAGGCATCACAGCCTGGAGGTTGGTTTTCTGTAGTGTGTGGACCTTTTGTAACGGTGAACTTAGATACTTGTGAAGTGCTACAAGAAGAGGATTTGTGGAGTTCCTGATGGCGGTTAGGCGGCCCCTGGACCCCATAGCGCCCTTGGCCCCCAGCCACTGCCCGAGAGTCGGGGGTCGCCGCCACCGTGGAACGCCAGGGGGCGCCATCGTAGACAACGCGAAAGCCAGGGCGGCGGGGCGCGGTGGCCACGTTCGTGGGCTAAGGTCCTCCCGTGCTCTCGTGCGGTGGGTGGGCAGCGGGCCCACCCTGGGGCACGCACAAGGGGACAGGGCTGAGACTAGGAGCCCAGACCCGCTTTCCAATGGTCAAGCTCTTCAAGCAGGAAGAGCACTGCACTGGGGGCTCCCTGGCCAAGGTCCCTAAGGCTACAGAGGACCCGCTGCCTCCCGACCTCCAGGACATCCATCTGGACTCTTCTGTGCCCAGGGCTTTGCTGCCCCACGATGTCAGGGAGCTGATACGGATATATGGCTTGTTTGATGATGACAAGCCCGATGGCTAGGAAGACTACCTGTACCTCCAGGCTTAAAGGAGACTCTGAAACTGAATCGGACTCCCCATGCTCGGCCAGTCTGAGCTTGGGCGTGTGTCTTCTCTCCTAAGAAAATAAAGCCCAGTAATGGAAAAAAAGAAACAAAACGAAAAAATAAACCAAAAACCCCTAAAAAACAAAACCACCCTTCCCAAAAAGATAAAGAACAAACCCGTAGCCCTCATCACCTACCACCTTTGTCTTTTGTCCTTAATTCCTTCCTTTGGGTGCAGTGCCGCCTCCGCTTTTGCCTCCTCAGGGAACCGGGTAGGGCAGGGGTCCTGGCTCCCTCAGTCACAGAAGCACTGAGTCAGCCTCTACACTCGCCCCAGCTCCCACTGGGAGACCCCTGTGTTGGGGGCAACCGAGTCATCCCCAAGGAGGCAGTGGGGCAGGCTGAGGCAATGTGGGTGCTGCTCCCTCTTTCTGTGCAGGAACCCCACTGCGGCCCCCGCCCCGCTCTACAGAGCACGCCCCGACCCCAGTGCTCTGGCTTGGCACCTCGGCTTCCCGGCTCTGGGAGCCCAAGGGACCAAGCGCTCCTGCCAGTCCCTGCCCTCTGCCCCGAGCGGCCGCTTCCTGGCGCTGCCCGGCACTGGGCAAGGGCTTCAGAGTCCAGAGCAGCCACAAGAAGGAGCGAGCTAAAGCCCAAAGCCCAGGTCTCTCCCTGGAGGGGTTTTCCAGTCTGATCTCCCAACACTGCTGTGGGCCAGTTCTTTCCTCTCTGTTAGCAGATTGATTTCTTTGGAAGGTAGTTCCAGAAAGGGAGAGACAGAGGACACAGCTCTTCCATCTGGTGGGTCACTCCCCAAATGGTGAATCCCTGGGGCTCCGACATGGAGATCAGCGCTTCTGGAACCTACTCCACTGGTTTTTTGGCTCCAACTGTTGGTAGGGGGGCTGAATCCTGAACCACCCAATTCTGGGAGAGGTGGCCCAGAATTCTGTGGATGTCCTGGGTTTCATCTGTTCATTGACTCCGAGTTCTCTGAAGCTCTGCTGTAGAAGCCAGTGGCCCAGGGTCTCTGTGCCAAGTCAACCTAACTTTTGATCTTCAGTGGTCCTGTGGGAAATTCTCCCTTGCTGCTGGATTGCCCAGGGCCTGGGTCACAGAGGCACAGCCCAAACAACACCCCGGGGAAGTGGAATCACACACAGAGCTGGGGCTCCTTTCACCAGGGAGAAAAGAATTTAAGTTCTTATTTGAATGAGTTACACACACAGAGAGAGAAAGAAATCAGGGCCAGAGGTTTTCCACCTGCTGGTTCACTCCCCTGATGGCCACAATGGCCAGCACTGGGCCAGGGAGAAGCCAGGAGCCAGTACCTTCTTTGAGGACTTCCACATGGGTATCCAAGGCCTATGTACTTGGGCCATCCTCCGCTGCATTCCCAGGCCATTGGCAGGGAGCTGGATCGGAACTGCAGCAGCCAGGACACAAAGTGCCACCCATGTGGGATGGCGGCTTTACCTGCTGCACCACAGTGCCAGGTCAGGATGGCGCCTCTTGGGTGAGAATCCTAGGACCTGCAGAGGAGAAGGCAACACTGGCCCCCTTGCCCTGGTCTTTGCTCCAATGCCCCGGAGCTGGGCTTTAGGGTAGCATTTCTGCATGCCGTCAACCCCTCCTAGCCAACTGCCAGAGCAGGGCAGCTGTTCTGTACGATGCTGTCATGTTTTATACCTGGTATTCTGCCTCATCACAAGCGCATGGCACAAAGCCTGGACCTGAAGCTGACCCTGGACTATGGAGGATAAGCCCACATTTCTATTCTTCTGATATCACACACACACACGAGATCATGACAGAGGAAGCTGTTGACCCACTAGGGAGGGCTGCGTGAGAACTGTGCACCTGCTCGATTTCCTGAAAACCTAAAACTCCTCTCCAACGTAGTGTCTGTTATTAGTATTAATATTACTATTTGTAAAATCAAGTTTCGGGGGAGGCCTTTGGCTCAGTGCCTCAGGCACAGCTTAGGGGGCCTGCATTCCCCATTTGAGCGCCTGGGTTGGAGTCCTGGCTGCTGCCTAAGGCAAACCCTGGCAGGCAGTGCTGATGCTCAGTACTTGGGTCCCTGTCCTTGGACAGAGTTCGAGGCCCTGGTGCTTGTGGGCACTTGGGGGTTGGAAACCAATGCTGGCAACTCCAATCTGGGTCTCTTGTTCACCCCTCAACCAGAGCTTCATGCTCTCTACCATACGCACACACCTGTGTGATCAGCCACATGCCTGTGATCACGCTTCCCTGTGGAGACCGCTCATATGCTGAATATAATGCTTAAGTTACAGTGCACCAAGCTGACCATCCTAAGAGCTGTCATGTATTAGGGGACATGAGTACAAAGTACATTTCTGTCTCATTTAGTATTTTCCCATGTTTAGTGAATGGGTTGATTTTACTCAGAAATTTTCCTGACAGAAAGACAACAAACAAAAAGTATAATATACCAACTGTGTGTTTCCATAAGAAAGTAATTTATCCTATTAGATACTTCTGTAAAGACTAAGCAAATGCCTATATAGGATAATGATGAAACTTCAGTTTTCTGTGGTCCTTAGCTTTGATACCTCAAGACACTGAGTAGCAGCTGTCTGACATCTTCCAACAAGATGCCCCGGGCCCTGCTGCCCTTTCTGTAGGTGTTGCTCTCACCAGAAGAATAAAGACTCCATCACACAAATCTCATGTAATCCATGGCTTTTGTCCAGAAACACCAAAATGAGATTCCATCTGTCCTGAACTGCAAGTCAAATCCCCGAGCAGGGTGAAGAACAAAAAATGTCCAAGCCCCTGAGCTGCTGGCCTTCTGTTTGGCATTGAGGCCCAGGCCACCACTGGTCAGCACCATGGCCTGCGCCACACACACAGCATCAGCACTGTGGACAGCTCAGAGGTTGGCAGGAGCTGCAACACTCTGAGATAAAAATTGCATAAGCCCAGGCCAGACAAGGAATCCAAAGTTGCCATGGAAGGATGGAATTTGTGATTTCCTTGAGGACCATAGACACAATCTAGGATGACATTTGGGACAATGAGCCACTGTTCTTTGTATGTGGGACCAACTAGGCCCAAGGTGAGGCACTTGAATAAGCCTGGTAGTACAGGGAGCTTCCCAGGGGAGTGAAATGTATTTGTGTAATGGGCATGAGCATTAGCTTCAGTGGAAGATACCTTCAGAAGGAGCACTTCCCATATCTTTGTTGAGAATAAGGCACAAAACTAGCCCAGCTTCAGAGAAAATGGAAGCATAAGGGTATGTATTCAGAGGCTGAGAGAAAGGACCAAGATTCCCAGGGAAAGAGGGAAACTGAAATGAGAGAGCCCTGTGTGCACTACAACCTTGTGTGCACTGTCCAAGCCCCACTCCCATCATCCACCTGATGCCATGACACCTGGGAAATGCCCAAAAATGGCCTGCAAGTAGAAGCCCCTCAAACCCTTCCCAAGCCTAACCCTACTTGAATGTTCACTTAAGCCACAGACACTGGCCCCTGTGCTTCCAGGACTAGGAAAGGACAGCCCCAAACCCTGCTAGCAGCAGCGTTCTCTCCCTGGAGGTTAACCTGCTCCCGCCTGTGGACTTTCCCTCTGTCTTTTTTTTTTATCTTTTATTTAATGAATATAAATTTCCAAAGTACGACTCATGTGTTACAATGGCTTCCCCCCCATACCGTCCCTCCCACCCACAGCCCTCCCCTTTCCCACTCCCTCTCCCCTTCCATTCACATCAAGATTCATTTTCGATTATCTTAATATACAGAAGATCAGCTTAGTATACCTTAAGTAAGTATTTCAACAGTTTGCTCCCACATAGAAACATAAAGTGAAGAATAATAGGTGATTTTTTTAAAATGATGATGAAATCAGATCAGACCTATTGTCATGTTTAATCCCAGTGAGAGTCAAGTTGGGAATTGATAATTTCTTTCTTTTTTTTTTTTTTTTTTTTTTTACAGAAGATCAGTTTAGTGTACATTAAGTAAAGATTTCAATCGTTTGCACCCCCATAGAAACACAAAGTGAAATATACTGTTTGAGTACTCGTTATAGCATTAAGCCTCAGTGTACAGCACGTTAAGGACAGAGATCCTACATGAGGAGTAAGTGCACAGTGACTCCTGTTGTTGACTTTACAAATTGACACTCCTGTTTATGGCATCAGTAATCTCCCTATGCACCAGTTATGAGTTTCCAAGGCTATGGAAGCCCCTTGAGTTCTCCGACTCTTATCTTGTTTAGACACGGTCATAGTCAAAGTGGAGGTTCTCTCCTCCCTTCAGAGAAAGGCACCTCCCTCTTTGAAGACCTGTTCTTTCCACTGGGATCTCACTCACAGAGATCTTTTTGCCAGAGTGTCTTGGCTTTCCATGCCTGAAATACTCTCATGGGCTTTTCAGCCAGATCCGAGTGCCTTTAGGGCTGATTCTGAGGCCAGAGTGCTATTTAGGACATCCGCCATTCTATGAGTCTGCTGAGTATCTCACTTCCCATGTTGGATCACTCTCTCCTTTATTTATTCTATCGGTTGGTGTTAGCAGATACTAGACTTGTTTATGTGCTCCCTTTGACTCTTAGTCCTTTCATTATGATCAATTGTGAACTGAAATTGATCACTTGGACTAGTGAGATGGCATTGGCACATGCCACCTTGATGGGATTGAATTGGAATCCCCTGGTATGTTTCCAACTCTACCAATTGTGGCAAGTCAGCCCGAGCATGCCCCAAATTATACATCTCTTCCCTCTCTTATTCCCACTCTTATGTTTAACAGGGATCACATTTCAGTTAATTTTCAACACTTAAGAATAACTGTGTGATAATTACAGAATTAAACCAGTCATATTAAGTAGAACAGACAAAAAAAATACTATGAGGGATAATGTATTAAGTTGTCCATTAGCAGTCAGGGCTATGCTGATCAAGTCACCATTTCTCATAGTGTCCATTTCACTTCAGGAGGTTTCCTTTTTGGTGTTCAGTCAGTTGTCACCGATCAGGGAGAACATATGGTATTTGTCCCTTTGGGACTGGCTTACTTCACTCAGCATGATGTGTTCCAGATTCCTCCATTTTGTTGCAAATGACTGGATTTCGTTGTTTCTTACTGCGGTATAGTACTCTAAAGAATACATATCCCATAATTTCTTTATCCAGTCTACCATTGATGGGCATTTAGGTTGGTTCCAGGTCTTGGCTATTGTGAATTGTGCTGCAATAAACATTAATTTCCCTCTGTCTTGAAGCAGTTTGCTTCTCTGCTCACCTTTATCCACATGTCTTCCTTGATTCTCCCTCACCTGGAGGCAGGAAGCTGGCCCAAGCCTAGCCAGGGCTCACACTCCCGTAACATGGGGGTCTTGGTAACGACTGGGGACTGCACTGGCGAGACACGGTAGCACTTGTGCTGATTTCTGTTTGGAATGGTGAAAATATCCTCAGCACTGGGAATGCACCTTTTCCAAGGAAGGGAAGACACCAGCATGACTGCAATGCCAGTGATTCACACTGCTGGGAGTCCTGGCTCACCTCCTCCCACCAGCTGAACATCTGACAACTTAGCATCTGCCCTACAGGATGTCTACCAGATTGGCGACATTGGTGCTATCCCCGTGGCTGAGTGGAGACTGCTGTTCTCACACCGCATGCTGGTGACCTTTTCACCAGGCAATCTCATAACTGAAGTGAAGCCTGCTCAAATGCACATGAAGTCCTTGGGCCCCTGCACCCATGTGAGAGACCCCGAGGAAGCTCCTGGCTCCAGGTTTGGATCAATGTAGCTTTGGCCATTGTGCCCATCTGGGGAGTGAACCAGCAGATGGAAGACCTCGTGCTCTCTCTCTCTTTCTGTCTCTCTCTTCTCTCTCTCTCTCTTTCTCTCTGCCTCTGCCTCTCTGTAGCTCTGCCTTTTAAATGAATAAATAAATCTTTTAAAAAAGTGATCGAGAGGGAGAGAGTTTGATGTCTATCTGCTGCTGCTGCTGCTGTCTGCATTAGGTGCATGGGTGTGGAGCAGCTTCGCTGACATTTCCCCAGATCCCCTCTAGGCCTCTGCTGAGTTCCAGGATGAATAGCTGTCTGCATCTCCCCCTCCGGGAACTGTCCAGGTTGCCACCAAGGAAGAGTCGTGGAGACCGAGGAAGGTCAAGCTAAGCACACTTAATTGATACTCTAGGCGACTAGGAGGAGAGATCACTCAAGCCTACTCCTGCAGGCACTAGCCACTACAGACCAGGAGCTTGTCTGCGCGGGCACAAGGCACTACAGACTGGGGAGAGAGGCTGAGCAATGTCTGGTTTACAGCGTCTGAGGGTCCCCTTATATACAGTTTCTAGAGGCTAGCCCCGCCCATATTCTGACCTCCCTGGGTCCCGTAGTCATGGCAATGACAGTTTGTGGTTAGGTCGTCTAGTCAGGCCATCCCTTTTCAAATCTTACCCGCTAGCGTGTTTACCTTTCTACTTTTCTTTCAAGCTGTGCTACTGCGCATTTACTTTATTTCAAATGGCGCTACAGTTACTTTGTTTCAAATGGTGCTACAAACACTTTCTCCATGAATGGTTCCCTAACAGTCCTCCCTTTTCTTTTCTTTAAATGTGCTTGTAGCCCTGCAAAGCCCGTTGAGCTGCTGGGCCCAGGGGATGAACATTCTTGAGCATATCCCGGTTTGATTTCCAGATTCGGGATCTTCTTTTTCTTCTTTTTCTTCTTCTGTTTCTGGTGGGCTGGGTGTCTTTCGGAGGGCTAGGTATCCCTTCGCGAAATTCCGTCCAATTGAGAAGAGGTGCTGTAAGATAGGCTCCTATTTTAAACCATTTCCAGGATGGGAGCCAAGAGGAAACTGTGTCAGTCAGAATATGTATTGCCTGTTCCACTGTTTTGACTTGATCTATCTTAAATGCGCTATATTTTGAAGCTGTATTATCTGTAGAGCTCTCTTAGTAATGTTAGCCTCAAGATGAGCGGTTGCATTTACCCACTCTAGCCAGGTAGAATGGTTGTGTTTGAACATATCAGTTAGTTGCATTGCATTAGGAATGGATAGATTGTTCCATGGAATGGTGGTAATGCAAACTCTTCCAATCGCTTCACACTCGAGTTCTCTTTCCAAAGCTAGTATAGTAATTATCTATTCTATTTGTACTGTGTGTGCTTCGAGCATCTGGAGCCCCATAGCATGTGTCTTAAGCAGTGCTGACTGGTCACCTAGCTGAGCCCGTTGTTCCTGAATTACCTTCAGGAGGGACTCCAAAGCATCTCCCTGTAGTTGGGTAGTGCTTAGAGCCAGTGCTCCAGTCACAGCGCCAGCTACCATGGCTGCTGACACTGCTGTAGCGACAATAGCTGCTGTTACTCCAAAGTCTCTTTTTTTATGCATCGGTTTTATTGGTATAGTCAAATCAGACATATTTACTGATACATATGTGAAGGGAGTTGCCTTTACCACCATATATGGAGCCAAGAATGCTATCATTCTATCTTCCCATCCAAGTCCCTTATATAGCAACCGAGCTCCTTTTTAGAATCTAATGGGTGTGTGCATCTAGCATACAATACCTCCCCTTCTGTCCTGCCGGCCCAACTTCCTGGGTCTTCCCTTACTGGAGTTTTTACAAAATGTTTGTGAAACATTTCATATCCTGCCTGCCAAAAACAATGTGTTGGCTGATTATTACTTGGAGGTCTACATCTAATATATCTATGCTGTGAGCCATTTTTACAAATAAAAGAGACAGAAAACTCATCTCGAACTGTTGACCATTGTATTTTATACTAAGCCTAACACTTGTTCTTCTGTTTTAACACTTGGCAATATAATTAAGATGATAATTGTCATTATCAATCCATAAGCTCTGAGCATAAGTAGTTCAAATCTTTCCCACAATCTCATTTAGTTGCCTAATATTTTAAATCATTTAAACATCTGCTTACCTTCAATTAGCTTACCTTTATCTGGGTCCCATCTCCGTTTGCTGCTGCTGTTGTCATTTCTGGAGTTCTTTAGTCCTAGCTCTGGAATATGAAATCCCTAATTCTTTCTGTAAAAAAGCACCTTACAAACACATGAGTTCTTTTGACAGGATAATTGCAATTGATATTCCATTAGTGCCTAATTGGAAATTCCCAAATCCTGAGGTCCTGGGGCTGGAGCCATCCTAACATGTCTTTGGGGCAAGCTAATAATCCCCTTTTCAGGTGTGTCGATCACTACTGCTCCTTCTCCTTTCCAAAGGATGGTAGTGGGCCCTTTCCAGTCTTTACTGTTGGATAATCTATAAAAGCAAAGGAGTTTTTTGTCTTTAAATTTCTGGAGTTGGAGCACTTGCTCTAATTCTTGCCATCTCTGATGGATATATCTTTCAGTAGGAGTATAGCCCCCTCTTCCTCCCCTTTTCTTTTGATTAAGGGCGATAAGAGCCAATTGTAGCCATGCTTCAATGGTTTGAACCACATCGGCAAATCTATCCATTACTTGTCTTAAGGATTGATTAGCTCTCTCAACCATTCCCTGTGACTGTGGATCATAGGGTGTGCCTGCGGTATGATCAATATTTAAATATCGGCACAGTCCCATGACCTTTTCCGCTGTGAAGTTAGGGCCATTATCTATATGGAGTGCTTGGATATGAAATAGGTTCTGTAGCTCTAATATTCCCCATACTGTTTCCTGAGCATTTTCCTTAGGAATTAGCTTAGCCCATAGAAGGCCAGTAGATGAGGCCATTGAGAAATGGCTACCAGAATTAGCCGGGCCTCATAGTGGGTCACATCCATTTGCCACAGTCCTGGCCCTGATCTACTAATATGAGGAGTAGTTCCTCCTTTATGCACACACTTGGGGCAGTTCTTTATTATTTGTTCTGCTACAATTTTTGGTAAGCTGAATTGTTATCTCAAGTATGACACATCACTATGCCATTTAGCATGATCATCCGTGGCTGTCTCAATATGTTCTAGAAAAAAGATGTTTGGTGCCTTACTTGTGTCATGGAGGAAAGGCATTAAAATTAACTGAGCTACTAGTTGTCCTGTTTTTACATATACTATTTTTTGGGATAGGTTGACCAATCTTATCTTTAAAGGATTTTGATCTCCTGGGCTGATGAAACCTCCAACTACTTTTACTTTGGCCTCAGTCATCTCTGGTGTTTCTGTTATCCACCCCCACTATCCTGGGATTATGATAATTCATGTTTGTAGGTTAAGGGTCTCTATTACCTTTGGCATAAGTACTAGATCTCTTGGGGCATTTGTGGAGGATCCAATCTGTTCTTGTTCTTTTTTCTTAATGTGACCACCTTGTACTACCAGGTTTATTTGAGTTGTATTTATTTGTGAAACTAATTTGTCAATATTTTCATTGCCTGGGATTCCCTTATGTCCAGGCACCCACTGGATGTAAATTGCTTCTTTACTTTCTATAGCTTCTAGTATGGTTCTAAGCAAGGGTTCTTCAATATTTACAGGTAGGGGTCTGGCCTCAATTAATGTATATACATATTGGGAATCCGTAACTATATTCATTATCGGGGGTCCTTCTTGAAGGGCTAGTAGCATGGCTCTTTTTTCTAATTCTTGAATACTTCCCTCACTCTCCTTAACTAGTTTAACTCCATCTGATCTCCAAAAGCCATATTTTCCTTGCCCCTGTTTGCTTCCTCCATCAACATATTAAGTAGGTCCTGGCACGGGATGACCTTGAAGACTGCTTAGTGCTCTTCTAAGCATTACAGACACATGGATACATTCAATCTGCGGTACCCAATGCAAGTAGGGGTCTTCCTGAATCATAATGTCTAAATCCTCTTTTTTATAGGTACCATATATATAGGTTCTTGCCCTATTCATATAATACATTCTTGTCTGATTTTATGTAGACATTTTAGGGCTCTAGTTAGAGGAGATGCTGCTAATACCTTTGGAAATTCCTGTCTACCTACCCAAAGGATATCAGATCCTTGGTGCACTTTATAATTTATGGTGCTACCTCCAATCATAACTGTACAGTAAACTTCCTTGCTGGGGTCCCAGTAGCTTAAAGGCTTGTGTTCTTGTAATAGCCTCCTTATAGTCCGTAACTCCTGTCTTGCTTCGGGGGTCCATTCCCTGATACTATTTAACTCTTGGTTTCCCTTCATCATAAGAGTAAAAGGTTTTGTCTTAATTCCAGGAACAGCTTGGGACATACAATTAAGGAGTCCTACTTTCTTTTGTAGTTCATTTAGGGTGGGCTTCTCTGGAAGTTCTGGCAACTCTAGTTTTTGCAATGTCCATTTATTCGGGTGCAACAAGTACCCCATCCATGAATAAGGCTATTCTCTTGTAATTCTTGTAATTCTTGTAATTTCTCATTCGGGGTCTCAAATCCCTTTTCTAAAAGCATTTTTCTGAGTTTTTCTATGATCAGTTTGTGGTGTTTTGGAGAATGATCGAACCCAATATATATATCATCCATATATTGGTAATGATATACTTCTGGGTGTTGTTGTCTCCAGGGCTCTAGTATGTCCCTTAGTGTGCTTGGGTAAATCAAGAGATTTACTACAAAACCTTGTGGGAGGCAATTCCAAAGATACGTATGGCCTGGACCTTGATTATGAACCTCTGGGATGGTAAAGGCAGTGTACTGCCTGAAGTCCTTATCCAGAAGGATGGTAAAATAAGCATCCCCTATATCCAAAACTGTAACCTGATTTCTTCTTTGTAATTCTCCAGGGTGTGGAATACCTAACTGAACTTCTCTTCCCTTATTTACTAACTTATTAAGTTATCTAAAATCTATTAACATTCACCATTTACCTGATTTTTTCCTTATCACAAATAGTGGAGTGTTCCAGGGATTATCTAGGTCTGCTGGAGATATCTTCCCTTCTTCTAGTAGTGTTTTTGTTATTTCCTTAATTCCTTCTAATTTTTCTTTGTTAACCATTGGGGAATCAAGGGACCTTTATTAGGATCTTTCATTTTTATCTTTATTGGGGTAATTTGGGTAGAGAGTTGCACCATAATTAGGGCTACCCCTAACTTTGTTAAGATATCCCTTCCAAATATATTGATGGGAATATCTGGGGATATTAGAATGGATGCCTTTGTCTTCCTTCCTTTTTTATCTCTCAGTGTAACCTGTGATATTTTTTGTAATTTAGAGCACCCTCCCACCCCCCCTATATTTTGCTATCCTTCTGTTATCCCTTCTTTTATTGCTTTAGCCTCTTGTTCCCTTATTATAGTTAAATTGGCCCCTGTGTCTAACAGCCCTATTATATCTTCCCCCCCTAGGTTTACCTTTCAGGTAGCTCTTTGTTTTATTTGTATTTTGGTAGTTTCGGGTAGATCCCTGTCGCAGGGGCTTCCATCTGTGTTTCCCCCAGGGGTGGGGCAGACAGCGGGATAGATGACTGGGTATTCTGGGCAGACGTCATCATGGTCCGGGGGGCATTGCCCCCCGCTTTCCCGTTTTTGGGCTGTCTACATACTTTTGCCATATATCCTGTTCTCCCATAATTATAGCATTTTAGCACAGTTTTTTCTACACTCCTACAATTTCCTGCCATATGCCCCTTTTTTCTGCACCTGTAGCAATTTCCCTGAAAACTTCTTGACCCTTGCTGTCTATCTCCAGCCTTTAAGGCCTCTGCCAGCACGGCCATCTTATAGGAGGTGGATCCAAATTCTCTACAGGCATGCATTTTTTCTTCTAATGAATCTCCTGGTCTTAAATTTCTAAGCAACTTTTTACATTCTTCATTAGCATTTTGAATGTTCATGGTGTCCTTTAAATATGTTCTCAAGTCCTCTCTAGATGTTTCCATATCAATCTGAGTAAATAATCGATTAATAAACTCCAGGTAGGGTTCTTTGGGCCCTTGTCTGATGCTGACTGCTTTAGGGGCCCCACTGATAGTTCTCTGGCATTCTTGAAGCGCCTCAAGAACCCATGTTCTATGGAGAGTTCTGGCATCAGCGAATCTAGGGCCAGCTGCTTCTTCTGGTGATAATCCAATTCCCCTAATCTGATCTGATGTTCGTGGCACTGGTCCAGCCGCATCGGCTGGGGGAGGGGGATGCATCTCATCCCATGCTATCACCTTCTCTTTTATCTTATCTATGACTAGCTGTTTCTCCGCTGCAAATCCAGGAGTTACATTCAGTAGCATATTGATGTCTACCAATGTAAAGTTTATTGAAATTACCCCAAAGTAAGTGATGGTAGCTGGGTGCGTGAGACCATGTTCCTGAACGTGTTTAAGCCAAGCAGCTATTAGTCCAGGTCCCACAGGCTCATTCTTGTCTACCACCTCTTATCATTATCAGGTAAGCTGACTGTTCTTTTGCTTTTTTCTTCCTTACTTAACTACCTGGGAATAACCTGAGGTTTTTTGCCTGCATTCTGTTATGACAGCATAGAGCTTACAGGCATCTCCTGTATTTTTTTGGATTTAATCATTTAATCCCTTGCCACAACAAATTAACACCTTAAGGGTGTCTACTGCACATTTATAATCTTTCCCTGTTGTGGCGCCTTCTCCTTTTTGTAGAAATTCTGCAGATCTTGGAGGTCCCATCCTGTACAAGCTGCTGCCAGCTTACAAGCCCTTGTTACATTTCCTGGTGAGTAGCACTTCACTTCCTTGCCTCTTGGTGCCTGGCCTGGAAGGACCTTCACCTTCTCTATACTCTCTAGTGCCTATCTATATTCTTTTGCCTGGGATGTCCCACCCATCGTGGTCTCTCAACCACCACTACTCACCCTTTCAATGATTCCTCAAGGGCTCATCTCCTCACTGTCTGACTTCAGGTCCCTGTTCCGGTGCAGGCTGTCAGGATCTCCCCCTCCTGGAACTGTCCAGGTTGCCATGAAGGAAGAGTCGATGAGATTGAGGAAGGTCAAGCTAAACACACTTTATTGATACTCAAGGCGACTAGGAGGAGAGATCACTCAAGCCTACTCCTGCAGGAACGAGGCACTACGGACCAGGAGCTTCTCCCCGCAGGCACAAGGCACTGCAGACCGGGGAGAGAGGCTGAGCAACCTCTGGTTTACAGCATCTGAGGGTCCCTTATATACAGTTTCTAGAGGCTAGCCCCACCCATATTCTGACCTCCCTGGGTCCCGTAGTCATGGCAATGACAGTTTGTGGTTAGGTCGTCTAGTTAGGCCATCCCTTTTCAAATCTTACCCGCTAGCATGGTTACCTTTCTACTTTCCTTTCAAACGGCGCTACAGTTACTTTCTCCATGAATGGTTCCCTAACAATGGGAGCCAGAGAACCACAGAGCCCCACCTTCACCTTCTGAACCGAATCTGGTTTGGGGCACTAAGAAGGATCCGACACCAGCTTATTCCTTAAAACTAGCAACCAACTACTTTTAATATCCCATTACTTGAGGAAACAACTTTTGCAGGTTTAACCTCAGAATAAATATATTTTTCCATTTATCTCTTGGTTAAGTTGCAAATTGCAGTTTTAACATTTATGGTAATAGGCAGTAGCAGACTTTGTGTGTGTATATATATTGTGTGTTTTCTTTTTTTTTAATTGACATATAATAATTATATATATTTATAGGGTACAGTGTGATGTGTTGATACATAGAGTATTGATCAAGTCAGAGTAATTAGCATATCCATCACCTCAAAACCATTTCTGTCTTGTGAAACATTCAAAATTTTCTTGTAGCTCATTTGAATTGTACAATATATCATCATTGACATCATCATCACAGTGCTGTAACTACAACTCCAGACTTATTGCTTCCATCTAATTGCAACTTTGCACTTCTTAAGCAACCTCTTTCTAAGAACCTCTTCCTTTCACCCCCATCCCAGCCTCTGGTGACTCCCTCTCTGTTTAAGATTGTGTTCCAGATTCTATGCATGGGTGAGATTTTGTGTTACTTATCTTCCTGTGCCTGGTTTGCTTTGCTTAACATAATGTTCTCCAGATTCTCCATATTTTCATAAATGAGAGGATCTCACTTTTTTCTAATGCCAAATAGTATTCTATTATGGGAACATACCATATTTTCTTTATTCATTCATTTGTTGATAGACACCTAGGTTGATTTGATATCTTGGGTTAGTTAGGAATCCTATGATAATATAAATTATTGAAGTTAATTATTATTTCAAGTAGATAAACCTTCAAAGGGCAAAGAGTTCTTCTGAGTTAGGCAGGTCAAGTAATCCTGATTCTTCAGTTACAGTTTCATTTTTCTGCAAATGTCTAAATCTAAAAAAAAGTTTTATCTCTTATGTTCTCTCTTTTTAAAAAGATTTTTCTATCTATTTGTGTGACAGGCAGAGAGAGAGATGAGATAAAAACTGTGTTGTGCATTATGGGATACAGTTTTATTGGCAGATGTGTAATTATGAATGTTCTTTCATTCAACAAGTAACTATTGAGTACCTACTGAGTGCCAGTACTGGGTTTGCTACTCAGTGGAACTACATTTGTGGAGGCAGAGTGTGGACAGGCAGTTAAAAAAGTGAGGTGACTTTAGATAAGGACAATAAGAAGAAAATAAAACAAGATTGTATAGTGGGAATGGGAGTAGAAGAGGTAGGTATGATGTAGAGTAGATGTTTCATTAGGGAGATCTGGTAACATCCACTGGACACAGCCCTTTAGGTAGTCAATGAAAAGTCTAGGAAGCTGTTAAAGATTTTAATTCCCAGATCATATTCTTTATAAAAAGTTTTCATGTATGACGATTGGAACTAAGCATTATCTGAATTTATTATAGAATTTGGAATAAATTTTGTGAGATTTTTAGGTACCTAAAAATAGTAACTTTGGAAGTATGCCTTTTGTATTTTGAAACTCAGAGTGATATTTTTATCTTGCAAAATGAAGGGGAAAATTGTATTTTTGTCATGTATCAGGCACTTAGAAATGTTTGCATGGTATTTCTAATGTTAACAAGTATAGTTCTGAATAAAAAAAGGTAAAATGAGTTAGTTTATAACTGATTGATTGCCCCCACCCACCCCTTTTTAAAGAAACTGATCACCCATGAGAAGTTTGAAAGTGCATGTGAAGAACTCAGTAATGCAATACTTCGGGAACAACAGGCACAAATGCTATTGAAGGAAGAGGCACAATAATTACAGGAGTTGAATTATAGACTGGAACTGCACTCCAGTGAGGAAGCTGACAACAAGCAAACTCTTGGAGAAGCTGTTAAGGTAGGAGAACACCTCTTGTGTAATGGCTTGTTTCTTCTATTTTGTGTGACTCTGAGAAATTCATGCATGTCTACTAACCCAGGCGTAGACTCCAAGATGTGAAATTTAATTCTATGGGAGCTTATTTAGGTGAAATGAAACATGGCTCTGAAACTAACTTACAAGAATGAGTTCTCATGTATTGCATATCTCAAAGTAGGCTTTCCTCATTGGTTGAGAACAAAGTGGAGATCTTTCCAGTCATAATTTGTTTTTGTTTTCTCTTTTTTGCTTCATCTCTGTAGTTCTTTTCCTTTTCTTGTTTTGTACTGTTTAGACTTTGGAAAACTCCATGAATCTCCTGAGTTCTGCAAGGTTTTGCATCTGGTTCTGTCATTCTTATGTAAGTGCGTGTTTAAAGGGAAGGGAGGTTTGGGTAGGAAGAGTCGTGTTCTACCTGTTACATATTCCTGACAGTGGTGTTTGGAAGGGAAAAGAGAAGTTAGTCTAAGAGCAACACTGCCTCTTGAATTGCTCTCTGGTTTCCTGTCTTGGGATGCAGTGACTCATCCCATGCATTGCCATTCACCATGATGTCCTTATAAGAACTGGCCAATGTTGGTGCCATGCCCTTCAATTTTCAGAATTGTGAGACAAGAAACCTCTTTTCCTTATAAAGTTACCCAACATCAAATGTTTTGTTAGAGTAGTGAAAAATGAACTAATATAATACTAATATAGCTAAATCTTTATATAAATACCTGAGATTTTTTCATTAGGATAAATTCCCAGAAGAGGAATTATTAGGTTAAAAGCCGGCTGGTGCTGTGGCTCACTAGGCTAATCCTCCGCCTAGCGGTGCCGGCACCTCGGGTTCTAATCCCGGTCGGGACACCGGATTCTGTTCCAGTCACTCCTCTTCCTGTCCAGCTCTCTGTTGTGGCCTGGGAGGGCAGTGGAGGATGGCCCAAGTCCTTGGGCCATGCACCCACATGGGAGACCAGGAGAAGCACCTGGCTCCTGGCTTCGGATCAGCACAGTGCACAGGCCGCAGCAGCCATTGGTGGTGAACCAACGTAAAGGAAGACCTTTCTCTCTATCTGTCTCTCCCTCTGTCCACTCTGGCTGTCCAAAAAAAAAAAAAAAAAAAAAGAAACTTTTAAAAAGCCAAATATGTTTTTCATGTGCATGTATCATTTGTTCTTGAGCAAATTTTTACCAATTACATTATCTCCTAACATATATGATCATTTCACTTTTTGTCTAATCTGGTTATTCCTATTTTAAATTTTTTCCAATTTGATAGATATATCATTGTTACTGTAATTTGTGTTTCTCTGTTAAGCAAATTGAACACGTTTATAAACATATTGGTCAGTAAACAACATTTTTATGCTTTATCCTCTAATAGATAATGCAATTAATCCTGTTTTGTAAAAGCATCATAACTGTGTCACATTGGAGACTTTTTTCTGTAATAGTATGTAATTTGTGTTGAGATACAGTATCTTCCATTAGATAAACAGCTGTTCATATTAATTTCTTTAACGTGCTGGTAGCTTAAATGTTATTGTCAAAAGCAGAGAATTGTTTAATTACTATCTCTTGATTAGAACTGGCAGGTGGTAATGTGAAAATGTTGTCTGTGGGAGTCAGCATAGTTATGTAGAAAAAGCACTGGCCTCAGAATAAGTATTCCTGAATGTAAATCCCAGTTCTTGGACAAATTACTCAACATTTCTGGGCCTCAATATCCTGCAAAAATAAGGATAATGAGGATTTCTATGAGAATGAATTCAGATACTATTTAAACAGCAGGTATATGCTTGGTAAGTGTTCTTTGGTGTTTCATAAATACTTCTAAAAAGCTTTTGAACCATGTCCTGCACACAACTTCTTTTTAAAAATTAAATATATTATTTCTTTGTTATAAAATGAACAGATTATAAATAGATTATACGGAAATGCAGAAGAGAAAATAAGTTACCTATGCTGTGTCATCTGAAAAGATTGTTTCCAATGTATTTTCTGAAAAGATTGTTTCCAATGTATTATCTGTATGTAATAGTTTTTATAAATCACACTTTGGTCTAGAATATCTTTCTATAAAATATAGCAAGATGTTGAATAAGGTACTTTTGGTATCAGAAAAATCTCCAAGGACAAAAATCTAACAAGCGGCAATGTCAATCAGCTCCAGCATTTGGAAATCAAAGTTAGCATGGTGAACAGGTGCTGGGTTTATCCTGGAGGCAAGTAGCAACAACAATGCCAGCAGCAGGAGACTAAATGTTGGGTTCCATCACTGGATAGGAGCTTCAACTTGAGATCTTCACATTAAGGAACAGCTGAATCCTCTAAAAGGGATAATCTCAGGTCACTAGGATCCCATTGCTCTTGCAGAAGTGAGCGCAGGATTCTCTGTGGAAGAGGCTTGCTTCATATAGTTCCTTTGGGAGCTCCTAATGAGTAAGATCACCCAAGTAACGGACACATGGATAGACAGATATATTAATCTTATGAACATCTAAACTCTCTTGTCAATCCCAATTATTTGTACTTTCTGAGTTTTTATGCATAAACAATCATATCCTTTGTTCTATAGTGAGAGTGTTGTTTATCCCCACTTCTAAATGTTGTACCATTAGTATTTTTTGCCTAGTAGAAGTAGGTGTGGTAGGCATCCTTTCCTTGTTCCGAATGTTAAAGAAAATCTTTCTGAGACTGCATTAAGAAGGGAAGTTTGCCATAAATTTCTAGTTGATAATCTTTGTCATGTTAAGGGAGTTATGTTCTTAGAGTATGCATAATTTTTTAAAAAGCATGAATAGATATTGGATATTATCAGACACATTTTATGTATTTATTGAGATAATGATATGGTTTTGAATTATAAAGGTTGGACATCCCTAACTGGAAATCTAAAACCTGTAATTATCTAAAATCCAAAACTTCTTGACGTCCTAAATGACACTTTAAATTTTTCAAGTTTCAGAACATTACAAATTGAGATTTTTTAAAGAGAAATGCCAAGCTGATAAAATTTGTGAAATATTCCAAACTCTAAAAAACTCTTTAAAATCTGTAGCACTTCTTGTCCCAGGCCTTTTAGATAAGGAATACTCCACCTATATCTTGTTGGCAAACTGGTCTGCATTTTGGACTGTGAGTTATGAATGTTCTTGTATGCTTAAGGGATTATAAAGCCAAACAGGCAAACATAACTAAAGAAGACTGTGTCACACAGGCTGCATGTGGCACACAAAACCTGAAGTATTTTCTATCTTAAGTTTGCTAGCTCCTGGATTATATTATTCACTCTTCTCATGTTAATCCAGCCTTGTGTTACTCAGATAAACCCGTTGTGCTTATTTATATGTAATAAATGCTGTACTCTAATTCTTAATTTTAAATTTACGACATTTAGGTCTACAGTCTTAATTGAGACTATGTTGGAACTTTATCTCTCATACTATCATTGAAATGTTTTGTATCAAGTTTGTGCTAACATACAAGCACTTCTTGTAGGTTTGCATTCCAAACATCTGAAGTGGTGTCTACTATATGCTGTGGTAACTGTGTTTTATAAACTGGATAATTCAAAAACAAGAGGTACTTGTTTCTCATGGTCCTAGAGGCTGGGAAGTCCAGTATCAGAGTATCAGCATGTGGTGAGGGCCTTCTTGATATATCATTCCATGGCAGAGGGTGGAAAGGCAAGAACCACAAATGCATCTACAAGCAGAAAGACAGCCAAACTCATCCATTTATTTATTTAATTATTTAAGATTTTTATTATTTATTTGAGAGGTGGTGTTACAGACAGTGAGAGGGAGAGACAGAGAGAAATATCTTCTGTCCGTTAGTTCACTCCCCAAATAGTCACAACGGCCAGAACTGTGTTCATCTGAAGCCAGGAGCCAGGAGCTAGGAGTTTCTTCCAGTCTCCCACATGGGTGCAGGGCCCTAAGGACTTGGGCCATCTTCTACTGCTTTCCCTGGCCATAGCAGAGAGCTGGATTGGAAGAGGAGCAGCCAGGACTAATACCAGTGCACAAATGGGATGCTGGTGCTGCAAGCCGTTTTAATATTTACTTATTTATTGAATTACACAGAGAAAGAGAGAATGAAACATTCACACAGAGAGAGAATAAAAGAGTCAAGTGGAGAGAACTCTCCTGTCCACTGGTATATTGCACAAATGCCCACAAAGGCTAGGATTAGGACAGGCTGAAGCTGGAAACCAGGAACACAATCCAGGTCTCACATGTGGTTGGCAGTGACTTAAGCACTTGAGCCAGGGTGTGCATTAGCAGGAAGGTGGAGTTGGGAGTGGAGCTAGGAGCGGAACCCAGGAACTCCAATATGGAATGAGGGCTTCCCGTGTGGTTTCTTAACCACTGTATCAAATGCCTGCCCCAAAGCTAGCCATTTATAAGGAATCCACTCCCGTGGTAACTCACTGCTGTCATTAATCCATTCATGAGGGGTCAGATCCTTCATAACCTAATGACCTCTTAAAGGTCCTACCTCTCAATAGCTAGATTAGTGATTAAATTTCCAACACTTGAACTTTGTGGGGACATATTTACCTTATAGCAAGTGGAAACTAGATAAAATGAAGTTAGAGGTATATAGCCTCACTTAGAGTGAGCAACATATTCAGGCACTCGAAATGAAGAGGATATCCAAAACCAAATGTGAGAAGGTGCTGAAGTCCAGACAGCTCACTGACGTATGCAAACCTGGCTGTAGGCTCGAGTTGCTAACATGACATTAGGGAAATCTAGGGCTCCAAGCCTCATGAACAAGAGGAGACCTAGCTGTGTCAAGTGGGGAGTGAAGAAGGGCTGCCCCACTGTGAAATGGGGTCTAGGAAACCCTGCTACCGGCTACATGAGAATTTGACCTCTACTATGGACTGTGGGTAGGAAAAATGTTGCTAAATATATTGGAACCGTAGGCTATGTCACAAATGATGATGGGGTCTCAGTTTGCACTAGCTTTTGACTGATTAGCTGAGAAGTGGCCTTTAAAATGGTCCAGTTCTTAAAGAATCAAAGTGATCTTGTAAAAGCAATCTTGAAATAGTCAGTAGAGTTGCTTCTGTAACTCAGAGAACACAAACAAGACTTTATTGGAAAATTCAGTATTAGCAATCATGTAAAGAACTGCACAAATGAGAAGATGTGTGCTTCCAGAAGTATAAATATTAGAAATGATGCAATCAGGGACTTGAAAACACACTTTGAAAGTGTTTATAAATGTGCTAAGAGATATGAGTTTCTACCATTTTGATGCATATTTCCTTTATAGACCCTTGTTTCCATTGAGAATCATTTTCTTTCTGCTTGAAGAACTATCTTTCATGTCTCAGATGATGCATTGTTTTAAAAAATATTCCATATACATGTTGTGTCAACATTTTTTTCAGTACTTGGAAAATATTGTTCCTTTTCCTTCTGCCTTGCATAGTTTCTGACAAGAAATAGGTATTTATCTTATCTTGTTAATCTTGGTGTAATGTGTCTTCTTTTCAGCTGCTTTTAAGGTTTTGTTTTTGTATTTGGTTTCTGGAAGGTTGATTATGGTGGGTCTTCTGTGATTTCTTTGTGTTTTTCCTACTGGGAGTTTACTGAGCTTTTAAAAAGTTTCTGTGGTTTCTTGTGTAAGTTTTTTTTTAACTTTTTTTAGTAAATATAAATTTCCAAATAAATTATGGATTACAGTGGCTTTCCCTCCCCATAACTTCCCTCCCACCCACAATCTTCCCATCTCCTGCTCCCTCTCCCATTCCATTCACATCAAGATTCATTTTCAATTCTCTTTATAAACAGAAGATCAATTTAGTATATATTAAGTAAAGATTTCAACAGTTTACACTCACACATAAACATAAAGTGTAAAGTACTGTTTGAGTACTAGTTATACATTAATTCACATTGTACAACACATTAAGGACAGAGATCCTACATGAAGAGTAAGTGCACAGTGACTCCTGTTGTTGGATTAACGAACTGACACTCTTGTTTATGATGTCAGTAATCACCCTAGGCTCTTGTCATGAGTTGCCCAGGCTATGGAAGCCTTTTGAGTTCACTGACTCTGATCTTATTTAGACAAGGTCATAGTCAATGGGAAAGTTCTCTCCTCCCTACAGAGAAAGGTACCTCCTTCTTTGATGGCCTGTTCTTTCCACTGGGATCTCACTTGCAGAGATCTTTCATTTAGGTCTTTTTTTTTTTAGCCAAATTGTCTTGGCTTTCCATGCCTAAAATACTCTCATGGGCACTTCAGCCAGATCCAAATGCCTTAAGGGCTGATTCTGAGGCCAGAGTGCTATTTAGGACATCTGCCATTCTATGAGTCTGCTGTGTATCTCGCTTCCCATGTTGGATCATTCTCTCCTTTTTAATTCTACCAGTTAGTATTAGCAGACACTAGTCTTGTTTATGTGATCTTTTGACTCTTAGTCCTATCATTATGATCAATTGTGAACTGAAATGGATCACTTTGACTAGTGAGATGGCATTGGTACATGACACCTTGAAGGGATTGAATTGGAATCTCCTGGCACATTTCCAACTCTATATTTGGGGCAAGTCAGCTTGAGCATGTCCCAAATCGTACATCTCTTACCTCTCTTATATTTAACAGAGATCACTTTCCAGTTAAATTTAAACACCGAGGAATAATTGTGTGTTAATTAAAGAGTTCAACCAATAGTATTAAGTAGAACAAAAAAATACTAAAAGGGATAAAGTATTGAGTTGTTCATCAACATTCAGGACAAGGGTTGATCAAGTCATCGTTTCTCATAGTGTCCATTTCACTTCAACAGGTTTCCTTTTTGGTGCTTGGTTAGTTGTCACCGATCAGGGAGAACACATGATATTTGTCCTTCTGAGACTGGCTTATTTCACTCAGCATAATATTTTCCAGATTCCTCCATTTTGTTGCAAATGACCAGATTTTATTGTTTTTTTTTTTTTTACTGCTCTATAGTGTTCTATATTGTACATGTTCCATAATTTCTTTATCCAGTCTACTGTTGATGGGCATTTAGGTTGATTCCAGGTCTTAGCTATTGTGAATTGAGCTGCAATAAACATTAAGGTGCTGCCGCTCCCTTGCCCGCAAAGGAACGACACTGTTCGCAGCTCATCGGTCTTCAGCAGACTTTTAATGGGAAAATAACAGGGACAGTGAAAGAATGAAAGGAGGAGAGTGGACAGGAAAGCCCCCTCTTTCCTCAGCACATAGCTTATATACAAAATCTGGCCAATTGCAAGCGGGCTCAAGTCCATGCACGGAACACTCCAATCCGCTGTCTGTTCACGCAGTGTGCACGCATCCTCGGGCCAATCAGATGAGGTGTCACGCAGCAGGCAGGCTCACCGCGCGGTCCTCGGCACCATCTTGTTGTTTACAACATTCTCAACTCCTCTGGAACGTCCCGACCGTGGGAAAGCATTGCCCTAACTGAAACTAGCAACATTCGCCTTGTGATAAAGACACAGCAACAGCTATCAGACCGACCTTGACGTGGGGGCTCCATGGCTGCGCATCCCATGGAGCCCCACAAGGTGCAGACAGCTTTTTGTTTGCCAATTTAATATCCTTTGGGTAAATTCCAAGGAGTGGGATGGCTGGGTCGAACGGTAGGGTTCTCTTCAGGTTTCTGAGGAATCTCCAGACTGACTTCCATAGTGGCTTGACCAGTTTGCATTCCCACCAACAGTGGGTTAGTGTCCCTTTTTCCTCACATCCTCCCCAGCATCTGTTGTTGGTAGATTTCTGTATGTGAGCCATTCCAACCGGGGGGGGGGAGGTGAAACCTCATTGTGGTTTTGATTTGCATTTCCCTGATGGGTAGTGATCCTGAACATTTTTTCATATGTCTGTTGGCCATTTGGATTTCCTCTTTTGAAAAATGTCTATTGAGGTCCTTGGCCCATCTCTTAAGTGGGTTGTTTGTTTTGCTGTTGTGGAGTTTCTTGATCTCTTTGTAGATTCTGGTTATTAATCCTTTATCTGTTGCATAGTTTGCAAATATCTTTTCCCATTCTGTCACTTGCCTCTTCACTTTCCTGACTATTTCTTTTGTAGTACAGAAACTTCTCAATTTGATGCAATCCCAATTGTTAATTTGGCTTTGACTGCCTGTGCCTCCAGGGACTTTTCCAAGAAGCCTTTGCCTGTGCCTATATCTTTCAGGGTTTCTCCAATGTTCTCTAATAATTTGATGGTGTTGGGTCATAGATTTAGATCTTTAATCCATGTTTGTTGTGGTGGATTTGTTTCTGAGAGGAAGAGCATGGTGGGGAAGAGGTGCGGAGTCACCACACAGACCCCAAGTGTTGGGTGAAAGCAGGCCTGAGGCAAGTAGCATGCAGACTCGTTTATTTCAGTTGCTACAGCTGCTTATATAGCCAAGGCAGCCAATCCAGTCAAGGGGCGGTCTATGCCCTAACCAATCACAGCCTGTTGCCAGGTAGTTTCCAAAGCCATCCAATCACAGCCTGTTGCCAATCAGGCTCTATTACCAGGCAGTTTCTGGAACCATCCAATCACAGCCTGTTGTCAGTCAGGCTCTGTTGTCATGTCGTTTCCGAAGCCATCCAATCACAACCTGCTCTCAGTCAGGCTCTGTTGTGGTGTGGTTTCTGAAACCATCCAATCACAGCCTGTTGCCAGGCAGTTTCTGTTGCCAGTGGCCATCTTGGCACGACCTTCTCACCTTCTCATTCCACCACATTTCCCCTTTTTAGTTTTTGAGCAATGGGAGGCATGATTCTTGGCCATACCATTGTTGACCCCATTTCCATGTGGTCTCCGTACACGCCTGTGCTTGTCTTAGGTTGTCCCCCAGGGGATCTTACCCACCATTGATTACCAGCACTCAAAACAGGAGACCACAGCAGTGCTTGCTCAGATGGAGGTAGGAATGAAGAACAGTGATAATAAGGAATGGCATGACACACACGGGCTGTGGGCCATTTGAGTGGCTGATCAGAGCTAGTGGGGTATAAAGCAGTAATGGATGTGGCTATGGGCAGTTTCTCAGGGTAGGATGATAGGGCAGGTGTGTCTGCTAACAAGGCAGACTCCCAGTCTTGTTTCAACTGGTTCTGTTTGGCTGTCACTTGCAGGCTTGATGTTTCTGGCTGGTACCCAAATGGGCTGTTCCGCATTCTCTGGATAGACACAAGCATATCCTTGACCCTTGGTTAGCAGAGGGTGTGGTCCCTTCCATTCTCCTGTCAGGGGTCTTTCCACCTAACCATAGGGGCTGGGGGCTGGGATGGAAAGGATCCCCAGTGTTTATAAGCTGGGCTGATCCCTTGGGAATCAAAACTAAGAAATTTGATAGTAAAAAGGACCTCTGTCAAAGCAAGCTGTGGGTCTGGGGGCATATGATGGTTTTTCTGTCTTTGTAAGAGATCTTTAATTGTCCTATGAGTTCTTTCAATGATTGCCTGTCCATGTGGTTTCTATGGGATACCTGTGGCAGACTGTATGTTCCAGAATGTCAGGAAGAAATTAAATTCCTGTGATGTATACGCTGGCCCGTTATCAGTCTTTATGGTTCAGGGGACACCAAGAACCAGATTGGCTGATTTAACTGCCTTTATCACATTACTAGCCTTTTCTCCAGATTGGGCTGTTGCAAATACAGCCTTTGAATAAGTATCTACCACCACATGGACAAACTGAAGTTTACCAAAGGAGATAATGTGGGTGACGTCCACTTGCCAGAGCTTATTAGGAGCAAGGCCTCACGGGGTCACTACTGCTTGTTGCAGTGGGCCTAATGGGGCGAGGGGTACACAATTCTTGCAAGAGTGCACTAGGTGTTTGCATTGGCTCATTGTTAGCTCCGGGAAAAGCAATTTTATGTTTCTTTCTTACATATGAAATTTTTGGTGTAGAATATGCCCTTGTTCTAGGTGTCCAATGGAAGCCGTGATGCAGGAGATAAGACGATCAACCTTTTTTGTTGCCTTGGTTAATAAAGCCAGGTAACCCAGTAAGTGATCTTATGTGCGAGTTATACCATGGGTATTTTCTGTTCTCAGTTAGCTCTTTAAGTGTTGGGAATATGTGATCAATTGGCTTATTGGTCGGGTTAACGACTGCAAAGGGGACCGGCGCTGCGGCTCACTAGGCTAATCCTCTGCCTTGCGGCGCCGGCACACCAGGTTCTAGTCCCAGTCGGGGCACTGGATTCTGTCCCAGTTGCACCTCTTCCAGGCCAGCTCTCTGCTGTGGCCAGGGAAGTGCAGTGGAGGATGGCCCAAGTGCTTGGGCCCTGCACCCCATGGGAGACCAGGAGAAGCACCTGGCTCCTGCCATCGGATCAGCACCATGCACCGGCCGCAGCACACCAGCCATGGTGGACATTGGAGGGTGAACCAACAGCAAAAGAAGACCTTTCTCTCTGTCTCTCTCTCTCACTGTACACTCTGCCTGTCAAAAAATAAAAAATAAATAAAAATTTTAAAAAAAGACTGCAAAGGGGATCATCTTTGCAACCTGTACTGAGTATTTGCTGTCCAAAAACATATTTACCAGCCCATCCTGGCTATGGAGTAGAACCTTGATTATTGGCTTTATTTCTCCCAATTGTACTGATGCCCCATGGGGTTCTACATGGATCCTATCTTTTTCTGTTGAGGATTTGATCACTATTCCAAACAGTAACTTGTTGGCATCCATAAATGCACATGGTGCCATGGGTTTAGGTTTATTAGCAGGGAAAGCATGTATTGGATAGCCTATTTCTAAGGTTTGTAACGTCTGGAGTAGCCTGTCTGCTGGCAGGTGATTGTCAACCTGTCCTGGGAAATTTATCATTAAAGTTTGAAAGAGCATGCTATTCTGCATCACTGTCGACAGTTCTAATTGTGATAGGGGTAGGACCACTATGTCTGGCTCTGTGTTAAATATCTTATTGGCATAATATCTTAATTTAAGTCCCATCATAAGGATGGCATCTACTTTGTTAACTACTTTACAACACTCACTCCAGGCTATGTGCACCCAAAAAAGTGGTCTATTTTGTTGCCAAATAACTCCTAAGGGGGCCTTGAGGGTATATACGGTTATGGCAAATAGAGGCACCTGAGGGTCATATCTAAAGGTTTTTAAACTTGATAATTGGGTGTTGATCTTTTCTATAGTGGATTTGGCTGCTCCTGTCAATGTGATTTTTGAAGAAGGGCTGTTCCCCTTAGTCAGTAAATCATATAGTGGTTTAAGCTCTGCAGGTGTTAGGGGAAGGAAGGGCTTCAGCCAATTGATTTGGCCGCATAGTTGCTGATGTTCATTAAGTGAGTTTTTATACTTGACTTTTAGGTTTGGGCCCATTGGAGATACATGGGAGGAGATGTGATAACCCAAGAATTGAAAGGGAAGAAAATGTTGTACCTTTCCTGTGGCAATAGACAAACCCAGGAATTGTAAATTTCTTACTGTATCACTTACACAGGCATTCAGAGTTGCTGCATTTTTGTGAGCAAGTAAGATACCATCCACATAATGTATGACCAAGCACTGATCTTTAAGTGTGCTGGTCACATGAGAAACGTATCTTTGGCAAATGGCCGGGCTATATTTCATGCCTTGTGGGAGTACTGTCCACTGAAATCTTTTTGCAGGGAGCTGGAAATTGGGCTTCCATGCTGTAAAGGCGAAGTAGGCCTTATCCTGCTCTGTGATGGGAATGGAAAAGAAACAAACTTTGATATCAATGGTAACTATGTGGTATCTGTTAGGAATGGCCCCTGGATGGGGAATGCCAGCCTGGAATCTGAGTATTCTAACAGGCTCCTCTGGCTGGCGTCTGGGAACTGGCTCTAGGTGGAATCAGCTGTTCTTTGAGGTTACGATAGCTGCAGTGAAGTCAGCCCCACTTTCTCTTTTTCTAGTCAAGAAGTGGCATTGTTATAACGCCAACCATCTTTTTTATGATTTTGTTGATGGCTCTCAAATCCTGTAGTAGCCTATATTTTCCCTGTTTCTTTGGTATCACAAAAATGGGCGTGTTGTGAGGGCTAGTGGAGGGCTCTATGTGTCCCTTTTCCAATTGTTCCTGTACCAGTTCTCTAAGGATGCCAAGTTTGGGTTGTAATATTGGCCACTGCTCTACCCAGATGCTTCCTGTTTTTTCCCATTCAGTGGGGATTGGGCCTGGCTTTTGTATGAGGTGAGCAGTGGCCACTAGAATTGGGGTGAATCTTACTTGTAGGATCTCCATTAAAGCTGTTGGCTCTTGGAGATTTGTGATCCATAGTGAGAACTACTTGCATTTGTGAGAGCACATCTCTCCTCCATAAGGTCGTGGAAACCTCAGCAATTAGGAGAATGGACATTTTGATGATATTGATTCTTCCAATTCATGAGCATGGAAGGTTTTTCCATTTTTTGGTATCCTCTTCTATTTCTTTCTTTAAGATTTTGCAGTTCTCATTGTAGAGTTCTTTAACGTCCTTGGTTAAGTTTATTCCCAGGTATTTGATTGGTTTTGAGGTTATTGTGAATGGGATTGATCTTAGAAGTTCTTTCTCGGCCGGCGCTGTGGCTCAATAGGCTATTCCTCTGCCTTGTGGCACCAGCACACTGGGTTCTAGTCCCGGTCGGGGCACCGGATTCTGTCCCGGTTGCCCCCCTTCCATGCCAGCTCTCTGCTATGGCCCGGGAGTGCAGAGGAGGATGGCCCAAGTCCTTGGACCCTGCACCCGCAAGGGAGACCAGGAGAAGCACCTGGCTCCTGGCTTCAGATCATCGAGGTGCGCCGGCTGCAGCGCGCCGGCCATGGTGGCCATTGGAGGGTGAAACAACGGCAAAAAGGAAGACCTTTCTCTCTCTCTCTCCCTCTCTCTCTCCCTCTCTCTCACTATCCACTCTGCCTGTCAAAAAAAAAGTTCTTTCTCAGCCATGGCATTTCCTGTGTATACAAAGGCATGGGACTTTTGGCATTGATTTTATATCCTGCTGCTTTGCCAAACTCTTCTATGAATTCCAATAGTCTCTCAATAGAGTTCTTTGGATCCCCTAAATAAGGAATCATATCATCTGCAAAGAGGGATAGTTTGACTTCTTTCTTCCCAATTTGTATCCCTTTAATTTCTTTTTCCTGCCTACTGGCTCTGGCTAAAACATCCAGAACTATATTTTATCAGCAGTGGTGAGAGTGAGCATCCCTGTCTGGTACCAGATCTCAGTGGAAATGCTTTCAACCTTTCCCCATTCAATAGGATGCTGGCCGTGGGTTTTTGATAAATTGCTTTGATTATATTGAGGAATGTTCCTTCTATACCCAATTTGCTTAGAGTTATCATCATGAAAGGGTGTTGTATTTTATCAAATGCTTTCTCTGCATCTATTGAGATAATCATATGGTTTTTCTTCTGCATTTTGTTAATGTGGTGTATCATATTGACTGATTTGTGCACGTTGAACCATCCTTGTATACCAGGGATAAATCCCACTTGGTCTGGGTGGATGATATTTCTGATGTGTTGTTGCATTCTATTGGCCAGAATTTTATTGAGGACTTTTGCATCTATGTTCATCAGGGATATTGGTCTGTAATCTTCTTTCAAAGCTGCATCTTTTTCAGGTTTAGGAATTAAGGTGATGCTGGCTTCATGGAAAGAATTTGGGAGGATTCCCTCTTTTTCGATTATTCTGAGTAGTTTGAGAAGAATTCGGCTTATTTTTCTTTAAATGTCTGGTAGAATTCAGCAGTGAATCCATCTGGTCCTGGGTTAAAAAAATGGGGCAGCTGTGTGTGGCTCATGTGTGACAGACACACTAATAGGAGATATTAATAGGGCAGCCAGCTGGGGTATATGGAAACTCCTCACAATTTTTGTGGTGTACATTTAAAATTAACAACACTCATACAATTTTAGAAAATATTTATTTGAAAGACTAAGTTAGATGAATGGGGGCAAGGAAAGAGAAGGAGAGAGATCTTCCATCTGCTGGTTTACTCTCCAAATGGCCACAACAGCAGAGCTGGGGCAGACTGTAGCCAGGAGCCTGGAGCTCTATCCAGGTCTTCTCCATGGGTGCAGGGGCCCAAACCCTTGGGCCATCTTCTGCTGCTTTCCCAGGTGCATTAGTGGGCACTTGGATCAGAAGTGGAGCAGCTGAGACTAGAACCTGTGTTCATACGGGATGCTGGTGACACACAGATGGTGGCGACACAACACCAGCCCTATAATATGTTTTAAAAAGAAAGCAATATCAGCAGAGCACACATGCACACTTTGCTTTCAGAGGGGACAAGACGATGTGGAAGACGAAGCCTGCAGTGGACAGTCAGCCCCACCAGTGTGCAAGGGGAAAGCAGTCTGGTGAGCGCCTAGGGCGGAAACAGCAGCCAACGCATCAGACTTCTCAAGGGGCTCAGCTTACACAACTCCAACTGAAATATTCAAGGGCAACAAACTTTGTTTTTAAGATTTATTTATTTGAGCCAGCGCCGTGGCTCCATAGGCTAATCCTCCGCCTTGTGACACCAGAACACAGGGTTCTAGTCCCGGTCGGGGTGCCGAATTCTGTCCCGGTCGCCCCCCTTCCAGGCCAGCTCTCTGCTATGGCCCGGGAGTGCAGAGGAGGATGGCCCAAGTGCTTGGGCCCTGCACCTGCATGTGAGACCAGGAGAAGCACCTGGCTCCTGGCTTCAGATCATCAAGGTGCGCCAGCTGCAGTGCGCCAGCCGTGACGGCCATTGGAGGGTGAACCAACGGCAAAAGGGAGACCTTTCTCTCTGTCTCTCTCTCACTGTCCACTCTGCCTGTCAAAAAAAAAAAAAGATTCATTTATTTGAAAGGCAGAGTGATAGCGAGAGAGAGACAGAGAGAGAGAGAGACAGTGAGAAGGAGATAGAGAAAGGTCTTCAATCCACTGGTTCATTCCCCAGGTGGCCACAATGGTCAGAACTGGGCTCTTTCTCCATCTCTTTCCAACCCCTCCATGGCTGAGGGCTTCCTCCAAAGCCCTATGCAGTTTTTCTCTCTCTCTGTCTCTCTCTCTCTCTCTCAAGAGCTGGGAGAAAACTGCATGCTTGGCACTTGCCTTCAGTGTGTGGATGTGGGTGTGAGTGTGTGGGTGTGTATGTATGCATGCATGCATGTATGTGTGTGTACATGTGTGTATGTATGTGTATGCATGTGTGTGCATGTATGTGTAAGTATGTATGTCTTTGGGAGTGGGTGTGTCTGGTTGTGTATGTACGCATGTATGTGTTTGAATGTATGTGGGGGGATGGGTGTGTCTCGGTGTGTATGTATGTAGGCATGTGTATGTATGTATGAATGTGTGTATATGGGTGTGGAGGTGGGTATGTGGGTGCATCTGTGTGTGTGTGTGGCTGTGTATGAATGTATGTATGTCTATGTATATATGTGTGTGTGTCTGTATGTGTGTATCTATGTGTATCTATGTGTGTGTGTTTATGTGTCTTTGTGCGTCTGTGTGTCTCTGTGTGTGTGTCTCTGTGTGTGTGTCTGTCTTGTGTGTGTTTGTGTGTGGTTTGTATGTATGTGTGCGTGTGTGGCAGCAGGACATCTTCGACTCCTGAAGTTCAAGCTCTGCCTTAAAAGGCGCATTTTCATAAATTCTTTGTGAGAACTAGCAAAAGAGGAGAGAATCTGAGAGCGCTGATGTCTACCGGGAAACCCCCAAATGTCTGCATCAGGAACTCCAATGGATTCTTGCTTAAAGCAAACCAAAGGCCTGTGTTGCTGTTCCCTCTGCAGTGCCCAGGTGCTCTCGCCGCAGCCGCACGGCCTTTACCCCCGACCAGCTGGGGATGCTGCAAGCTGTTTTAGAAACCAGCCGCTGCCCAGATTGGAGCCGAGTCAAAGAGTTAGCGCCCGAGCTTCATCTGGATGTGTATGTGATCAAGGTATGTCCTGAGCCCCGCGCCCTCCGCTCCGCGCCGCGCACTCACTTGCTGTGGTCACCGCTGCGCTGGCTGCTCAGGGCAATGGCCAATGCGCGCGCTGCGCTTCGCAGTCCCCGCGAGGCTGGCAGGCAGAGGCTGCCCCGGGACTTGTCCCGAACTTCCTGCGCGTGGGCACTTGACAAGAAAGACTCCCCCGGGCGGGCGGACGGGGCGCTCGCAGCTGCATTGCAGTGGCGGTTGTGGGCACAAGAGTTCAAGTCTGAGCCGGCCGGCGGTGGCGGCCAGGACCGCGCCTGGTGGATGGCGCCGCCCAGCCCCAGCGCGGGGAGCCAGCCGAGAGCCGCCCGCGCAGGCTGAGCCAACACGTGTGTGCAGGGAGCGCGTTTCCAAATTGTATTTCTTTCAATGTATTGGATGAGACGCAATGAGACCGACTTTTTTTTTAAGATGTATTTCTCTCTTTGAACGAGTTCGAGGCAGAGAGAGGTGTCTTCCATCGGCCGGTTCACTGCCCCCAGGGCCCACGGCGGCTGCGCGCGACCCCATGGCCGAATGACCCCACCAGGCCTCCCCTCCGAGGGTCTCCGCACCTCTCAGTACTGTGTCCTTAGAGACCGAGCTCCCAGAACGTGAGCCTTTGTGGTGCAAAGCCTAGCGCGCAAAGTTCTAGGTCTGCAGCGGAGGATCGCTTGGGAGCAGGGCAGAGGCTGCCCGGCCCCCTCCCCTTTACCTGATGCCTGCGGCTCCCTCCCAGGCCCGGCACAGCCTTTGAGAAAGAGGCTTGAGCCCAGCGTGCCCACGCCACAAGGGCCCCAAGCTTCTGAGGCCCATGGGGTCTCCCTGGGGTCCTTGCCTCTGGAGTAACCTGCTCCCTCCCTTCCTCCCCAGACCTGGTTTAAAAAACAGCGCGCCCAGCAAAGAAAACTGCAGCCAAAGGGCCAGCCCCGCCAGCCCAGCGAGTCCACACTTCAGCCTCCTCCTCCGCCTCCGCTGCCACCACCGCTGCTGCTGCCACTGCCGCCGCCGCCGCCGCCGCCGCCGCCAACATGCTCGGAGCTCAGCGCGCCTGCGGAGGAAGAGCAGGGCCCCGGGGGCTCCCAGGCGCAGGGCCCCGAGGCTGCCGAGGACCCGCTGCCCGCAGATCTGCACAACATCCATCTGGACTCCTCTGCGCCCTGAGCTTCGCTGCCTCATGACATCGGGGAGCTCGTGCGCATGTACCGCTTGTTCCATGACGACGAGCCAGACGACTAGCAGATATCTGAACCCCCAGACTTCAAGGGCCGAATTTTTTCCAGTCCTAGAAAAAAGAAAAAGGACGAAGCAGTCTGTAGGAGCCCCTGCCGGCGACCTGGAGACAGCCCTGGAGGGACCACTCCTCTGCCTTGTTCTTTACAAAAGCAAATGTGCTGGGAGTTTGGGGGGCTCTCTGGGCTGGTCCGAGGCATCACAGCCTGGAGGCTAGTTTTCTGTAGTGTGTGGACGTTTTGTAATGGTGAACTTAGATACTTGTGAAGTGCCACAAGAAGAGGATTTATGGGGTTCCTGAGGGCAGTCAGGCGGGCCTGGCGACCTCGCCGCGGCCTTGGCCCCCAGCCGCCACCAGAGAGTCCGGGGTCGCCGCCACCGTGGAGCGCCAGGGGGCGCCATCGTAGACAACGCGAAATCCAGGGCCGCAAGGGCGTGGTGGCCACGTTCGTGGGCTGCCGTCCTCCGCGTGCTCTCGGGCGGTGGGTGGGCAGCGGGCCTCCCCGGGCCACGCACGAGGGGACGGGCCTGAGACTCGGGCGCCCGGACCCGCTTTCCAGTGGTCAAGTTCTCCCAGAGTTCTCGCCTCTGCTTCCCGCAGGTCGCTAGGCGCCTCAGGCCCGCCCCCTTGCTCTTACTGTCCAATCAGGAGCGAGGGAGGGATTCCTTCGGGCTCCAGCAGGGCAGGGATATTTTTTTCTTTTTTCTTTGTTTGAAGGCAGAGTTCAGAGCGGTAGAGTTAGTGATGAGATAGAGGTAGAGAGAGATACAGAGAGATAGAGATAGGGATAGAGAGGTAGAGAGAGATACATAGTGATAGAGAGAGAGAGAGAGAGAGAGAGAGAGAGAGAGAGGCCTGCAGTGCCTGCATCCCGTAGGGGCCCCGGTCTTCCGATCCAGCTTTCTGCTATGGCTGGGAAGCAGTAGAGGATTTGCCCAAGTCCTCGGGCAGGGCCCTGGGCCTGTGTGTGTGGGAGACCCAGACCCAGACCCAGAAGAAGCTCCGGATCCAGGCTTCGGAACAGCTCAGCTCTGGCTGTTGTGGCCATTTGGGGAGTGAAACAGCGAGTGCAAGACCTCTCTCTCCCTCTCTGGAACTCTGCCTTTCAAATCAATAAACACATCTGTAATAAAAAGTGTTTTTTAAAAGGATTGATTTTCTTGTTACCACCACAGTCACGCTAATTAACATACCACCTCCTCGCTTTCTTCGGATTGTTTTTTTAGAAAGTTGATTGTATTTTCGTTTTTAAAGATTTTATTTACTGGGGACGGCTCTTTCGCACAGCGGGTTAAAGCCCCAGCCTGCATCGCCAACAGCCCATATGGGCACTGATCTTTCTTTCTTTCTTTTTTTAACTTTTATGTAACAAATCTAAATTTCCAAAGTACAGCTTATAGATTACCGTGGCTTTTCCCCCCATAACTTGCCTCCTTCCCGCAATCCAATCCTCCCATCTCCCGCTCCCTCTCCCATTCCATTCACATCAAGATTCATTTTCAATTATCTTTATATACAGAAGATCAATATAGTATATAGTAAGTAAAGATTTCAACTGTTTGCACCCACACAGAAACACAAAGCGTCAAGTACTGTTTGAGTACTAGTTATAGGAAGAATTCACATTTTACAACACGTGAAGGGCAGAGATCCTACATGAGGAGGAAGTGCACAGTGACTCCTGTTGTTGACTAAGAAATTGACACTCTTGTTTCTGGGGTCAGTAATCACCCTAGGCTATTGAGTTGCCTAGGTTAGGGAAGCCTTTTGAGTTTGCCAACTCCCATCTTATTTAGACAAGGTCATAGTCAAAGTGGAAATTCTCTCTTCCCTTCAGAGAAGGGTACCTCCTCCTTTGATGGCATGTTCTTTCCACTGGGATCTCTCTCACTCGCAGAGATCTTTCATTTAGGTTTTTTTATTTTTTTTCGAGAGTGTCTTGGCTTTCCATGCCTAAAATACTCTCATGGGCTCTTCAGCCGGATCCGAACATCTTAAGGGCTGATTCCGAGGTAAATTGGCATCTGTTAATCCCATGTATCTGATAAGCTCTTCAAGTGCTACATCTGTCAATCTGGTCTAGGGTGTGACTTAATACCGTCAGGAGTTGGCTCTGTTCTAGAAAGGAGCCGTCCGGGTGGCAGGGGGCAGACAAACACAGACGCTGGAGAGGAAGCAGCTTCGGAAATACTGCCGGTCTGAGTCGTGATGTCGAGTGAGCAAGTGGCCGAGGCGGGTGGGCGAGAGGTTGGCTGTGCAGGGCTTGCTTGGTGGTAGGCCAAGCCATGCCGGCACCAGGTTGGCCGTTGGCGGGATCGCTGGCTTATAGCAATGGAGCAAACAGGAGCACAGTTTGCTACTGGGCTCCCGCCAGCAGTGAGTGAGTGTCCGTCGTCTCTCCCATCCTTTTGGATGCCCGTGACTGGCATACAGTTAACACGGCAGCCAGTTGGGTCTCTCTCCCATAATCTCTGGTCTGTGACGCACTTCCCAAGCCATCGAGGGGACAGGGCTGCATCACTGTTTTAGACACCATTCTGCTTCCTCTTGAATGCTCATTGCCTGTTTCTGACCTTTCTCATTTTAAAGAACTGTGCGTTTCGTTTTTGGTTGTTTTGTAGAGTATCTTTGTTGTCTCCCAGAAACTCTGATGTTGGTTGCACAGAAAACCTTCCAGTCTTGAAACTTGTGTTTTCAATTTGCTTAGCAGTTTCACTGTTCAGATCTTTTAAATGTTTATGTGACACAGGGTGGAAATTGATTTTAAAACATTTGATTGGGGAACAACTGTTTGGAAACCTAAGCAGATAAGAGGTCTTCACAAAGTGTGTGGGAAACTAGGGGTGAAGCAAAAGTGATGGGGACAGTGGCCGTGGCTCACTCAGTGAATCTTCTGCCTGTGGCGCTGGCATCCCATATAGGTGCTGGGTCCTAGTCCTGGTTGCTCCTCTTCCAGTCCAGCTCTCTGCTGTGACCCAGGAAGGCAGTGGAAGATGGCCCAGGGGCTTGGGCCCTGCACCCGCATGGGAGACCAGGAGGAAGCACCTGGCTCCTGGCTTCAGATCGGCACAGCGCGAAGGCCGGCTGTATTGGTCATTAGGGGAGCGGGGGTGAACCAACGGAAGGAAGACCTTTCTCTCTGTTTCTCTCTCACTGTCCAACTCTGCCCGTCTAAATATAAAAAGAAAAGAAAAAGTTATGCATGGCTTTCAAAAAATTGTTTTTTGCACCAGAATGAACCCATTTTTTGACTCATTTTTTCCATGCATTTCTTAGTCTCTCTGTATTTTCTCATGTTTTCCTTTGCATTGGAACAACCTAGTGTAGAGTGCATTTCTTGTCTGGAGACACAGATACAATCTTTCTCTTTTAAAAAGTTTTGTTTAAAGTGTTGGTTGATGGGGCCGGCGCTGTGGTGCAGTGGGTTAAAGCCCTGGCTGGAAGTGCAGGCATCCCATATGGGCTCCGGTTCAAGTCCAGGCTGCTCCTCTTCTGATCCCGCTCTCTGGCATGGCCTGGGAAAGCAGGAAAAGATGGGCCCCTGCACCCACATGGGAGACCGGGAAGAAGCTCCTGGCTCCTGCCTTTGGATTGGCACAGCTCATGTCATTGTGGCCAGTTGGGGAGTGAACCAGTGGATGGAACACTCTCTCTCTCTCTGTCTCTCTCTGTCTCTCTCTCGCTCTGTCTCTCCTTCTTTCTCTGTGTAACTCTGACCATCAAATAAATGAATAGACCTTTTTTTTTTTTTTAAAAGAAAGTATATCCTTGAATGCAAGTTTTATAATAAAAATAAGCTCTCCCACATGGGTGCAGGGGTCCCATCACTTGCGCCGTCCTCTGCTGCTTCCCTAGGCACATGAGCAGGGAGCTGCATAGGCAGTGGAGCAGCTGGGCCTTGCCCCAGTGTCCATATGGGACAGCAGTGTTGCCAGTGGTGGGTTTTACCCACTCTGCCACAATGCCAGGCGCCTTCTGAAAATGAAAAAATCTTTTACTTTGTATGTGTATTTGCTTGGGTAGCTGCAATGGCCAAGGGCTGGTGAAATCCAAAGCCAGGAGCCGGGAGCTCCATCTGGGTCTTCCATGTGGGTGTGGGGGCCTGAGTACTTGGGCCATCTTCTACTGCTTTCCCAGGTGCATTTGCAGGGAGCTGGGTGGGAAGTGGAGCAGCCGGGACTCCAACTGGGACTCTGGGATAGGAACCCAGCATTGCAAGGCCTCCCAGGGGCCGGCCCCAGTGGCTGCATTCTAACCACGCACATGTGCTTCTGGCCTCCTTCTCCTCTGCCTGCGGCTCTTTCTCCATCTCTTTCCAACCCCTCCATGGCTGAGGGCTTCCTCCAAAGCCCTATGCAGTTTTTCTCTCTCTCTGTCTCTCTCTCTGTCTTTCTCATGAGCTGGGAGAAAACTGCGAGCTTGGCACTTGCCTTCACAGGCTGTGGGTGTGGGTGTGTATGAATGTATGTATGTGTGTGTTTGTCTGTGTGTGTCTTGTTTGTGTTTGTGTGTGGGTTTGTATATATGTTTGCATATGTGTGTATGTACATGTGTGTATCTTTCTGTGTGTGTCTGTATGTGTCTGTCTTTGTGTTAGTGTGTGGGTTCTTATGTATGTATGTGTGTGTAGGTATGTATGTATGTATGTCGTGGGTGTGTGGGTGTGTATGTATGAGTTTGTATGTGTGTGTGACTTTCTGTGTCTGTGTCTTACTGTGTGTGTGGGTTTGTATTTATGTGTGTGTGTGTGTGTGTGTGTGTGTGGCAGCAGGACATCTTCCCCTCGTGAAGCTCAAGCTCACGGCGAAAATGCATGACCATGAGATCAGGCTCTGCCTTCCAGGGTGCATTTTCCAAAATTCCTTTGGGAGACCCAGGCAAAGAGGAGAGACCCCGAGAGGGCTGCTGTCTACCGGCTCGCTCCCGAAATGCATGCAGTGGCTGCTGGAGCAAAGCCGGCATCAGGATGGCCAATGGATTGTTTCTGAAAGCAAACCAAAGCCCTTTGTTCCTGTTCCCTCTGCAGCGCCCAGGTGTGCTCGCCGCAGCCGCACGGCCTTTACCCCCGACCAGTTGGGGATGTTGAAAGCTGTTTTCGAAACGACCCCCTGTCCTGACTGGGAGAAGATACAAGAGTTAGCGGCAAAGCTATGTTTGGATGAGTGTGTGATCAAGGTATGTCCCGAGCCCTGCGCCCTCCGTGCCACGCACTCACTCGCTTGCGGTCACCGCTGTGCTGGCCGCTCAGGGCAGTCGCCAATGCGCCCGCTTCGCAGTCCCTGCAAAGCTGGCAGGCAGAGGCTGGCGCGGGGCTGGTCCCGAAGTCCCTGCGGGTGGGCCCTTGACAAGATAGACTGCCCCTGGCGCTCGCGGCTGCCTTGGGGCAGAAGAGTTCAAGTGTGAGCAGGTGGCGAGGACTATGCCTGGTGGATGGCGCCGCCCAGCCCGCGGGAGCCAGCCAAGGGCCGCCCGCACAGGCCAGGCGGAGCGAACACGTGTGTGCGGGGAGCGCGTTTCCAAAGTGTATTTCTTTCAATGTATTGTGTGAGAGGCAATGAGACAGAATTTCTTTTTTAAGATTTATTTATTATTTATTTGAAAGAGTTTGAGGCGGCTTAGACCCCATGGCCAAATGACCCCACCAGGCCTCCCCTCCGAGGGTCTCCGCACCTCTCAGTACTGTGTCCTTAGAGACCGAGCTCCCAGAACGTGAGCCTTTGTGGTGCAAAGCCTAGCGCGCAAAGTTCTAGGTCTGCAGCGGAGGATCGCTTGGGAGCAGGGCAGAGGCTGCCCGGCCCCCTCCCCTTTACCTGATGCCTGCGGCTCCCTCCCGGGCCCTGCACAGCATTTGAGAAAGAGGCTTGAGCCCAGCGTGCCCACGCCACAAGGGCCCCGAGCTTCTGAGGCCCATGGGGTCTCCCTGGGGTCCTTGCCCCTGGAGTAACCTGTTCCCTCCCTTCCTCCCCAGACCTGGTTTAAAAATCAGCGCGCCCAGCAAAGAAAACTGCAGCGAAAGGGCCAGCCCCGCCAGCCCGGCGAGTCCCCACCACCACCAGGTTCAGAGCTCAGCACACCTTCGCAGGAAGATCACGGCCCTGAGAGCTCCCAGGCGCATGGCCCCGAGGCTGCCGAAGACCCGCTGCCCGCCGATCTGCAAAATATCCATCTGGACTCCTCAGCGCCCTGGGCTTCGTTGCCCCATGACATCGGGGAGCTGGTGCGCATGTACGGCTTGTTCGATGACGACGAGCCCGACGACTAGCAGATATCTGAACCCCCAGACTTCAAGGGCCAAATTTTCCCAGTCCTAGAAAAAAGAAAGAAGAAAAAAAGAATGAAGCATGTAGGAGCCCCTGCCGGCGACCTGGAGACAGCCCTGAAGGGACCACTCCTCTGCCTCGTTCTTTGCAAAACTAAACGTGTTGGGATTTGGGGGAGATCTCTGGGCTGGTCGGAGGCATCACAGCCTGGAGGCTGGTTTTCTGTAGTGTGTGGACGTTTTGTAACGGTGAACTTAGATGTTTTTGAAGTGCTTAAAGAAGAGGATTTATGGGGTTCCTGAGGGCAGTCAGGTGGGCCTGGTGACCTGGCCGCGGCCTTGGCCCCCAGCCGCCCCCAGAGAGTCCGGGGTCGCCGCCACCGTGGAGCGCCAGGGGGCGCCATCGTAGACAACGCGCAAGCCAGGGCCGCGGCTGGAACTCTGCCTTTCCAATCCATCAACACATCTGTACCAAAAAGTGTTTTTTGAAAAGATTGATTTTCTTGTTACCACCACAGTCACGCTAATTAACATACCACCTCCTCGCTTTCTTAGGATGTTTTTGCAGAATGATGATTGTCTTTTCATTTTTAAAGATTGGATTGATTGGGGCCGGCGCTGTAGCACAGCGGGTTCAACCTCCAGCCTGCAGCGCCAACAGCCCATATGGGCACTGGTCTTTCCAATAAAATAAAGTAAAATAAAATAACATAAATCGTTGTTTGAGGATGTTGTTATTGAATTCTTGGAGAGGTAGAGCTGCAGACAGTGAGAAGAAGAGACAGGGAGAAAGGTCTGCCTTCCGTTGCTTCACGCCCCAAATGGCCACAAGGGTCAGAGCTGTGCCAATGGGGAGCCGGGAGCCAGGGGCTGGGGTTCACCTCTTCAAGCGGCACATCTGTCAATCAGGTCTAGGGTGTGACTTAGGGAGGGTCCATCAAAGACTTCATACCATGCCAAGTTGGCTTCCTTCTCTAAAGGAGCCATCCTTTAGCCAGGCGGGCGGGCGGGCCGGCGGGCAGGCGGGCGGCAAGGGGCAGACAAGCGCAGACGCTGGAGAAGCAGCAGCTTCGGAAATACTGCCGGTCCGCGTCCTGATGTCGAGTGAGCAAGTGGCCGAGGCGGGTGGGCGAGAGGTTGGCTGTGCAGGGCTTGCTTGGTGGTAGGCCAAGCCATGCCGGCACCGGCTTGGCCGTTGGCGGGATCGCTGGCTTCTGGCAATGGAGCAAACAGGAGCACAGTTTGCTGCAGGGCTCCCGCCAGCAGTGAGCGAGTGTCCGTCGTCTCTCCCATTCTTTGGGATGCCCGTGACTGTCATACAGTTCGCACGGCAGCCAGTGGGGTCTCCCGGAAACTCTGGTGTTGCTGGCACAGAAAACCTTCCAGTCTTTGGCTTGTGTTTTCCACTTGCTTCCGAGTTGCACTGTTCAGATATTTTAAATGTCCATGTGACGCAAGGCTACTAGAAAAGTTCATGGAAATGGATTTTAAAACATTGACTTGGGCAAAAACTGTTTGGAATCCACCTATGCAGATGAGAGGTCTTCAGAAAGTTCCTGGGAAAATAGGTAGGAAGAAAAAGTTATGCATGGCGTTCCAAAACATTCTTTTTGCCCCAGAATGAGCTCAGTTTTTGACTCCTATTTCCATGCATTTCTTAGTCTCTCTGTATTTTCTCCTATTTTCCTTTGCCTTGGAAAACCCTAGTGTAGAGTGCATTTCTTGTTTGGAGACACAGACACAATCTTTCTCTTTGAAAACCGTGTGTTGAAAGAGTGAGTTGATGGGGCCGGCGCTGTGGTGCAGCGGCTTAAAGCCCCGGCCTGAAGGGCAGGCATCCCATACGGGCGCCGCTTCGAGTCCGGGCGCCACTTCGAGTCCCGGCTGCTCCTTTTCTGATCCAGCCCTCTGCTATGGCCTGGGAAAGCAGTAGAACACAGCCCAAGTCCTTGGGCCCCTGCACCTGCATGGCAGACCCGGAAGAAGCTCCTGGCTCCTGCCTTTGGATTGGCACAGCTCGAGCCATTGTGGCCAGTTGGGGAGTAACTCTGACCTTCAAAGAAATGAATCGATCTTTTTTTTTTTTTTTTTTCAAAAAAGAACAAAGAAAGAAAGAAAGTCTATCCTCGAATGTGAGTTTTATAATAAAAATGAGCTCTCCCACATGGGTGCAGGGGTCCCATCACTTGCGCCGTCCTCTGCTGCTTCCCTAGGCACATGAGCAGGGAGCTGCATAGGCAGTGAAGCAGCTGGGCCTTGCCCCAGTGTGCATATGGGACACCAGTGTTGCCAGTGGTGGGTTTTACCCACTCTGCCACAATGCCAGGCGCCTTCTGAAAATGAAAAACCATTTCCTTTGCATGTGTATTTGCATGGGTAGCTGCAATGGCCAAGGGCTGGTGCAATCCAAAGCCAGGAGCTGGGAGCTCCATCTGGGTCTCCCATGTGGGTTTGGGGGCCTGAGTACTTGGGCCATCTTCTACTGCTTTCCCAGGTGCATTTGTAGGGAGCTGGGTGGGAAGTGGAGCAGCTGGGACACCAACTGGGACTCTGGGATAGGAACCCAGCATTGCAAGGCCTCCCAGGGGCCGGCCCCAGTGGCTGCACTCTAACCACGCACATGTGCTTCTGGCCTCCTTCTCCTCTGCCTGCGGCTCTTTCTCCATCTCTTTCCAACCCCTCCATGGCTGAGGGCTTCCTCCAAAGCCCTATGCAGTTTTTCTCTCTCTCTGTCTCTCTCTCTGTCTTTCTCATGAGCTGGGAGAAAACTGCGAGCTTGGCACATGCCTTCACAGGGTGTGGGTGCAGGTGTGGGTGTGGGTGTGGGTGTGGGTGTGAGTGTGTGGGTGTGTATGTATGCATGTATGTGCATTTAGGTATGTATGCGTGTGTGTGTGGGTGGATGTGTGTGTGTTTTTGTGTATGTATGTGTGTGTTTCTGTGTGTGTGTGTGTGTGTGTGTGTGTGTGGCAGCAGGACATCTTCCCCTCGTGAAGTTCAAGCTCACGTCGAAAATGCATGACCATGAGATCAGGCTCTGCCTTCCAGGGTGCCTTTTCCAAAATTCCTTTGCGAGACCTTGGCAAAGAGGAAGAGACCCCGAGAGAGAGCGCTGGTGTCTCCCGAGCAACCAGGGACCAGGTCACGCCCCAAATGTCTGCATCAGGAACTCCAATGGATTCTTGCTTAAAGCAAACCAAAGGCCTGTGTTGCTGTTCCCTCTGCAGTGCCCAGGTGCTCTCGCCGCAGCCGCATGGCCTTTACCCCCGACCAGCTGGGGATGCTGCAAGCTGTTTTAGAAACCAGCCGCTGCCCAGATTGGAGCCGAGTCCAAGAGTTAGCGCCCGAGCTTCATCTGGATGTGTATGTGATCAAGGTATGTCCTGAGCCCCGCGCCCTCCGCTCCGCGCCGCGCACTCACTTGCTGTGGTCACCGCTGCGCTGGCTGCTCAGGGCAATGGCCAATGCGCGCGCTGCGCTTCGCAGTCCCCGCGAGGCTGGCAGGCAGAGGCTGCCCCGGGACTTGTCCCGAACTTCCTGCGCGTGGGCACTTGACAAGAAAGACTCCCCCGGGCGGGCGGACGGGGCGCTCGCGGCTGCATTGCGGTGGCGGTTGTGGGCGCAAGAGTTCAAGTAGGAGCCGGCCGGCGGTGGCGGCCAGGACCGCGCCTGGTGGATGGCGCCGCCCAGCCCCAGCGCGGGGAGCCAGCCGAGAGCCGCCCGCGCAGGCTGAGCCAACACGTGTGTGCAGGGAGCGCGTTTCCAAATTGTATTTCTTTCAATGTATTGGATGAGACGCAATGAGACCGACTTTTTTTTAAGATGTATTTCTCTCTTTGAACGAGTTCGAGGCAGAGAGAGGTGTCTTCCATCGGCCGGTTCACTGCCCCCAGGGCCCACGGCGGCTGCGCGCGACCCCATGGCCGAATGACCCCACCAGGCCTCCCCTCCGAGGGTCTCCGCACCTCTCAGTACTGTGTCCTTAGAGACCGAGCTCCCAGAACGTGAGCCTTTGTGGTGCAAAGCCTAGCGCGCAAAGTTCTAGGTCTGCAGCGGAGGATCGCTTGGGAGCAGGGCAGAGGCTGCCCGGCCCCCTCCCCTTTACCTGATGCCTGCGGCTCCCTCCCGGGCCCGGCACAGCGTTTGAGAAAGAGGCTTGAGCCCAGCGTGCCCACGCCACAAGGGCCCCGAGCTTCTGAGGCCCATGGGGTCTCCCTGGGGTCCTTGCCTCTGGAGTAACCTGCTCCCTCCCTTCCTCCCCAGACCTGGTTTAAAAATCAGCGCGCCCAGCAAAGAAAACTGCAGCCAAAGGGCCAGCCCCGCCAACCCAGCGAGTCCACACCTCAGCCTCCTCCTCCGCCTCCGCTGCCACCACCGCTGCTGCTGCCACTGCCGCCGCCGCCGCCGCCGCCGCCGCCAACATGCTCGGAGCTCAGAGCGCCTGCGGAGGAAGAGCAGGGCCCCGGGGGCTCCCAGGCGCAGAGCCCCGAGGCTGCCGAGGACCCGCTGCCGCCGATCTGCACAACATCCATCTGGACTCCTCTGCGCCCTGGGCTTCGCTGCCTCATGACATCGGGGAGCTCGTGCGCATGTACCGCTTGTTCCATGACGACGAGCCAGACGACTAGCAGAGATCTGAACCCCCAGACTTCAAGGGCCGAATTTTTTCCAGTCCTAGAAAAAAGAAAAAGGACGAAGCAGTCTGTAGGAGCCCCTGCCGGCGACCTGGAGACAGCCCTGGAGGGACCACTCCTCTGCCTTGTTCTTTACAAAAGCAAATGTGCTGGGAGTTTGGGGGATCTCTGGGCTGGTCGGAGGCATCACAGCCTGGAGGCTGGTTTTCTGTAGTGTGTGGACGATTTGTAATGGTGAACTTAGATACTTGTGAAGTGCCACAAGAAGACGATTTATGGGGTTCCTGAGGGCAGTCAGGCGGGCCTGGCGACCTCGCCGCGGCCTTGGCCCCCAGCCGCCACCAGAGTCCGGGGTCGCCGCCACCGTGGAGCGCCAGGGGGCGCCATCGTAGACAACGCGAAATCCAGGGCCGCAAGGGCGTGGTGGCCACGTTCGTGGGCTGCCGTCCTCCGCGTGCTCTCGGGCGGTGGGTGGGCAGCGGGCCTCCCCGGGCCACGCACGAGGGGACGGGCCTGAGACTCGGGCGCCCGGACCCGCTTTCCAGTGGTCAAGTTCTCCCAGAGTTCTCGCCTCTGCTTCCCGCAGGTCGCTAGGCGCCTCAGGCCCGCCCCCTTGCTCTTACTGTCCAATCAGGAGCGAGGGAGGGATTCCTTCGGGCTCCAGCAGGGCAGGGATATTTTTTTCTTTTTTCTTTGTTTGAAGGCAGAGTTCAGAGCGGTAGAGTTAGTGATGAGATAGAGGTAGAGAGAGATACAGAGAGATAGAGATAGGGATAGAGAGGTAGAGAGAGATACATAGTGATAGAGAGAGAGAGAGAGAGAGAGAGAGAGGCCTGCAGTGCCTGCATCCCGTAGGGGCCCCGGTCTTCCGATCCAGCTTTCTGCTATGGCTGGGAAGCAGTAGAGGATTTGCCCAAGTCCTCGGGCAGGGCCCTGGGCCTGTGTGTGTGGGAGACCCAGACCCAGACCCAGAAGAAGCTCCGGATCCAGGCTTCGGAACAGCTCAGCTCTGGCTGTTGTGGCCATTTGGGGAGTGAAACAGCGAGTGCAAGACCTCTCTCTCCCTCTCTGGAACTCTGCCTTTCAAATCAATCAACATATCTGTAATAAAAAGTGTTTTTTAAAAGGATTGATTTTCTTGTTACCACCACAGTCACGCTAATTAACATACCACCTCCTCGCTTTCTTCGGATTTTTTTTTAGAAAGTTGATTGTATTTTCGTTTTTAAAGATTTTATTTATTGGGGACGGCTCTTTCGCACAGCGGGTTAAAGCCCCAGCCTGCATCTCCAACAGCCCATATGGGCACTGATCTTTCTTTCTTTCTTTTTTTAACTTTTATTTAACAAATCTAAATTTCCAAAGTACAGCTTATAGATTACCGTGGCTTTTTCCCCCCATAACTTGCCTCCTTCCCGCAATCCAATCCTCCCATCTCCCGCTCCCTCTCCCATTCCATTCACATCAAGATTCATTTTCAATTATCTTTATATACAGAAGATCAATATAGTCTATAGTAAGTAAAGATTTCAACTGTTTGCACCCACACAGAAACACAAAGCGTCAAGTACTGTTTGAGTACTAGTTATAGGAAGAATTCACATTTTACAACACGTGAAGGGCAGAGATCCTACATGAGGAGGAAGTGCACAGTGACTCCTGTTGTTGACTAAGAAATTGACACTCTTGTTTCTGGGGTCAGTAATCACCCTAGGCTATTGAGTTGCCTAGGTTAGGGAAGCCTTTTGAGTTTGCCAACTCCCATCTTATTTAGACAAGGTCATAGTCAAAGTGGAAATTCCCTTCAGAGAAGGGTACCTCCTCCTTTGATGGCATGTTCTTTCCACTGGGATCTCTCTCACTCGCAGAGATCTTTCATTTAGGTTTTTTTATTTTTTTTCGAGAGTGTCTTGGCTTTCCATGCCTAAAATACTCTCATGGGCTCTTCAGCCGGATCCGAACATCTTAAGGGCTGATTCCGAGGTAAATTGGCATCTGTTAATCCCATGTATCTGATAAGCTCTTCAAGTGCTACATCTGTCAATCTGGTCTAGGGTGTGACTTAATACCGTCAGGAGTTGGCTCTGTTCTAGAAAGGAGCCGTCCGGGTGGCAGGGGGCAGACAAACACAGACGCTGGAGAAGAAGCAGCTTCGGAAATACTGCCGGTCTGAGTCGTGATGTCGAGTGAGCAAGTGGCCGAGGCGGGTGGGCGAGAGGTTGGCTGTGCAGGGCTTGCTTGGTGGTAGGCCAAGCCATGCCGGCACCAGGTTGGCCGTTGGCGGGATCGCTGGCTTATAGCAATGGAGCAAACAGGAGCACAGTTTGCTACTGGGCTCCCACCAGCAGTGAGTGAGTGTCCGTCGTCTCTCCCATCCTTTTGGATGCCCGTGACTGTCATACAGTTAACACGGCAGCCAGTTGGGTCTCTCTCCCATAATCTCTGGTCTGTGACGCACTTCCCAAGCCATCGAGGGGACAGGGCTGCATCACTGTTTTAGACACCATTCTGCTTCCTCTTGAATGCTCATTGCCTGTTTCTGACCTTTCTCATTTTAAAGAACTGTGCGTTTCGTTTTTGGTTGTTTTGTAGAGTATCTTTGTTGTCTCCCAGAAACTCTGATGTTGGTTGCACAGAAAACCTTCCAGTCTTGAAACTTGTGTTTTCAATTTGCTTAGCAGTTTCACTGTTCAGATCTTTTAAATGTTTATGTGACACAGGGTGGAAATTGATTTTAAAACATTTGATTGGGGAACAACTGTTTGGAAACCTAAGCAGATAAGAGGTCTTCACAAAGTGTGTGGGAAACTAGGGGTGAAGCAAAAGTTATGGGGACAGTGGCCGTGGCTCACTCAGTGAATCTTCTGCCTGTGGCGCTGGCATCCCATATAGGTGCTGGGTCCTAGTCCTGGTTGCTCCTCTTCCAGTCCAGCTCTCTGCTGTGGCCCAGGAAGGCAGTGGAAGATGGCCCAGGGGCTTGGGCCCTGCACCCGCATGGGAGACCAGGAGGAAGCACCTGGCTCCTGGCTTCAGATCGGCACAGCGCGAAGGCCGGCTGTATTGGTCATTAGGGGAGCGGGGGTGAACCAACGGAAGGAAGACCTTTCTCTCTGTTTCTCTCTCCCTGTCAAACTCTGCCCATCTAAATATAAAAAGAAAAGAAAAAGTTATGCATGGCTTTCAAAAATTGTTTTTTGCACCAGAATGAACCCATTTTTTGACTCATTTTTTCCATGCATTTCTTAGTCTCTCTGTATTTTCTCATGTTTTCCTTTGCATTGGAACAACCTAGTGTAGAGTGCATTTCTTGTCTGGAGACACAGATACAATCTTTCTCTTTTAAAAAGTTTTGTTTAAAGTGTTGGTTGATGGGGCCGGCGCTGTGGTGCAGTGGGTTAAAGCCCTGGCTGGAAGTGCAGGCATCCCATATGGGCTCCGGTTCAAGTCCAGGCTGCTCCTCTTCTGATCCCGCTCTCTGGCATGGCCTGGGAAAGCAGGAAAAGATGGGCCCCTGCACCCACATGGGAGACCGGGAAGAAGCTCCTGGCTCCTGCCTTTGGATTGGCACAGCTCATGTCATTGTGGCCAGTTGGGGAGTGAACCAGTGGATGGAACACTCTCTCTCTCTCTGTCTCTCTCTGTCTCTCTCTCGCTCTGTCTCTCCTTCTTTCTCTGTGTAACTCTGACCATCAAATAAATGAATAGACCTTTTTTTTTTTTTTAAAAGAAAGTATATCCTTGAATGCAAGTTTTATAATAAAAATAAGCTCTCCCACATGGGTGCAGGGGTCCCATCACTTGCGCCGTCCTCTGCTGCTTCCCTAGGCACATGAGCAGGGAGCTGCATAGGCAGTGGAGCAGCTGGGCCTTGCCCCAGTGTCCATATGGGACAGCAGTGTTGCCAGTGGTGGGTTTTACCCACTCTGCCACAATGCCAGGCGCCTTCTGAAAATGAAAAAATCTTTTACTTTGTATGTGTATTTGCTTGGGTAGCTGCAATGGCCAAGGGCTGGTGAAATCCAAAGCCAGGAGCCGGGAGCTCCATCTGGGTCTTCCATGTGGGTGTGGGGGCCTGAGTACTTGGGCCATCTTCTACTGCTTTCCCAGGTGCATTTGCAGGGAGCTGGGTGGGAAGTGGAGCAGCCGGGACTCCAACTGGGACTCTGGGATAGGAACCCAGCATTGCAAGGCCTCCCAGGGGCCGGCCCCAGTGGCTGCATTCTAACCACGCACATGTGCTTCTGGCCTCCTTCTCCTCTGCCTGCGGCTCTTTCTCCATCTCTTTCCAACCCCTCCATGGCTGAGGGCTTCCTCCAAAGCCCTATGCAGTTTTTCTCTCTCTCTGTCTCTCTCTCTGTCTTTCTCATGAGCTGGGAGAAAACTGCGAGCTTGGCACTTGCCTTCACAGGCTGTGGGTGTGGGTGTGTATGAATGTATGTATGTGTGTGTTTGTCTGTGTGTGTCTTGTTTGTGTTTGTGTGTGGGTTTGTATATATGTTTGCATATGTGTGTATGTACATGTGTGTATCTTTCTGTGTGTGTCTGTATGTGTCTGTCTTTGTGTTAGTGTGTGGGTTCTTATGTATGTATGTGTGTGTAGGTATGTATGTATGTATGTCGTGGGTGTGTGGGTGTGTATGTATGAGTTTGTATGTGTGTGTGACTTTCTGTGTCTGTGTCTTACTGTGTGTGTGGGTTTGTATTTATGTGTGTGTGTGTGTGTGTGTGTGTGTGGCAGCAGGACATCTTCCCCTCGTGAAGCTCAAGCTCACGGCGAAAATGCATGACCATGAGATCAGGCTCTGCCTTCCAGGGTGCATTTTCCAAAATTCCTTTGGGAGACCCAGGCAAAGAGGAGAGACCCCGAGAGGGCTGCTGTCTACCGGCTCGCTCCCGAAATGCATGCAGTGGCTGCTGGAGCAAAGCCGGCATCAGGATGGCCAATGGATTGTTTCTGAAAGCAAACCAAAGCCCTTTGTTCCTGTTCCCTCTGCAGCGCCCAGGTGTGCTCGCCGCAGCCGCACGGCCTTTACCCCCGACCAGTTGGGGATGTTGAAAGCTGTTTTCGAAACGACCCCCTGTCCTGACTGGGAGAAGATACAAGAGTTAGCGGCAAAGCTATGTTTGGATGAGTGTGTGATCAAGGTATGTCCCGAGCCCTGCGCCCTCCGTGCCACGCACTCACTCGCTTGCGGTCACCGCTGTGCTGGCCGCTCAGGGCAGTCGCCAATGCGCCCGCTTCGCAGTCCCTGCAAAGCTGGCAGGCAGAGGCTGGCGCGGGGCTGGTCCCGAAGTCCCTGCGGGTGGGCCCTTGACAAGATAGACTGCCCCTGGCGCTCGCGGCTGCCTTGGGGCAGAAGAGTTCAAGTGTGAGCAGGTGGCGAGGACTATGCCTGGTGGATGGCGCCGCCCAGCCCGCGGGAGCCAGCCAAGGGCCGCCCGCACAGGCCAGGCGGAGCGAACACGTGTGTGCGGGGAGCGCGTTTCCAAAGTGTATTTCTTTCAATGTATTGTGTGAGAGGCAATGAGACAGAATTTCTTTTTTAAGATTTATTTATTATTTATTTGAAAGAGTTTGAGGCGGCTTAGACCCCATGGCCAAATGACCCCACCAGGCCTCCCCTCCGAGGGTCTCCGCACCTCTCAGTACTGTGTCCTTAGAGACCGAGCTCCCAGAACGTGAGCCTTTGTGGTGCAAAGCCTAGCGCGCAAAGTTCTAGGTCTGCAGCGGAGGATCGCTTGGGAGCAGGGCAGAGGCTGCCCGGCCCCCTCCCCTTTACCTGATGCCTGCGGCTCCCTCCCGGGCCCTGCACAGCATTTGAGAAAGAGGCTTGAGCCCAGCGTGCCCACGCCACAAGGGCCCCGAGCTTCTGAGGCCCATGGGGTCTCCCTGGGGTCCTTGCCCCTGGAGTAACCTGTTCCCTCCCTTCCTCCCCAGACCTGGTTTAAAAATCAGCGCGCCCAGCAAAGAAAACTGCAGCGAAAGGGCCAGCCCCGCCAGCCCGGCGAGTCCCCACCACCACCAGGTTCAGAGCTCAGCACACCTTCGCAGGAAGATCACGGCCCTGAGAGCTCCCAGGCGCATGGCCCCGAGGCTGCCGAAGACCCGCTGCCCGCCGATCTGCAAAATATCCATCTGGACTCCTCAGCGCCCTGGGCTTCGTTGCCCCATGACATCGGGGAGCTGGTGCGCATGTACGGCTTGTTCGATGACGACGAGCCCGACGACTAGCAGATATCTGAACCCCCAGACTTCAAGGGCCAAATTTTCCCAGTCCTAGAAAAAAGAAAGAAGAAAAAAAGAATGAAGCATGTAGGAGCCCCTGCCGGCGACCTGGAGACAGCCCTGAAGGGACCACTCCTCTGCCTCGTTCTTTGCAAAACTAAACGTGTTGGGATTTGGGGGAGATCTCTGGGCTGGTCGGAGGCATCACAGCCTGGAGGCTGGTTTTCTGTAGTGTGTGGACGTTTTGTAACGGTGAACTTAGATGTTTTTGAAGTGCTTAAAGAAGAGGATTTATGGGGTTCCTGAGGGCAGTCAGGTGGGCCTGGTGACCTGGCCGCGGCCTTGGCCCCCAGCCGCCCCCAGAGAGTCCGGGGTCGCCGCCACCGTGGAGCGCCAGGGGGCGCCATCGTAGACAACGCGCAAGCCAGGGCCGCGGCTGGAACTCTGCCTTTCCAATCCATCAACACATCTGTACCAAAAAGTGTTTTTTGAAAAGATTGATTTTCTTGTTACCACCACAGTCACGCTAATTAACATACCACCTCCTCGCTTTCTTAGGATGTTTTTGCAGAATGATGATTGTCTTTTCATTTTTAAAGATTGGATTGATTGGGGCCGGCGCTGTAGCACAGCGGGTTCAACCTCCAGCCTGCAGCGCCAACAGCCCATATGGGCACTGGTCTTTCCAATAAAATAAAGTAAAATAAAATAACATAAATCGTTGTTTGAGGATGTTGTTATTGAATTCTTGGAGAGGTAGAGCTGCAGACAGTGAGAAGAAGAGACAGGGAGAAAGGTCTGCCTTCCGTTGCTTCACGCCCCAAATGGCCACAAGGGTCAGAGCTGTGCCAATGGGGAGCCGGGAGCCAGGGGCTGGGGTTCACCTCTTCAAGCGGCACATCTGTCAATCAGGTCTAGGGTGTGACTTAGGGAGGGTCCATCAAAGACTTCATACCATGCCAAGTTGGCTTCCTTCTCTAAAGGAGCCATCCTTTAGCCAGGCGGGCGGGCGGGCCGGCGGGCAGGCGGGCGGCAAGGGGCAGACAAGCGCAGACGCTGGAGAAGCAGCAGCTTCGGAAATACTGCCGGTCCGCGTCCTGATGTCGAGTGAGCAAGTGGCCGAGGCGGGTGGGCGAGAGGTTGGCTGTGCAGGGCTTGCTTGGTGGTAGGCCAAGCCATGCCGGCACCGGCTTGGCCGTTGGCGGGATCGCTGGCTTCTGGCAATGGAGCAAACAGGAGCACAGTTTGCTGCAGGGCTCCCGCCAGCAGTGAGCGAGTGTCCGTCGTCTCTCCCATTCTTTGGGATGCCCGTGACTGTCATACAGTTCGCACGGCAGCCAGTGGGGTCTCCCGGAAACTCTGGTGTTGCTGGCACAGAAAACCTTCCAGTCTTTGGCTTGTGTTTTCCACTTGCTTCCGAGTTGCACTGTTCAGATATTTTAAATGTCCATGTGACGCAAGGCTACTAGAAAAGTTCATGGAAATGGATTTTAAAACATTGACTTGGGCAAAAACTGTTTGGAATCCACCTATGCAGATGAGAGGTCTTCAGAAAGTTCCTGGGAAAATAGGTAGGAAGAAAAAGTTATGCATGGCGTTCCAAAACATTCTTTTTGCCCCAGAATGAGCTCAGTTTTTGACTCCTATTTCCATGCATTTCTTAGTCTCTCTGTATTTTCTCCTATTTTCCTTTGCCTTGGAAAACCCTAGTGTAGAGTGCATTTCTTGTTTGGAGACACAGACACAATCTTTCTCTTTGAAAACCGTGTGTTGAAAGAGTGAGTTGATGGGGCCGGCGCTGTGGTGCAGCGGCTTAAAGCCCCGGCCTGAAGGGCAGGCATCCCATACGGGCGCCGCTTCGAGTCCGGGCGCCACTTCGAGTCCCGGCTGCTCCTTTTCTGATCCAGCCCTCTGCTATGGCCTGGGAAAGCAGTAGAACACAGCCCAAGTCCTTGGGCCCCTGCACCTGCATGGCAGACCCGGAAGAAGCTCCTGGCTCCTGCCTTTGGATTGGCACAGCTCGAGCCATTGTGGCCAGTTGGGGAGTAACTCTGACCTTCAAAGAAATGAATCGATCTTTTTTTTTTTTTTTTTTCAAAAAAGAACAAAGAAAGAAAGAAAGTCTATCCTCGAATGTGAGTTTTATAATAAAAATGAGCTCTCCCACATGGGTGCAGGGGTCCCATCACTTGCGCCGTCCTCTGCTGCTTCCCTAGGCACATGAGCAGGGAGCTGCATAGGCAGTGAAGCAGCTGGGCCTTGCCCCAGTGTGCATATGGGACACCAGTGTTGCCAGTGGTGGGTTTTACCCACTCTGCCACAATGCCAGGCGCCTTCTGAAAATGAAAAACCATTTCCTTTGCATGTGTATTTGCATGGGTAGCTGCAATGGCCAAGGGCTGGTGCAATCCAAAGCCAGGAGCTGGGAGCTCCATCTGGGTCTCCCATGTGGGTTTGGGGGCCTGAGTACTTGGGCCATCTTCTACTGCTTTCCCAGGTGCATTTGTAGGGAGCTGGGTGGGAAGTGGAGCAGCTGGGACACCAACTGGGACTCTGGGATAGGAACCCAGCATTGCAAGGCCTCCCAGGGGCCGGCCCCAGTGGCTGCACTCTAACCACGCACATGTGCTTCTGGCCTCCTTCTCCTCTGCCTGCGGCTCTTTCTCCATCTCTTTCCAACCCCTCCATGGCTGAGGGCTTCCTCCAAAGCCCTATGCAGTTTTTCTCTCTCTCTGTCTCTCTCTCTGTCTTTCTCATGAGCTGGGAGAAAACTGCGAGCTTGGCACATGCCTTCACAGGGTGTGGGTGCAGGTGTGGGTGTGGGTGTGGGTGTGGGTGTGAGTGTGTGGGTGTGTATGTATGCATGTATGTGCATTTAGGTATGTATGCGTGTGTGTGTGGGTGGATGTGTGTGTGTTTTTGTGTATGTATGTGTGTGTTTCTGTGTGTGTGTGTGTGTGTGTGTGTGTGTGGCAGCAGGACATCTTCCCCTCGTGAAGTTCAAGCTCACGTCGAAAATGCATGACCATGAGATCAGGCTCTGCCTTCCAGGGTGCCTTTTCCAAAATTCCTTTGCGAGACCTTGGCAAAGAGGAAGAGACCCCGAGAGAGAGCGCTGGTGTCTCCCGAGCAACCAGGGACCAGGTCACGCCCCAAATGTCTGCATCAGGAACTCCAATGGATTCTTGCTTAAAGCAAACCAAAGGCCTGTGTTGCTGTTCCCTCTGCAGTGCCCAGGTGCTCTCGCCGCAGCCGCATGGCCTTTACCCCCGACCAGCTGGGGATGCTGCAAGCTGTTTTAGAAACCAGCCGCTGCCCAGATTGGAGCCGAGTCCAAGAGTTAGCGCCCGAGCTTCATCTGGATGTGTATGTGATCAAGGTATGTCCTGAGCCCCGCGCCCTCCGCTCCGCGCCGCGCACTCACTTGCTGTGGTCACCGCTGCGCTGGCTGCTCAGGGCAATGGCCAATGCGCGCGCTGCGCTTCGCAGTCCCCGCGAGGCTGGCAGGCAGAGGCTGCCCCGGGACTTGTCCCGAACTTCCTGCGCGTGGGCACTTGACAAGAAAGACTCCCCCGGGCGGGCGGACGGGGCGCTCGCGGCTGCATTGCGGTGGCGGTTGTGGGCGCAAGAGTTCAAGTAGGAGCCGGCCGGCGGTGGCGGCCAGGACCGCGCCTGGTGGATGGCGCCGCCCAGCCCCAGCGCGGGGAGCCAGCCGAGAGCCGCCCGCGCAGGCTGAGCCAACACGTGTGTGCAGGGAGCGCGTTTCCAAATTGTATTTCTTTCAATGTATTGGATGAGACGCAATGAGACCGACTTTTTTTTAAGATGTATTTCTCTCTTTGAACGAGTTCGAGGCAGAGAGAGGTGTCTTCCATCGGCCGGTTCACTGCCCCCAGGGCCCACGGCGGCTGCGCGCGACCCCATGGCCGAATGACCCCACCAGGCCTCCCCTCCGAGGGTCTCCGCACCTCTCAGTACTGTGTCCTTAGAGACCGAGCTCCCAGAACGTGAGCCTTTGTGGTGCAAAGCCTAGCGCGCAAAGTTCTAGGTCTGCAGCGGAGGATCGCTTGGGAGCAGGGCAGAGGCTGCCCGGCCCCCTCCCCTTTACCTGATGCCTGCGGCTCCCTCCCGGGCCCGGCACAGCGTTTGAGAAAGAGGCTTGAGCCCAGCGTGCCCACGCCACAAGGGCCCCGAGCTTCTGAGGCCCATGGGGTCTCCCTGGGGTCCTTGCCTCTGGAGTAACCTGCTCCCTCCCTTCCTCCCCAGACCTGGTTTAAAAATCAGCGCGCCCAGCAAAGAAAACTGCAGCCAAAGGGCCAGCCCCGCCAACCCAGCGAGTCCACACCTCAGCCTCCTCCTCCGCCTCCGCTGCCACCACCGCTGCTGCTGCCACTGCCGCCGCCGCCGCCGCCGCCGCCGCCAACATGCTCGGAGCTCAGAGCGCCTGCGGAGGAAGAGCAGGGCCCCGGGGGCTCCCAGGCGCAGAGCCCCGAGGCTGCCGAGGACCCGCTGCCGCCGATCTGCACAACATCCATCTGGACTCCTCTGCGCCCTGGGCTTCGCTGCCTCATGACATCGGGGAGCTCGTGCGCATGTACCGCTTGTTCCATGACGACGAGCCAGACGACTAGCAGAGATCTGAACCCCCAGACTTCAAGGGCCGAATTTTTTCCAGTCCTAGAAAAAAGAAAAAGGACGAAGCAGTCTGTAGGAGCCCCTGCCGGCGACCTGGAGACAGCCCTGGAGGGACCACTCCTCTGCCTTGTTCTTTACAAAAGCAAATGTGCTGGGAGTTTGGGGGATCTCTGGGCTGGTCGGAGGCATCACAGCCTGGAGGCTGGTTTTCTGTAGTGTGTGGACGATTTGTAATGGTGAACTTAGATACTTGTGAAGTGCCACAAGAAGACGATTTATGGGGTTCCTGAGGGCAGTCAGGCGGGCCTGGCGACCTCGCCGCGGCCTTGGCCCCCAGCCGCCACCAGAGTCCGGGGTCGCCGCCACCGTGGAGCGCCAGGGGGCGCCATCGTAGACAACGCGAAATCCAGGGCCGCAAGGGCGTGGTGGCCACGTTCGTGGGCTGCCGTCCTCCGCGTGCTCTCGGGCGGTGGGTGGGCAGCGGGCCTCCCCGGGCCACGCACGAGGGGACGGGCCTGAGACTCGGGCGCCCGGACCCGCTTTCCAGTGGTCAAGTTCTCCCAGAGTTCTCGCCTCTGCTTCCCGCAGGTCGCTAGGCGCCTCAGGCCCGCCCCCTTGCTCTTACTGTCCAATCAGGAGCGAGGGAGGGATTCCTTCGGGCTCCAGCAGGGCAGGGATATTTTTTTCTTTTTTCTTTGTTTGAAGGCAGAGTTCAGAGCGGTAGAGTTAGTGATGAGATAGAGGTAGAGAGAGATACAGAGAGATAGAGATAGGGATAGAGAGGTAGAGAGAGATACATAGTGATAGAGAGAGAGAGAGAGAGAGAGAGAGAGGCCTGCAGTGCCTGCATCCCGTAGGGGCCCCGGTCTTCCGATCCAGCTTTCTGCTATGGCTGGGAAGCAGTAGAGGATTTGCCCAAGTCCTCGGGCAGGGCCCTGGGCCTGTGTGTGTGGGAGACCCAGACCCAGACCCAGAAGAAGCTCCGGATCCAGGCTTCGGAACAGCTCAGCTCTGGCTGTTGTGGCCATTTGGGGAGTGAAACAGCGAGTGCAAGACCTCTCTCTCCCTCTCTGGAACTCTGCCTTTCAAATCAATCAACATATCTGTAATAAAAAGTGTTTTTTAAAAGGATTGATTTTCTTGTTACCACCACAGTCACGCTAATTAACATACCACCTCCTCGCTTTCTTCGGATTTTTTTTTAGAAAGTTGATTGTATTTTCGTTTTTAAAGATTTTATTTATTGGGGACGGCTCTTTCGCACAGCGGGTTAAAGCCCCAGCCTGCATCTCCAACAGCCCATATGGGCACTGATCTTTCTTTCTTTCTTTTTTTAACTTTTATTTAACAAATCTAAATTTCCAAAGTACAGCTTATAGATTACCGTGGCTTTTTCCCCCCATAACTTGCCTCCTTCCCGCAATCCAATCCTCCCATCTCCCGCTCCCTCTCCCATTCCATTCACATCAAGATTCATTTTCAATTATCTTTATATACAGAAGATCAATATAGTCTATAGTAAGTAAAGATTTCAACTGTTTGCACCCACACAGAAACACAAAGCGTCAAGTACTGTTTGAGTACTAGTTATAGGAAGAATTCACATTTTACAACACGTGAAGGGCAGAGATCCTACATGAGGAGGAAGTGCACAGTGACTCCTGTTGTTGACTAAGAAATTGACACTCTTGTTTCTGGGGTCAGTAATCACCCTAGGCTATTGAGTTGCCTAGGTTAGGGAAGCCTTTTGAGTTTGCCAACTCCCATCTTATTTAGACAAGGTCATAGTCAAAGTGGAAATTCCCTTCAGAGAAGGGTACCTCCTCCTTTGATGGCATGTTCTTTCCACTGGGATCTCTCTCACTCGCAGAGATCTTTCATTTAGGTTTTTTTATTTTTTTTCGAGAGTGTCTTGGCTTTCCATGCCTAAAATACTCTCATGGGCTCTTCAGCCGGATCCGAACATCTTAAGGGCTGATTCCGAGGTAAATTGGCATCTGTTAATCCCATGTATCTGATAAGCTCTTCAAGTGCTACATCTGTCAATCTGGTCTAGGGTGTGACTTAATACCGTCAGGAGTTGGCTCTGTTCTAGAAAGGAGCCGTCCGGGTGGCAGGGGGCAGACAAACACAGACGCTGGAGAAGAAGCAGCTTCGGAAATACTGCCGGTCTGAGTCGTGATGTCGAGTGAGCAAGTGGCCGAGGCGGGTGGGCGAGAGGTTGGCTGTGCAGGGCTTGCTTGGTGGTAGGCCAAGCCATGCCGGCACCAGGTTGGCCGTTGGCGGGATCGCTGGCTTATAGCAATGGAGCAAACAGGAGCACAGTTTGCTACTGGGCTCCCACCAGCAGTGAGTGAGTGTCCGTCGTCTCTCCCATCCTTTTGGATGCCCGTGACTGTCATACAGTTAACACGGCAGCCAGTTGGGTCTCTCTCCCATAATCTCTGGTCTGTGACGCACTTCCCAAGCCATCGAGGGGACAGGGCTGCATCACTGTTTTAGACACCATTCTGCTTCCTCTTGAATGCTCATTGCCTGTTTCTGACCTTTCTCATTTTAAAGAACTGTGCGTTTCGTTTTTGGTTGTTTTGTAGAGTATCTTTGTTGTCTCCCAGAAACTCTGATGTTGGTTGCACAGAAAACCTTCCAGTCTTGAAACTTGTGTTTTCAATTTGCTTAGCAGTTTCACTGTTCAGATCTTTTAAATGTTTATGTGACACAGGGTGGAAATTGATTTTAAAACATTTGATTGGGGAACAACTGTTTGGAAACCTAAGCAGATAAGAGGTCTTCACAAAGTGTGTGGGAAACTAGGGGTGAAGCAAAAGTTATGGGGACAGTGGCCGTGGCTCACTCAGTGAATCTTCTGCCTGTGGCGCTGGCATCCCATATAGGTGCTGGGTCCTAGTCCTGGTTGCTCCTCTTCCAGTCCAGCTCTCTGCTGTGGCCCAGGAAGGCAGTGGAAGATGGCCCAGGGGCTTGGGCCCTGCACCCGCATGGGAGACCAGGAGGAAGCACCTGGCTCCTGGCTTCAGATCGGCACAGCGCGAAGGCCGGCTGTATTGGTCATTAGGGGAGCGGGGGTGAACCAACGGAAGGAAGACCTTTCTCTCTGTTTCTCTCTCCCTGTCAAACTCTGCCCATCTAAATATAAAAAGAAAAGAAAAAGTTATGCATGGCTTTCAAAAATTGTTTTTTGCACCAGAATGAACCCATTTTTTGACTCATTTTTTCCATGCATTTCTTAGTCTCTCTGTATTTTCTCATGTTTTCCTTTGCATTGGAACAACCTAGTGTAGAGTGCATTTCTTGTCTGGAGACACAGATACAATCTTTCTCTTTTAAAAAGTTTTGTTTAAAGTGTTGGTTGATGGGGCCGGCGCTGTGGTGCAGTGGGTTAAAGCCCTGGCTGGAAGTGCAGGCATCCCATATGGGCTCCGGTTCAAGTCCAGGCTGCTCCTCTTCTGATCCCGCTCTCTGGCATGGCCTGGGAAAGCAGGAAAAGATGGGCCCCTGCACCCACATGGGAGACCGGGAAGAAGCTCCTGGCTCCTGCCTTTGGATTGGCACAGCTCATGTCATTGTGGCCAGTTGGGGAGTGAACCAGTGGATGGAACACTCTCTCTCTCTCTGTCTCTCTCTGTCTCTCTCTCGCTCTGTCTCTCCTTCTTTCTCTGTGTAACTCTGACCATCAAATAAATGAATAGACCTTTTTTTTTTTTTTAAAAGAAAGTATATCCTTGAATGCAAGTTTTATAATAAAAATAAGCTCTCCCACATGGGTGCAGGGGTCCCATCACTTGCGCCGTCCTCTGCTGCTTCCCTAGGCACATGAGCAGGGAGCTGCATAGGCAGTGGAGCAGCTGGGCCTTGCCCCAGTGTCCATATGGGACAGCAGTGTTGCCAGTGGTGGGTTTTACCCACTCTGCCACAATGCCAGGCGCCTTCTGAAAATGAAAAAATCTTTTACTTTGTATGTGTATTTGCTTGGGTAGCTGCAATGGCCAAGGGCTGGTGAAATCCAAAGCCAGGAGCCGGGAGCTCCATCTGGGTCTTCCATGTGGGTGTGGGGGCCTGAGTACTTGGGCCATCTTCTACTGCTTTCCCAGGTGCATTTGCAGGGAGCTGGGTGGGAAGTGGAGCAGCCGGGACTCCAACTGGGACTCTGGGATAGGAACCCAGCATTGCAAGGCCTCCCAGGGGCCGGCCCCAGTGGCTGCATTCTAACCACGCACATGTGCTTCTGGCCTCCTTCTCCTCTGCCTGCGGCTCTTTCTCCATCTCTTTCCAACCCCTCCATGGCTGAGGGCTTCCTCCAAAGCCCTATGCAGTTTTTCTCTCTCTCTGTCTCTCTCTCTGTCTTTCTCATGAGCTGGGAGAAAACTGCGAGCTTGGCACTTGCCTTCACAGGCTGTGGGTGTGGGTGTGTATGAATGTATGTATGTGTGTGTTTGTCTGTGTGTGTCTTGTTTGTGTTTGTGTGTGGGTTTGTATATATGTTTGCATATGTGTGTATGTACATGTGTGTATCTTTCTGTGTGTGTCTGTATGTGTCTGTCTTTGTGTTAGTGTGTGGGTTCTTATGTATGTATGTGTGTGTAGGTATGTATGTATGTATGTCGTGGGTGTGTGGGTGTGTATGTATGAGTTTGTATGTGTGTGTGACTTTCTGTGTCTGTGTCTTACTGTGTGTGTGGGTTTGTATTTATGTGTGTGTGTGTGTGTGTGTGTGTGTGGCAGCAGGACATCTTCCCCTCGTGAAGCTCAAGCTCACGGCGAAAATGCATGACCATGAGATCAGGCTCTGCCTTCCAGGGTGCATTTTCCAAAATTCCTTTGGGAGACCCAGGCAAAGAGGAGAGACCCCGAGAGGGCTGCTGTCTACCGGCTCGCTCCCGAAATGCATGCAGTGGCTGCTGGAGCAAAGCCGGCATCAGGATGGCCAATGGATTGTTTCTGAAAGCAAACCAAAGCCCTTTGTTCCTGTTCCCTCTGCAGCGCCCAGGTGTGCTCGCCGCAGCCGCACGGCCTTTACCCCCGACCAGTTGGGGATGTTGAAAGCTGTTTTCGAAACGACCCCCTGTCCTGACTGGGAGAAGATACAAGAGTTAGCGGCAAAGCTATGTTTGGATGAGTGTGTGATCAAGGTATGTCCCGAGCCCTGCGCCCTCCGTGCCACGCACTCACTCGCTTGCGGTCACCGCTGTGCTGGCCGCTCAGGGCAGTCGCCAATGCGCCCGCTTCGCAGTCCCTGCAAAGCTGGCAGGCAGAGGCTGGCGCGGGGCTGGTCCCGAAGTCCCTGCGGGTGGGCCCTTGACAAGATAGACTGCCCCTGGCGCTCGCGGCTGCCTTGGGGCAGAAGAGTTCAAGTGTGAGCAGGTGGCGAGGACTATGCCTGGTGGATGGCGCCGCCCAGCCCGCGGGAGCCAGCCAAGGGCCGCCCGCACAGGCCAGGCGGAGCGAACACGTGTGTGCGGGGAGCGCGTTTCCAAAGTGTATTTCTTTCAATGTATTGTGTGAGAGGCAATGAGACAGAATTTCTTTTTTAAGATTTATTTATTATTTATTTGAAAGAGTTTGAGGCGGCTTAGACCCCATGGCCAAATGACCCCACCAGGCCTCCCCTCCGAGGGTCTCCGCACCTCTCAGTACTGTGTCCTTAGAGACCGAGCTCCCAGAACGTGAGCCTTTGTGGTGCAAAGCCTAGCGCGCAAAGTTCTAGGTCTGCAGCGGAGGATCGCTTGGGAGCAGGGCAGAGGCTGCCCGGCCCCCTCCCCTTTACCTGATGCCTGCGGCTCCCTCCCGGGCCCTGCACAGCATTTGAGAAAGAGGCTTGAGCCCAGCGTGCCCACGCCACAAGGGCCCCGAGCTTCTGAGGCCCATGGGGTCTCCCTGGGGTCCTTGCCCCTGGAGTAACCTGTTCCCTCCCTTCCTCCCCAGACCTGGTTTAAAAATCAGCGCGCCCAGCAAAGAAAACTGCAGCGAAAGGGCCAGCCCCGCCAGCCCGGCGAGTCCCCACCACCACCAGGTTCAGAGCTCAGCACACCTTCGCAGGAAGATCACGGCCCTGAGAGCTCCCAGGCGCATGGCCCCGAGGCTGCCGAAGACCCGCTGCCCGCCGATCTGCAAAATATCCATCTGGACTCCTCAGCGCCCTGGGCTTCGTTGCCCCATGACATCGGGGAGCTGGTGCGCATGTACGGCTTGTTCGATGACGACGAGCCCGACGACTAGCAGATATCTGAACCCCCAGACTTCAAGGGCCAAATTTTCCCAGTCCTAGAAAAAAGAAAGAAGAAAAAAAGAATGAAGCATGTAGGAGCCCCTGCCGGCGACCTGGAGACAGCCCTGAAGGGACCACTCCTCTGCCTCGTTCTTTGCAAAACTAAACGTGTTGGGATTTGGGGGAGATCTCTGGGCTGGTCGGAGGCATCACAGCCTGGAGGCTGGTTTTCTGTAGTGTGTGGACGTTTTGTAACGGTGAACTTAGATGTTTTTGAAGTGCTTAAAGAAGAGGATTTATGGGGTTCCTGAGGGCAGTCAGGTGGGCCTGGTGACCTGGCCGCGGCCTTGGCCCCCAGCCGCCCCCAGAGAGTCCGGGGTCGCCGCCACCGTGGAGCGCCAGGGGGCGCCATCGTAGACAACGCGCAAGCCAGGGCCGCGGCTGGAACTCTGCCTTTCCAATCCATCAACACATCTGTACCAAAAAGTGTTTTTTGAAAAGATTGATTTTCTTGTTACCACCACAGTCACGCTAATTAACATACCACCTCCTCGCTTTCTTAGGATGTTTTTGCAGAATGATGATTGTCTTTTCATTTTTAAAGATTGGATTGATTGGGGCCGGCGCTGTAGCACAGCGGGTTCAACCTCCAGCCTGCAGCGCCAACAGCCCATATGGGCACTGGTCTTTCCAATAAAATAAAGTAAAATAAAATAACATAAATCGTTGTTTGAGGATGTTGTTATTGAATTCTTGGAGAGGTAGAGCTGCAGACAGTGAGAAGAAGAGACAGGGAGAAAGGTCTGCCTTCCGTTGCTTCACGCCCCAAATGGCCACAAGGGTCAGAGCTGTGCCAATGGGGAGCCGGGAGCCAGGGGCTGGGGTTCACCTCTTCAAGCGGCACATCTGTCAATCAGGTCTAGGGTGTGACTTAGGGAGGGTCCATCAAAGACTTCATACCATGCCAAGTTGGCTTCCTTCTCTAAAGGAGCCATCCTTTAGCCAGGCGGGCGGGCGGGCCGGCGGGCAGGCGGGCGGCAAGGGGCAGACAAGCGCAGACGCTGGAGAAGCAGCAGCTTCGGAAATACTGCCGGTCCGCGTCCTGATGTCGAGTGAGCAAGTGGCCGAGGCGGGTGGGCGAGAGGTTGGCTGTGCAGGGCTTGCTTGGTGGTAGGCCAAGCCATGCCGGCACCGGCTTGGCCGTTGGCGGGATCGCTGGCTTCTGGCAATGGAGCAAACAGGAGCACAGTTTGCTGCAGGGCTCCCGCCAGCAGTGAGCGAGTGTCCGTCGTCTCTCCCATTCTTTGGGATGCCCGTGACTGTCATACAGTTCGCACGGCAGCCAGTGGGGTCTCCCGGAAACTCTGGTGTTGCTGGCACAGAAAACCTTCCAGTCTTTGGCTTGTGTTTTCCACTTGCTTCCGAGTTGCACTGTTCAGATATTTTAAATGTCCATGTGACGCAAGGCTACTAGAAAAGTTCATGGAAATGGATTTTAAAACATTGACTTGGGCAAAAACTGTTTGGAATCCACCTATGCAGATGAGAGGTCTTCAGAAAGTTCCTGGGAAAATAGGTAGGAAGAAAAAGTTATGCATGGCGTTCCAAAACATTCTTTTTGCCCCAGAATGAGCTCAGTTTTTGACTCCTATTTCCATGCATTTCTTAGTCTCTCTGTATTTTCTCCTATTTTCCTTTGCCTTGGAAAACCCTAGTGTAGAGTGCATTTCTTGTTTGGAGACACAGACACAATCTTTCTCTTTGAAAACCGTGTGTTGAAAGAGTGAGTTGATGGGGCCGGCGCTGTGGTGCAGCGGCTTAAAGCCCCGGCCTGAAGGGCAGGCATCCCATACGGGCGCCGCTTCGAGTCCGGGCGCCACTTCGAGTCCCGGCTGCTCCTTTTCTGATCCAGCCCTCTGCTATGGCCTGGGAAAGCAGTAGAACACAGCCCAAGTCCTTGGGCCCCTGCACCTGCATGGCAGACCCGGAAGAAGCTCCTGGCTCCTGCCTTTGGATTGGCACAGCTCGAGCCATTGTGGCCAGTTGGGGAGTAACTCTGACCTTCAAAGAAATGAATCGATCTTTTTTTTTTTTTTTTTCAAAAAAGAACAAAGAAAGAAAGAAAGTCTATCCTCGAATGTGAGTTTTATAATAAAAATGAGCTCTCCCACATGGGTGCAGGGGTCCCATCACTTGCGCCGTCCTCTGCTGCTTCCCTAGGCACATGAGCAGGGAGCTGCATAGGCAGTGAAGCAGCTGGGCCTTGCCCCAGTGTGCATATGGGACACCAGTGTTGCCAGTGGTGGGTTTTACCCACTCTGCCACAATGCCAGGCGCCTTCTGAAAATGAAAAACCATTTCCTTTGCATGTGTATTTGCATGGGTAGCTGCAATGGCCAAGGGCTGGTGCAATCCAAAGCCAGGAGCTGGGAGCTCCATCTGGGTCTCCCATGTGGGTTTGGGGGCCTGAGTACTTGGGCCATCTTCTACTGCTTTCCCAGGTGCATTTGTAGGGAGCTGGGTGGGAAGTGGAGCAGCTGGGACACCAACTGGGACTCTGGGATAGGAACCCAGCATTGCAAGGCCTCCCAGGGGCCGGCCCCAGTGGCTGCACTCTAACCACGCACATGTGCTTCTGGCCTCCTTCTCCTCTGCCTGCGGCTCTTTCTCCATCTCTTTCCAACCCCTCCATGGCTGAGGGCTTCCTCCAAAGCCCTATGCAGTTTTTCTCTCTCTCTGTCTCTCTCTCTGTCTTTCTCATGAGCTGGGAGAAAACTGCGAGCTTGGCACATGCCTTCACAGGGTGTGGGTGCAGGTGTGGGTGTGGGTGTGGGTGTGGGTGTGAGTGTGTGGGTGTGTATGTATGCATGTATGTGCATTTAGGTATGTATGCGTGTGTGTGTGGGTGGATGTGTGTGTGTTTTTGTGTATGTATGTGTGTGTTTCTGTGTGTGTGTGTGTGTGTGTGTGTGTGTGGCAGCAGGACATCTTCCCCTCGTGAAGTTCAAGCTCACGTCGAAAATGCATGACCATGAGATCAGGCTCTGCCTTCCAGGGTGCCTTTTCCAAAATTCCTTTGCGAGACCTTGGCAAAGAGGAAGAGACCCCGAGAGAGAGCGCTGGTGTCTCCCGAGCAACCAGGGACCAGGTCACGCCCCAAATGTCTGCATCAGGAACTCCAATGGATTCTTGCTTAAAGCAAACCAAAGGCCTGTGTTGCTGTTCCCTCTGCAGTGCCCAGGTGCTCTCGCCGCAGCCGCACGGCCTTTACCCCCGACCAGCTGGGGATGCTGCAAGCTGTTTTAGAAACCAGCCGCTGCCCAGATTGGAGCCGAGTCCAAGAGTTAGCGCCCGAGCTTCATCTGGATGTGTATGTGATCAAGGTATGTCCTGAGCCCCGCGCCCTCCGCTCCGCGCCGCGCACTCACTTGCTGTGGTCACCGCTGCGCTGGCTGCTCAGGGCAATGGCCAATGCGCGCGCTGCGCTTCGCAGTCCCCGCGAGGCTGGCAGGCAGAGGCTGCCCCGGGACTTGTCCCGAACTTCCTGCGCGTGGGCACTTGACAAGAAAGACTCCCCCGGGCGGGCGGACGGGGCGCTCGCGGCTGCATTGCGGTGGCGGTTGTGGGCGCAAGAGTTCAAGTAGGAGCCGGCCGGCGGTGGCGGCCAGGACCGCGCCTGGTGGATGGCGCCGCCCAGCCCCAGCGCGGGGAGCCAGCCGAGAGCCGCCCGCGCAGGCTGAGCCAACACGTGTGTGCAGGGAGCGCGTTTCCAAATTGTATTTCTTTCAATGTATTGGATGAGACGCAATGAGACCGACTTTTTTTTTAAGATGTATTTCTCTCTTTGAACGAGTTCGAGGCAGAGAGAGGTGTCTTCCATCGGCCGGTTCACTGCCCCCAGGGCCCACGGCGGCTGCGCGCGACCCCATGGCCGAATGACCCCACCAGGCCTCCCCTCCGAGGGTCTCCGCACCTCTCAGTACTGTGTCCTTAGAGACCGAGCTCCCAGAACGTGAGCCTTTGTGGTGCAAAGCCTAGCGCGCAAAGTTCTAGGTCTGCAGCGGAGGATCGCTTGGGAGCAGGGCAGAGGCTGCCCGGCCCCCTCCCCTTTACCTGATGCCTGCGGCTCCCTCCCGGGCCCGGCACAGCGTTTGAGAAAGAGGCTTGAGCCCAGCGTGCCCACGCCACAAGGGCCCCGAGCTTCTGAGGCCCATGGGGTCTCCCTGGGGTCCTTGCCTCTGGAGTAACCTGCTCCCTCCCTTCCTCCCCAGACCATTTTTCTGCAAATGTCTAAATCTAAAAAAAAGTTTTATCTCTTATGTTCTCTCTTTTTAAAAAGATTTTTCTATCTATTTGTGTGACAGGCAGAGAGAGAGATGAGATAAAAACTGTGTTGTGCATTATGGGATACAATTTTATTGGCAGATGTTTACTTATGAATGTTCTTTCATTCAACAAGTAACTATTGAGTACCTACTGAGTGCCAGTACTGGGTTTGCTGCTCAGTGGAACTACATTTGTGGAGGCAGAGTGTGGACAGGCAGTTAAAAAAGTGAGGTGACTTTAGATAAGGACAATAAGAAGAAAATAAAACAAGATTGCATAGTGGGAATGGGAGTAGAATAGGTAGGTATGATGTAGAGTAGATGTTTCATTAGGGAGATCTGGTAACATCCACTGGACACAGCCCTTTAGGTAGTCAATGAAAAGTCTAGGAAGTTGTTAAAGGTTTTAATTCCCAGATCATATTCTTTATAAAAAGTTTTCATGTGTGACGATTGGAACTAAGCATTATCTGAATTTATTATAGAATTTGGAATAAGTTCTGTGAGATTTTTAGTTAGCTAAAAATAGTAACTTTGGAAGTATACCTTTTGTATTTTGAAACTCAGAGTGATATTTTTATCTTGCAAAATGAAGGAAAAATTGTATTTTTGTCATGTATCAGGCACTTAGAAATGTTTGCATGGTATTGCTAATGTTAACAAGTAGAGTTCTGAATAAAAAAAGGTAAAATATGTTAGTTTATAACTGATTGCCCCCACCCACTCCTTTTTAAAGAAACTGATCACCCATGAGAAGTTTGAAAGTGCATGTGAAGAACTCAGTAATGCAATACTTCGGGAACAACAGGCACAAATACTATTGAAGGAACAGGCACAACAATTACAGGAGTTGAATTATAGACTGGAACTGCACTCCAGTGAGGAAGCTGACAACAAGCAAACTCTTGGAGAAGCTGTTAAGGTAGGAGAACACCTCTTGTGTAATGGCTTGTTTCTTCTATTTTGTGTGACTCTTGGAGAAATTCATGCATGTCTACTAACTCAGGAGTAGACTCCAAGATGTGAAATTTAATTCTATGGGAACTTATTTAGGTGGAATGAAACATGGCTCTGAAACTAACTTACAAGAATGAGTTCTCATGTATTGCATATCTCAAAGTAGGCTTTCCTCATTGGTTGAGAACAAAGTGGAGATCTTTCCAGTCATAATTTGTTTTTGTTTTCTCTTTTTTGCTTCATCTCTGTAGTTCTTTTCCTTTTCTTGTTTTGTACTGTTTAGACTTTGGAAAACTCCATGAATCTTCTGGGTTCTGGAAGGTTTTGCATCTGGTTTTGTCATTCTTATGTAAGTGCATGTTTAGAGGGAAGGGAGGTTTGGGTAGGAAGCGTTGTGTTCTACCTGTTACATATTCCTGACAGTGGTATTTGGAAGGGAAAAGAGAAGTTAGTCTAAGAGCAACACTGCCTCTTGAATTGCTCTCTGGTTTCCTGTCTTGGGATGCAGTGACTCATCCCATGCATTGCCATTCACCATGATGTCCTTATAAGAACTGGCCAATGTTGGTGCCACGCCCTTCAATTTTCAGAATTGTGAGACAAGAAACCTCTTTTCCTTATAAAGTTACCCAACATCAAATGTGTTGTTAGAGTAGTTAAAAATGAACTAATATAATACTAATGTAGCTAAATCTTTATATAAATACCTGAGATTTTTTCATTAGGATAAATTCCCAGAAGAGGAATTATTAGGTTAAAAGCCGGCTGGTGCTGTGGCTTACTAGGCTAATCCTCCACCTGGCGGTGCCGGCACCTCGGGTTCTAATCCCGGTCGGGACACCGGATTCTGTTCCAGTCACTCCTCTTCCTGTCCAGCTCTCTGCTGTGGCCTGGGAGGGCAGTGGAGGATGGCCCAAGTCCTTGGGCCATGCACCCACATGGGAGACCAGGAGAAGCACCTGGCTCCTGGCTTCGGATCAGCACAGTGCACAGGCCGCAGCAGCCATTGGTGGGTGAACCAACGTAAAGGAAGACCTTTCTCTCTGTCTGTCTCTCCCTCTGTCCACTCTGGCTGTCCAAAAAAAAAAAAAAAAAAAAAAAGAAACTTTTAAAAAGCCAAATATGTTTTTCATGTGCATGTATCATTTGTTCTTGAGCAAATTTTTACCAATTACATTATCTCCTAACATATATGATCATTTCACTTTTTGTCTAATCTGGTTATTCCTATTTTAAATTTTTTCCAATTTGATAGATATATCATTGTTACTGTAATTTGTGTTTCTCTGTTAAGCAAATTGAACATGTTTATAAACATATTGGTCAGTAAACAACATTTTTATGCATTATCCTCTAATAGATAATGCAATTAATCCTGTTTTGTAAAAGCATCATAACTGTGTCACATTGGAGACTTTTTTCTGTAATAGTATGTAATTTGTGTTGAGATACAGTATCTTCCATTAGATAAACAGCTGTTCATATTAATTTCTTTAACGTGCTGGTAGCTTAAATGTTATTGTCAAAAGCAGAGAATTGTTTAATTACTATCTCTTGATTAGAACTGGCAGGTGGTAATGTGAAAATGTTGTCTGTGGGAGTCAGCATAGTTATGTAGAAAAAGCCCTGGCCACGGAATAAGTATTCCTGAATGTAAATCCAAGTTCTTGGACAAGTTACTCTACATTTCTGGGCCTCAATATCCTGCAAAAATAAGGATAATGAGGATTTCTATGAGAATGAATTCAGATACTATTTAAAAAGCAGGTATATGCTTGATAAGTGTTCTTTGGTGTTTTCAGAAATACTTTCAAAAAGCTTTTGAACCATGTCCTGCACACAACTTCTTTTTAAAAATTAAATATATTATTTCTTTGTTATAAAATGAACAGATTATAAATAGATGATACGGAAATGCAGAAGAGAATACAAGTTACCTATGCTGTGTCATCTGAAAAGATTGTTTCCAATGTATTTTCTGAAAAGATTGTTTCCAATGTATTTTCTGTATGTAATAGTTTTTATAAATCACACTTTGGTCTAGAATATCTTTCTATAAAATATAGCAAGATCTTGAATAAGGTACTTTTGGTATCAGAAAAATCTCCAAGGACAAAAATCTAACAAGCGGCAATGTCAATCAGCTCCAGCATTTGGAAATCAAAGTTAGCATGGTGAACAGGTGCTGGGTTTATCCTGGAGGCAAGTAGCAACAACAATGCCAGCAGCAGGAGACTAAATGTTGGGTTCCATCACTGGATAGGAGCTTGAACTTGAGATCTTCACATTAAGGAATTGCTGAATCCTCTAAAAGGGATAATCTCAGGTCACTAGGATCCCATTGCTCTTGCAGAAGTGAGCGCAGGATTCTCTGTGGAAGAGGCTTGCTTCATATAGTTCCTTTGGGAGCTCCTAATGAGTAAGATCACCCAAGTAACGGACACATGGATAGACAGATATATTAATCTTATGAACATCTAAACTCTCTTGTCAATCCCAATTATTTGTACTTTCTGAGTTTTTATGCATAAACAATCATATCCTTTGTTCTATAGTGAGGGTGTTGTTTATCCCTTCTAAATGTTATACCATTAGTATTTTTTGCCTAGTAGAAGTAGGTATCGTAGGCATCCTTTCCTTGTTCCCAACGTTAAAGAAAATCTTTCTGAGACTGCATTAAGAAGGGAAGTTTGCCATAAATTTCTAGTTGATAATCTTTGTCAGGTTAAGGGAGTTATGTTCTTAGAGTATGCATAATTTTTTTAAAAGCATGAATAGATATTGGATATTATCAGACACATTATATGTATTTATTGAGATAATGATATGGTTTTGAATTATAAAGGTTGGACATCCCTAACTGGAAATATAAAACCTGTAATTATCTAAAATCCAAAACTTCTTGACGTCCTAAATGACACTTTAAATTTTTCAAGTTTCAGAACATTACAAATTGAGATTTTTAAAGAGAAATGCCAAGCTGATAAAATTTGTGAAATATTCCAAACTCTGAAAAACTCTTTAAAATCTGTAGCACTTCTTGTCCCAGGCCTTTTAGATAAGGAATACTCCACCTATATCTTGTTGGCAAACTGGTCTGCATTTTGGACTGTGAGTTATGAATGTTCTTGTATGCTTAAGGGATTATAAAGCCAAACAGGCAAACATAACTAAAGAAGACTGTGTCACACAGGCTGCATGTGGCACACAAAACCTGAAGTATTTTCTGTCTTAAGTTTGCTAGCTCCTGGATTATATTATTCACTCTTCTCATGTTAATCCAGCCTTGTGTTACTCAGATAAACCCGCTGTGCTTATTTATATGTAATAAATGCTGTACTCTAATTCTTAATTTTAAATTTACGACGTTTAGGTCTACAGTCTTAATTGAGACTGTGTTGGAACTTTATCTCTCATACTATCATTGAAATGTTTTGTATCAAGTTTGTGCTAACATACAAGCACTTCTTGTAGGTTTGCATTCCAAACATCTGAAGTGGTGTCTGCTATGTGCTGTGGTAACTGTGTTTTATAAACTGGATAATTCAAAAACAAGAGGTACTTGTTTCTCATGGTCCTAGAGGCTGGGAAGTCCAGTATCAGAGTATCAGCATGTGGTGAGGGCCTTCTTGATACATCATTCCATGGCAGAGGGTGGAAAGGCAAGAACCACAAATGCATCTACAAGCAGAAAGACAGCCAAACTCATCCATTTATTTATTTAATTATTTAAAATTTTTTATTATTTATTTGAGAGGTGGTGTTACAGACAGTGAGAGGGAGAGACAGAGAGAAAGATCTTCTGTCCGTTGGTTCACTCCCCAAATAGTCACAACGGCCAGAACTGTGTTCATCTGAAGCCAGGAGCCAGGAGCTAGGAGTTTCTTCCAGTCTCCCACATGGGTGCAGGGCCCTAAGGACTTGGGCCATCTTCTACTGCTTTCCCTGGCCATAGCAGAGAGCTGGATTGGAAGAGGAGCAGCCAGGACTAATACCAGTGCACAAATGGGATGCTGGTGCTGCAGGCTGTTTTAATATTTACTTATTTATTGAATTACACAGAGAAAGAGAGAATGAAACATTCACACAGAGAGAGAATAAAAGAGTCAAGTGGAGAGAACTCTCCTGTCCACTGGTATATTGCACAAATGCCCACAAAGGCTAGGATTAGGACAGGCTGAAGCTGGAAACCAGGAACTCAATCCAGGTCTCACATGTGGTTGGCAGTGACTTAAGCACTTGAGCCAGGGTGTGCATTAGCAGGAAGGTGGAGTTGGGAGTGGAGCTAGGAGTGGAACCCAGGAACTCCAATATGGAATGAGGGCTTCCCGTGTGGTTTCTTAACCACTGTATCAAATGCCTGCCCCAAAGCTAGCCATTTATAAGGAATCCACTCCCGTGGTAACTCACTGCTGTCATTAATCCATTCATGAGGGGTCAGATCCTTCATAACCTAATGACCTCTTAAAGGTCCTACCTCTCAATAGCTAGATTAGTGATTAAATTTCCAACACTTGAACTTTGTGGGGACATATTTACCTTATAGCAAGTGGAAACTAGATAAAATGAAGTTAGAGGTATATAGCCTCACTTAGAGTGAGCAACATATTCAGGCACTCGAAATGAAGAGGATATCCAAAACCAAATGTGAGAAGGTGCTGAAGTCCAGACAGCTCACTGACGCATGCAAACCTGGCTGTAGGCTCGAGTTGCTAACATGACATTAGGGAAATCTAGGGCTCCAAGCCTCATGAACAAGAGGAGACCTAGCTGTGTCAAGTGGGGAGTGAAGAAGGGCTGCCCCACTGTGAAATGGGGTCTAGGAAACCCTGCTACCGGCTACATGAGAATTTGACCTCTACTATGGACTGTGGGTAGGAAAAATGTTGCTAAATATATTGGAACCGTAGGCTATGTCACAAATGATGATGGGGTCTCAGTTTGCACTAGCTTTTGACTGATTAGCTGAGAAGTGGCCTTTAAAATGGTCCAGTTCTTAAAGAATCAAAGTGATCTTGTAAAAGGAATCTTGAAATATTCAGTAGAGTTGCTTCTCTAACTCAGAGAACACAAACAAGACTTTATTGGAAAATTCAGTATTAGCAATCATGTAAAGAACTGCACAAATGAGAAGATGTGTTCTTCCAGAAGTATAAATATTAGAAATGATGCAATCAGGGACTTGAAAACACACTTTGAAAGTGTTTATAAATGTGCTAAGAGATATGAGTTTCTACCATTTTGATGCATATTTCCTTTATAGACCCTTGTTTCCATTGAGAATCATTTTCTTTCTGCTTGAAGAACTATCTTTCATGTCTCAGATGATGCATTGTTTTAAAAAATATTCCATATACATGTTGTGTCAACATTTTTTTCAGTACTTGGAAAATATTGTTCCTTTTCCTTCTGCCTTGCATAGTTTCTGACAAGAAACAGGTATTTATCTTATCTTGTTAATCTTGGTGTAATGTGTCTTCTTTTCAGCTGCTTTTAAGGTTTTGTTTTTGTATTTGGTTTCTGGAAGGTTGATTATGGTGGGTCTTCTGTGATTTCTTTGTGTTTTTCCTACTGGGAGTTTACTGAGCTTTTAAAAAGTTTCTGTGGTTTCTTGTGTAAGTTTTTTTTTAACTTTTTTTAGTAAATATAAATTTCCAAATAAATTATGGATTACAGTGGCTTTCCCTCCCCATAACTTCCCTCCCACCCACAATCTTCCCATCTCCTGCTCCCTCTCCCATTCCATTCACATCAAGATTCATTTTCAATTCTCTTTATAAACAGAAGATCAATTTAGTATATATTAAGTAAAGATTTCAACAGTTTACACTCACACATAAACATAAAGTGTAAAGTACTGTTTGAGTACTAGTTATACATTAATTCACATTGTACAACACATTAAGGACAGAGATCCTACATGAAGAGTAAGTGCACAGTGACTCCTGTTGTTGGATTAACGAACTGACACTCTTGTTTATGATGTCAGTAATCACCCTAGGCTCTTGTCATGAGTTGCCCAGGCTATGGAAGCCTTTTGAGTTCACTGACTCTGATCTTATTTAGACAAGGTCATAGTCAATGGGAAAGTTCTCTCCTCCCTACAGAGAAAGGTACCTCCTTCTTTGATGGCCTGTTCTTTCCACTGGGATCTCACTTGCAGAGATCTTTCATTTAGGTCTTTTTTTTTTAGCCAAATTGTCTTGGCTTTCCATGCCTAAAATACTCTCATGGGCACTTCAGCCAGATCCAAATGCCTTAAGGGCTGATTCTGAGGCCAGAGTGCTATTTAGGACATCTGCCATTCTATGAGTCTGCTGTGTATCTCGCTTCCCATGTTGGATCATTCTCTCCTTTTTAATTCTACCAGTTAGTATTAGCAGACACTAGTCTTGTTTATGTGATCTTTTGACTCTTAGTCCTATCATTATGATCAATTGTGAACTGAAATGGATCACTTTGACTAGTGAGATGGCATTGGTACATGACACCTTGAAGGGATTGAATTGGAATCTCCTGGCACATTTCCAACTCTATATTTGGGGCAAGTCAGCTTGAGCATGTCCCAAATCGTACATCTCTTACCTCTCTTATATTTAACAGAGATCACTTTCCAGTTAAATTTAAACACCGAGGAATAATTGTGTGTTAATTAAAGAGTTCAACCAATAGTATTAAGTAGAACAAAAAAATACTAAAAGGGATAAAGTATTGAGTTGTTCATCAACATTCAGGACAAGGGTTGATCAAGTCATCGTTTCTCATAGTGTCCATTTCACTTCAACAGGTTTCCTTTTTGGTGCTTGGTTAGTTGTCACCGATCAGGGAGAACACATGATATTTGTCCTTCTGAGACTGGCTTATTTCACTCAGCATAATATTTTCCAGATTCCTCCATTTTGTTGCAAATGACCAGATTTTATTGTTTTTTTTTTTTTTACTGCTCTATAGTGTTCTATATTGTACATGTTCCATAATTTCTTTATCCAGTCTACTGTTGATGGGCATTTAGGTTGATTCCAGGTCTTAGCTATTGTGAATTGAGCTGCAATAAACATTAAGGTGCTGCCGCTCCCTTGCCCGCAAAGGAACGACACTGTTCGCAGCTCATCGGTCTTCAGCAGACTTTTAATGGGAAAATAACAGGGACAGTGAAAGAATGAAAGGAGGAGAGTGGACAGGAAAGCCCCCTCTTTCCTCAGCACATAGCTTATATACAAAATCTGGCCAATTGCAAGCGGGCTCAAGTCCATGCACGGAACACTCCAATCCGCTGTCTGTTCACGCAGTGTGCACGCATCCTCGGGCCAATCAGATGAGGTGTCACGCAGCAGGCAGGCTCACCGCGCGGTCCTCGGCACCATCTTGTTGTTTACAACATTCTCAACTCCTCTGGAACGTCCCGACCGTGGGAAAGCATTGCCCTAACTGAAACTAGCAACATTCGCCTTGTGATAAAGACACAGCAACAGCTATCAGACCGACCTTGACGTGGGGGCTCCATGGCTGCGCATCCCATGGAGCCCCACATCTCCCCCTTCTTTATTATTTAAATGGCATGGAAACGTGCCTGTCTTAGGTACCCAATGGCGCGCTACCTGCTTACCCGTCATGGAGGTAATAGGAAGCCTGTCCTACCCTCTGTCTTAGGTTGCTAGGAGCGCCCATCAGTGTTTACCCGTCTTTGACTACCGCTCCATCATGCTAAGCCATACTTCTTTATTGGGGTGAGATCACAAGGTGGCCAGCGTAGCCTGTTGGATTATCAAGTTGGTATTCTGCTGACGGAGTGCTAAGGCTCTGATCCATCTGGCTATGAAGGCAAGGCCCAGTAGTATCATGACACACAAGCAACCGATAGTGACCCATTCTTTAACTTGAGCCCTGTCTTAGGTAGGTACAGGATGTGGAGTGTCTTACCCATTTTTAAGTACCATTTTAGCCCAACATTAGGTGAGAGATGAAACATACAGCCAAATATTAATTATTTTTGATTACAAAGGAGGTTTGGTACAAAGTTTTAAGTGATGAATGTCAGTCCATACAGACTGTAGCGAAGATAGCACAAATTGTAGAACACATGGAAAACAACCCATACAAAGTATGAAAATCAGTAACAATCTAGCCCGCATTAATAACCAATGAATCCATTGAAACCCTTCAAATGTTAGTGGGTTAGTAATAAACATATGTTGCATTTTACTCTTAAGTTTATCCATAACAGACTCTATATATGGCATTGTTAGTAATGTTAAAACAACATTCCCCTGGAACAGATTTACAGCTTACATGATCTTTTAACAGCAAATAATTGATAGCTGCTCGGTTTAAGAGTACTCCTGAACGAACTTGATCCAATTTTTTAGCTATATTGGATAGCGCAGTAGCAGTAAGATTGATTGTTTTGGTCACCAAATGTGTAAGCCTTTGTAGTCCACGATTATTTCCATAAACCAATCCAGGAACTCCCACTAGCTGCATAGCCATGGTGAAAGCAGGTCTCCAATTAAGATGACATCATCATCACAGTTCTCATGTAATGAGCGTCACTGTCGTGCCTTTGGAAATACAGATGTTAGCATTGGGGCCACACGGCCCAATGAGCAGTTGTGAAAATCATTAGGGGCTAACAATGTAAAAGCAAATTGGTTGCATAAAAATACCCATCCCTTAAGAGCCCATGTCCCATACCAGTACTGGATCAGGTCCATTCCATTGATTGGTGATAGGATCCTTTCATTTTACCATTGTTCTTACCCCAGCTGTTTGTGGATGCCACTGTTGAATAGCTGCAAGACGACCATCTTTATCCAATGTGAAAAAATTTAAAATGAATAAAGCATGTGAGAGCCATTTGTTAGGAGAATGGGCAAGAACCCTAAACTCCCCCTTTTGTTTATATCATTAAAATATTGTTTTAAAGTGTGATGTGTATGTAGAATATTGTCTTGACCCTGAGGATTATAAGGAATGTCAGTAACATGAGATAGAAAGTTACACAAAAATTTCTGAAAGAGGCAGAAATATAAGCAGGTCCATTATCCGTTTTAATCTGCTTTGGAGTTCCTAGGGAAGCAAAAGCTTGTAAGCAACGGGCAATAACATGTCTTGTAGCTTTACCTGTATGTAAGGAAGCAAAAATAAATTTAAAACAAGCATCAATAGACACATGTATATATGTTTGTTTACCAAATTCCATGAAGTGGGTGATATCCATTTGCCATAGTTGATTGGGGAATAAATTACGAGGATTAATTCGAAAGTGAGGTACTGGTAACTGGATGGAGCAAGTAGAACAGAATTTTACAATTTGTCGAGCTTGTTCTTGAGTAATATTATGTTGTAAGTGTAACGTATGAGCATTTAAATGATGTGAAACGTGATCTTTTGTTGCTGTAGCAATAGAATATATTTATAGAGCAGAATCTGCCAAATGATTACCCTCTACCAAAGGTCCAGGAAGGTTGGAATGTGCTCAAATATGACCTATAAAGAAAGGACAGGTATGCTGTCGAATGACAGTGCAAATGCGAGAAAACAGAGGAGAAGCAGCTGAGGATCCAGGAACGAACAAGTGTCCAATTGAGGCACCGATAGGAACACATATTTGCTATTGGTATATGTGTTAAGTGCTACATCCAAAGTAGACTGCAATGCAAGTGTAACAGCAGCTAATTTAACTAGCTGTAAAGATGAAAAAGAGGTGTTAATAACTGTATGGTGACCATCACAAATTACAGAAGCTTGACATCCTTTTAGGATATTGAATAAAGGTTTAAGGTCTCCTGTTGTGAGGTGGAGATGTGCAGAAAGCAAATTAATATTCCCTAGAAGTTTTTGAAACTTATTTAAAGTCTGTAAAGAATCCAATTGTAAGGTGACTTTCTGTGGAAGTATTTTTCATGGGTACAATTGGAAGCCTAGATATTGATAAGGATATTGAAGTTGTATTTTCTCAGGGGCTATGATAAGACCAAAAGCAGATAATTACTCTCTTATTACTGTCAGACATTGTATCACCAAAAATTTCTCGGGTCCAGCTATCAAAATATCATTTATATAGTGTATAATATATAAATTGCTATATTTTTTGCAAATTTTTTGAAGAGCAGCATCAATGAATTGTTGGCACAAAGTAGGGCTATTAGCCATTTTTTGAGGTAAGATCCTCCATTGGCATCTTTGTATAGGTTTTTTTTAAAATTTACTGATGGAACACTGAAAGCAAATCGGGGACAATCTTTTGGATGTAAAGGTATAGTATAAAAATAATCTTTTAAATCTATTATTGCAATATAAGAGTCCTTTGGAATTGCAGTAGGCAATGGTAAACCTGGTTGTAAAGCCCCCAAAATTTCCACAGTAGCATTAACAGCCCTAAGGCCTGGAAGCAATTGCTGTCTCCCAGATATTTTTTCTGATAACAAAAATAGGACTATTCCAAGGAGAATTAGAAGGAACTATATGTCTTGCTGTTAATTGTTCTTTCACCAATATCTGTGCAGCAGTTATCTTTTCCTGCAGTAAAGGCCACTGATCCACCCACACGGGATTATCTGATTTTTATTTTATTTAATTTTTTGCATGGGGCACAGGCTGACCAGTAGCCATCAAGGGAAACCCAAGCCTCTCTGGTCATGATTGACAGTTACAGTAACTGGAGATGTGATGCTTTGTTGTTGTTTCTCTAAACCCTTACCTGGCAAATGACCTTGTTGAAGTATGTTAATGGTAACAATCTTACTTGGACTATGTATAAAAGCCCCCATTTGAGTTAGAATATCACGTCTCCAGAGATTAACAAGTAATGCAGCCAAAATATAGGGGCGACAGGCTCCAGTATTACCTGCTTCATCCTCCCATTGTAGCAATTTGGAACTTTGTGTTAATCTTTGACTCCGAGCAATACCTTGCAATTGAGTTATGGTAATTTTCTTTTTCCAATTTGTGGGCCAGCTTGCTGCTGAAATAACAGAGACATCAGCTCCAGTATCTAAAAGACCACTGAATAACTTTTTATTTAATTTTAAGAAAAATTTGGGTCGGTCCTTAGTTATGGGTTGTATTCAATAAGCATTAGAAGATCCAAAACCGTTATTTTCTCTTTTATTTAAAAAAGACCTACCAATTGAAGAGAAGGGGAACAGAATCAAGTGAGCAATGCATTGTCCTGGAGGTAAAGTTACATTATTGGCTTGAGTCATAATTTTTATCTCACCAGTAAAGTCAGTGTTTATAACTCCAGGAAAAACCTGTAACCCTTTCATAGTTATACTACTTCTGCCCAGTAGGAGACCAAAAATCCCAGTTGGCAAAGGACCAAAAATCCCAGTAGGGAGGCCTTGTGGGCCCATCTCAGGGGTCAATACTGTATAGGAGGTGGCACTGAGGTCCAGTCCTGCACTACCCTCTGTGACTCTGTGGAGGAAATTGACGGATTTAGGGTGTTCTGTTGAGGAACAAATGTCATGGCCCCCAAAATTTGTTGGGATGGGGCCTGGGGCCAGCCCCGCTTTTAGTTTTCTGAACTTTATTTATTTAAGGAATTATCATTTTTATCAGTTTTGGAGTGACATTTATTGGTCCAATGCCTTTCCCTTTAGCACCAGGGGCAAATCCCAGGAGGAGGGGCTTTTTTGATGTTTGACTTTTGGACAATATTTGTACATGTCCCTGTTGCCCACATTGATAGCACCCTCATTTATCAGGCATAGTCCTCCTTGTTGATTTTTGTAATGACATACCAAGCAGAGTGGCAGGTCCTGAATGTTCTGTTTTTTAAATTAATTTATTTTGTTAATTTTTTATTAAGGGGACTGTTACAGAACACCTCAGCCACAATAGCCAATTGATTCATATTTGTGTTGTACTTATGCTTTGTAGAATTTACAGTACTGTGGGCATTACTAGGCAATCTTTACACAGCACCAGAAAAGGATACATACTGAGAATCAAACATTATTAGTAATCATCACGGGCACGTTTAACGTTCAGCTTGACTGCGTGTTCCCCCGGGATGAAACAGCAGCAGCAGAGGCTTGCTCCGGCTCCTCCTTAAAGCCCCCAAGGACAAGGGTGGCTCATTGCCAAGATCTTAGGCAAGCAGTGCGTCCCATCCCGGATCTTGGCCAGAGAGCCGAGACACGAAGCATGCCCACCTGTTTATCAGAAAACATTCCTTTATCCCCTCCCCGGGAGCTGGCCAGGCTCCCAAGGAGCAGGAGAAGGTCATCCGGCAGACAAGTTACTTGTTTATCAGAGCCAAACAAAGACACAAGCCTCTCCATCCCAAAAATCTGTCCTTACATTTGGCCCTAGAGTTGCACCAAGGTATAGGCATAATTAACACATCATACAAATATAATACAAATTTTCTATACAAATATACATCCAGCAATCAAACACAATAATATTCAATATGTTTTAAGGATAAATTGAAACATATCTGAGGGAATTAGCCTCTTATTATCAGTAATTATTACATTTCTGTAGGTGTGTGGAATCTTAACTACTTGCGGCATATTTTGACTTACATTTTTTTTGTAAAGCAAACCAAGCATAATCTGTCCAAGCATTCCTATCAATAATAGGGGTAGAGTTAGTACATAAAACAAAAACAAAATGGGTAGTCCGGACACTTTGTCACCACAATTTCTCATTGCACATAGTAATATTAACTTTATAACAGGTAACATTTACTTTAAATGAAATATTTAAATGCAAGGTGAGGGCTTTCCAGTGTACACTGATCTATATTTTTTACTCCCAGTGTTTCTTATCCACAACACCCTCTTCAGCAAACCAAGGACTAATTGTTTCAACAGCACTGATAAGCTGCTCTACAGTTTGTTTCTTTAACCCTATTCTCTATATCTGCAACAAAGTTTTCACAGCCTTTGTCACGGCTTGCTTTGTTTCTTTAAATGCACATTTAAGTTTTTTCTGAGGAAATCCCAATGTTGCTTATTCACGACTCCTTTTTCGAACCAAGGACTGACTATTTTTATAGCATTAATGAACCATTCTATGGCTCGCCTTGTTTAACCCTATTCCCTGTATCTGTAATGGAGTCTTTATAGTCTTTTTTTTTTTTTCTTTTTTCTAGGGGCCGATTTAGGGAGAGTCAATGGACGATACCGCGGCGGCGGTTCATCCTCTAAGGAGAAATTTGCTAGCTTAGTCAAACTGGGATATAAATGAGATGGCCCCCTCGAGCGCAGGGGTGCACTCGATGGGGGATGGTCCTTCACTGAATTTTTCTCTGTCTCATCCGGTGGCTGGTCCCTACAGGGACCTTTGTCCGTCTGTTTCCTGTCCCACTGACTACCACAGTCACTAGACTGACTATCATGCCGAGACTCCTCCTGAACCTTCTCTAGGAGCTCGCATCCTTCATCAAGTAAAAGCCCTATGCTCTCAGTGGGGTTCTGAAGTGTCTGTTCAATGAGTTGCCATAATCTAAGTATTTCTGCCGGCTCTCCGGCTGCTCTCAACTGTCCCCCTACTCTCCGCCACTGTTGCTCATCTAATTCGCCACCTTCCACAAACCGTGGTGACATCTTGGCAACAGCCCTAGTGAATGCACATACTGTGGCCGCCTTAACGGGCGTCCCCGCAGCTTTTAACAAGCAGCTCAACAGCATGTGCAACCTAGTGGTGGACGGAGAATAGTCCATTTGGAGGTAAAAAGGAAGTTTCTGAGTATTGTCCATTTCGAGGTAAAAAGGAAGTTTCCGCCTATTTCCTGGCGTTTCTGAACATTTTGTACTCCCGCCTTTTAAGGGATTCCTTTACCCTTTTTTCTGGCGCTTAATTTCCCCGTCTTTCCTCGACGGAACCGCGGTTTCTATTCTTTCCCCAGCTGGATTTCCGTGCACTCGCACGCTTACCTTTTGTTTCTTACCTATTCCTGCGTGGAAAAAGTGGTCCGGATCCGAGTCACGGCACCACTTGCCGCTCCCTTGCCCGCAAAGGAACGACACTGTTCGCAGCTCATCGGTCTTCAGCAGACTTTTAATGGGAAAATAACAGGGACAGTGAAAGAATGAAAGGAGGAGAGTGGACAGGAAAGCCCCCTCTTTCCTCAGCACATAGCTTATATACAAAATCTGGCCAATTGCAAGCGGGCTCAAGTCCATGCACGGAACACTCCAATCCGCTGTCTGTTCACGCAGTGTGCACGCATCCTCGGGCCAATCAGATGAGGTGTCACGCAGCAGGCAGGCTCACCGCGCGGTCCTCGGCACCATCTTGTTGTTTACAACATTCTCAACTCCTCTGGAACGTCCCGACCGTGGGAAAGCATTGCCCTAACTGAAACTAGCAACATTCGCCTTGTGATAAAGACACAGCAACAGCTATCAGACCGACCTTGACGTGGGGGCTCCATGGCTGCGCATCCCATGGAGCCCCACAAGGTGCAGACAGCTTTTTGTTTGCCAATTTAATATCCTTTGGGTAAATTCCAAGGAGTGGGATGGCTGGGTCGAACGGTAGGGTTCTCTTCAGGTTTCTGAGGAATCTCCAGACTGACTTCCATAGTGGCTTGACCAGTTTGCATTCCCACCAACAGTGGGTTAGTGTCCCTTTTTCCTCACATCCTCCCCAGCATCTGTTGTTGGTAGATTTCTGTATGTGAGCCATTCCAACCGGGGGGGGGGAGGTGAAACCTCATTGTGGTTTTGATTTGCATTTCCCTGATGGGTAGTGATCCTGAACATTTTTTCATATGTCTGTTGGCCATTTGGATTTCCTCTTTTGAAAAATGTCTATTGAGGTCCTTGGCCCATCTCTTAAGTGGGTTGTTTGTTTTGCTGTTGTGGAGTTTCTTGATCTCTTTGTAGATTCTGGTTATTAATCCTTTATCTGTTGCATAGTTTGCAAATATCTTTTCCCATTCTGTCACTTGCCTCTTCACTTTCCTGACTATTTCTTTTGTAGTACAGAAACTTCTCAATTTGATGCAATCCCAATTGTTAATTTGGCTTTGACTGCCTGTGCCTCCAGGGACTTTTCCAAGAAGCCTTTGCCTGTGCCTATATCTTTCAGGGTTTCTCCAATGTTCTCTAATAATTTGATGGTGTTGGGTCATAGATTTAGATCTTTAATCCATGTTTGTTGTGGTGGATTTGTTTCTGAGAGGAAGAGCATGGTGGGGAAGAGGTGCGGAGTCACCACACAGACCCCAAGTGTTGGGTGAAAGCAGGCCTGAGGCAAGTAGCATGCAGACTCGTTTATTTCAGTTGCTACAGCTGCTTATATAGCCAAGGCAGCCAATCCAGTCAAGGGGCGGTCTATGCCCTAACCAATCACAGCCTGTTGCCAGGTAGTTTCCAAAGCCATCCAATCACAGCCTGTTGCCAATCAGGCTCTATTACCAGGCAGTTTCTGGAACCATCCAATCACAGCCTGTTGTCAGTCAGGCTCTGTTGTCATGTCGTTTCCGAAGCCATCCAATCACAACCTGCTCTCAGTCAGGCTCTGTTGTCGTGTGGTTTCTGAAACCATCCAATCACAGCCTGTTGCCAGGCAGTTTCTGTTGCCAGTGGCCATCTTGGCACGACCTTCTCACCTTCTCATTCCACCACATTTCCCCTTTTTAGTTTTTGAGCAATGGGAGGCATGATTCTTGGCCATACCATTGTTGACCCCATTTCCATGTGGTCTCCGTACACGCCTGTGCTTGTCTTAGGTTGTCCCCCAGGGGATCTTACCCACCATTGATTACCAGCACTCAAAACAGGAGACCACAGCAGTGCTTGCTCAGATGGAGGTAGGAATGAAGAACAGTGATAATAAGGAATGGCATGACACACACGGGCTGTGGGCCATTTGAGTGGCTGATCAGAGCTAGTGGGGTATAAAGCAGTAATGGATGTGGCTATGGGCAGTTTCTCAGGGTAGGATGATAGGGCAGGTGTGTCTGCTAACAAGGCAGACTCCCAGTCTTGTTTCAACTGGTTCTGTTTGGCTGTCACTTGCAGGCTTGATGTTTCTGGCTGGTACCCAAATGGGCTGTTCCGCATTCTCTGGATAGACACAAGCATATCCTTGACCCTTGGTTAGCAGAGGGTGTGGTCCCTTCCATTCTCCTGTCAGGGGTCTTTCCACCTAACCATAGGGGCTGGGGGCTGGGATGGAAAGGATCCCCAGTGTTTATAAGCTGGGCTGATCCCTTGGGAATCAAAACTAAGAAATTTGATAGTAAAAAGAACCTCTGTCAAAGCAAGCTGTGGGTCTGGGGGCATATGATGGTTTTTCTGTCTTTGTAAGAGATCTTTAATTGTCCTATGAGTTCTTTCAATGATTGCCTGTCCATGTGGTTTCTATGGGATACCTGTGGCAGACTGTATGTTCCAGAATGTCAGGAAGAAATTAAATTCCTGTGATGTATACGCTGGCCCGTTATCAGTCTTTATGGTTCAGGGGACACCAAGAACCAGATTGGCTGATTTAACTGCCTTTATCACATTACTAGCCTTTTCTCCAGATTGGGCTGTTGCAAATACAGCCTTTGAATAAGTATCTACCACCACATGGACAAACTGAAGTTTACCAAAGGAGTTCATGTGGGTGACATCCACTTGCCAGAGCTTATTAGGAGCAAGGCCTCACGGGGTCACTACTGCTTGTTGCAGTGGGCCTAATGGGGCGAGGGGTACACAATTCTTGCAAGAGTGCACTAGGTGTTTGCATTGGCTCATTGTTAGCTCCGGGAAAAGCAATTTTATGTTTCTTTCTTACATATGAAATTTTTGGTGTAGAATATGCCCTTGTTCTAGGTGTCCAATGGAAGCCGTGATGCAGGAGATAAGACGATCAACCTTTTTTGTTGCCTTGGTTAATAAAGCCAGGTAACCCAGTAAGTGATCTTATGTGCGAGTTATACCATGGGTATTTTCTGTTCTCAGTTAGCTCTTTAAGTGTTGGGAATATGTGATCAATTGGCTTATTGGTCGGGTTAACGACTGCAAAGGGGACCGGCGCTGCGGCTCACTAGGCTAATCCTCTGCCTTGCGGCGCCGGCACACCAGGTTCTAGTCCCAGTCGGGGCACTGGATTCTGTCCCAGTTGCACCTCTTCCAGGCCAGCTCTCTGCTGTGGCCAGGGAAGTGCAGTGGAGGATGGCCCAAGTGCTTGGGCCCTGCACCCCATGGGAGACCAGGAGAAGCACCTGGCTCCTGCCATCGGATCAGCACCATGCACCGGCCGCAGCACACCAGCCATGGTGGACATTGGAGGGTGAACCAACAGCAAAAGAAGACCTTTCTCTCTGTCTCTCTCTCTCACTGTACACTCTGCCTGTCAAAAAATAAAAAATAAATAAAAATTTTAAAAAAAGACTGCAAAGGGGATCATCTTTGCAACCTGTACTGAGTATTTGCTGTCCAAAAACATATTTACCAGCCCATCCTGGCTATGGAGTAGAACCTTGATTATTGGCTTTATTTCTCCCAATTGTACTGATGCCCCATGGGGTTCTACATGGATCCTATCTTTTTCTGTTGAGGATTTGATCACTATTCCAAACAGTAACTTGTTGGCATCCATAAATGCACATGGTGCCATGGGTTTAGGTTTATTAGCAGGGAAAGCATGTATTGGATAGCCTATTTCTAAGGTTTGTAACGTCTGGAGTAGCCTGTCTGCTGGCAGGTGATTGTCAACCTGTCCTGGGAAATTTATCATTAAAGTTTGAAAGAGCATGCTATTCTGCATCACTGTCGACAGTTCTAATTGTGATAGGGGTAGGACCACTATGTCTGGCTCTGTGTTAAATATCTTATTGGCATAATATCTTAATTTAAGTCCCATCATAAGGATGGCATCTACTTTGTTAACTACTTTACAACACTCACTCCAGGCTATGTGCACCCAAAAAAGTGGTCTATTTTGTTGCCAAATAACTCCTAAGGGGGCCTTGAGGGTATATACGGTTATGGCAAATAGAGGCACCTGAGGGTCATATCTAAAGGTTTTTAAACTTGATAATTGGGTGTTGATCTTTTCTATAGTGGATTTGGCTGCTCCTGTCAATGTGATTTTTGAAGAAGGGCTGTTCCCCTTAGTCAGTAAATCATATAGTGGTTTAAGCTCTGCAGGTGTTAGGGGAAGGAAGGGCTTCAGCCAATTGATTTGGCCGCATAGTTGCTGATGTTCATTAAGTGAGTTTTTATACTTGACTTTTAGGTTTGGGCCCATTGGAGATACATGGGAGGAGATGTGATAACCCAAGAATTGAAAGGGAAGAAAATGTTGTACCTTTCCTGTGGCAATAGACAAACCCAGGAATTGTAAATTTCTTACTGTATCACTTACACAGGCATTCAGAGTTGCTGCATTTTTGTGAGCAAGTAAGATACCATCCACATAATGTATGACCAAGCACTGATCTTTAAGTGTGCTGGTCACATGAGAAACGTATCTTTGGCAAATGGCCGGGCTATATTTCATGCCTTGTGGGAGTACTGTCCACTGAAATCTTTTTGCAGGGAGCTGGAAATTGGGCTTCCATGCTGTAAAGGCGAAGTAGGCCTTATCCTGCTCTGTGATGGGAATGGAAAAGAAACAAACTTTGATATCAATGGTAACTATGTGGTATCTGTTAGGAATGGCCCCTGGATGGGGAATGCCAGCCTGGAATCTGAGTATTCTAACAGGCTCCTCTGGCTGGCGTCTGGGAACTGGCTCTAGGTGGAATCAGCTGTTCTTTGAGGTTACGATAGCTGCAGTGAAGTCAGCCCCACTTTCTCTTTTTCTAGTCAAGAAGTGGCATTGTTATAACGCCAACCATCTTTTTTATGATTTTGTTGATGGCTCTCAAATCCTGTAGTAGCCTATATTTTCCCTGTTTCTTTGGTATCACAAAAATGGGCGTGTTGTGAGGGCTAGTGGAGGGCTCTATGTGTCCCTTTTCCAATTGTTCCTGTACCAGTTCTCTAAGGATGCCAAGTTTGGGTTGTAATATTGGCCACTGCTCTACCCAGATGCTTCCTGTTTTTTCCCATTCAGTGGGGATTGGGCCTGGCTTTTGTATGAGGTGAGCAGTGGCCACTAGAATTGGGGTGAATCTTACTTGTAGGATCTCCATTAAAGCTGTTGGCTCTTGGAGATTTGTGATCCATAGTGAGAACCACTTGCATTTGTGAGAGCACATCTCTCCTCCATAAGGTCGTGGAAACCTCAGCAATTAGGAGAATGGACATTTTGATGATATTGATTCTTCCAATTCATGAGCATGGAAGGTTTTTCCATTTTTTGGTATCCTCTTCTATTTCTTTCTTTAAGATTTTGCAGTTCTCATTGTAGAGTTCTTTAACGTCCTTGGTTAAGTTTATTCCCAGGTATTTGATTGGTTTTGAGGTTATTGTGAATGGGATTGATCTTAGAAGTTCTTTCTCGGCCGGCGCTGTGGCTCAATAGGCTATTCCTCTGCCTTGTGGCACCAGCACACTGGGTTCTAGTCCCGGTCGGGGCACCGGATTCTGTCCCGGTTGCCCCCCTTCCATGCCAGCTCTCTGCTATGGCCCGGGAGTGCAGAGGAGGATGGCCCAAGTCCTTGGACCCTGCACCCGCAAGGGAGACCAGGAGAAGCACCTGGCTCCTGGCTTCAGATCATCGAGGTGCGCCGGCTGCAGCGCGCCGGCCATGGTGGCCATTGGAGGGTGAAACAACGGCAAAAAGGAAGACCTTTCTCTCTCTCTCTCCCTCTCTCTCTCCCTCTCTCTCACTATCCACTCTGCCTGTCAAAAAAAAAGTTCTTTCTCAGCCATGGCCTTTCCTGTGTATACAAAGGCATGGGACTTTTGGCATTGATTTTATATCCTGCTGCTTTGCCAAACTCTTCTATGAATTCCAATAGTCTCTCAATAGAGTTCTTTGGATCCCCTAAATAAGGAATCATATCATCTGCAAAGAGGGATAGTTTGACTTCTTTCTTCCCAATTTGTATCCCTTTAATTTCTTTTTCCTGCCTACTGGCTCTGGCTAAAACATCCAGAACTATATTTTATCAGCAGTGGTGAGAGTGAGCATCCCTGTCTGGTACCAGATCTCAGTGGAAATGCTTTCAACCTTTCCCCATTCAATAGGATGCTGGCCGTGGGTTTTTGATAAATTGCTTTGATTATATTGAGGAATGTTCCTTCTATACCCAATTTGCTTAGAGTTATCATCATGAAAGGGTGTTGTATTTTATCAAATGCTTTCTCTGCATCTATTGAGATAATCATATGGTTTTTCTTCTGCATTTTGTTAATGTGGTGTATCATATTGACTGATTTGTGCACGTTGAACCATCCTTGTATACCAGGGATAAATCCCACTTGGTCTGGGTGGATGATATTTCTGATGTGTTGTTGCATTCTATTGGCCAGAATTTTATTGAGGACTTTTGCATCTATGTTCATCAGGGATATTGGTCTGTAATCTTCTTTCAAAGCTGCATCTTTTTCAGGTTTAGGAATTAAGGTGATGCTGGCTTCATGGAAAGAATTTGGGAGGATTCCCTCTTTTTCGATTATTCTGAGTAGTTTGAGAAGAATTCGGCTTATTTTTCTTTAAATGTCTGGTAGAATTCAGCAGTGAATCCATCTGGTCCTGGGTTAAAAAAATGGGGCAGCTGTGTGTGGCTCATGTGTGACAGACACACTAATAGGAGATATTAATAGGGCAGCCAGCTGGGGTATATGGAAACTCCTCACAATTTTTGTGGTGTACATTTAAAATTAACAACACTCATACAATTTTAGAAAATATTTATTTGAAAGACTAAGTTAGATGAATGGGGGCAAGGAAAGAGAAGGAGAGAGATCTTCCATCTGCTGGTTTACTCTCCAAATGGCCACAACAGCAGAGCTGGGGCAGACTGTAGCCAGGAGCCTGGAGCTCTATCCAGGTCTTCTCCATGGGTGCAGGGGCCCAAACCCTTGGGCCATCTTCTGCTGCTTTCCCAGGTGCATTAGTGGGCACTTGGATCAGAAGTGGAGCAGCTGAGACTAGAACCTGTGTTCATACGGGATGCTGGTGACACACAGATGGTGGCGACACAACACCAGCCCTATAATATGTTTTAAAAAGAAAGCAATATCAGCAGAGCACACATGCACACTTTGCTTTCAGAGGGGACAAGACGATGTGGAAGACGAAGCCTGCAGTGGACAGTCAGCCCCACCAGTGTGCAAGGGGAAAGCAGTCTGGTGAGCGCCTAGGGCGGAAACAGCAGCCAACGCATCAGACTTCTCAAGGGGCTCAGCTTACACAACTCCAACTGAAATATTCAAGGGCAACAAACTTTGTTTTTAAGATTTATTTATTTGAGCCAGCGCCGTGGCTCCATAGGCTAATCCTCCGCCTTGTGACACCAGAACACAGGGTTCTAGTCCCGGTCGGGGTGCCGAATTCTGTCCCGGTCGCCCCCCTTCCAGGCCAGCTCTCTGCTATGGCCCGGGAGTGCAGAGGAGGATGGCCCAAGTGCTTGGGCCCTGCACCTGCATGTGAGACCAGGAGAAGCACCTGGCTCCTGGCTTCAGATCATCAAGGTGCGCCAGCTGCAGTGCGCCAGCCATGACGGCCATTGGAGGGTGAACCAACGGCAAAAGGGAGACCTTTCTCTCTGTCTCTCTCTCACTGTCCACTCTGCCTGTCAAAAAAAAAAAAAAGATTCATTTATTTGAAAGGCAGAGTGATAGCGAGAGAGAGACAGAGAGAGAGAGAGACAGTGAGAAGGAGATAGAGAAAGGTCTTCAATCCACTGGTTCATTCCCCAGGTGGCCACAATGGTCAGAACTGGGCTCTTTCTCCATCTCTTTCCAACCCCTCCATGGCTGAGGGCTTCCTCCAAAGCCCTATGCAGTTTTTCTCTCTCTCTGTCTCTCTCTCTCTCTCTCAAGAGCTGGGAGAAAACTGCATGCTTGGCACTTGCCTTCAGTGTGTGGATGTGGGTGTGAGTGTGTGGGTGTGTATGTATGCATGCATGCATGTATGTGTGTGTACATGTGTGTATGTATGTGTATGCATGTGTGTGCATGTATGTGTAAGTATGTATGTCTTTGGGAGTGGGTGTGTCTGGTTGTGTATGTACGCATGTATGTGTTTGAATGTATGTGGGGGGATGGGTGTGTCTCGGTGTGTATGTATGTAGGCATGTGTATGTATGTATGAATGTGTGTATATGGGTGTGGAGGTGGGTATGTGGGTGCATCTGTGTGTGTGTGTGGCTGTGTATGAATGTATGTATGTCTATGTATATATGTGTGTGTGTCTGTATGTGTGTATCTATGTGTATCTATGTGTGTGTGTTTATGTGTCTTTGTGCGTCTGTGTGTCTCTGTGTGTGTGTCTCTGTGTGTGTGTCTGTCTTGTGTGTGTTTGTGTGTGGTTTATACGTATGTGTGCGTGTGTGGCAGCAGGACATCTTCGACTCCTGAAGTTCAAGCTCTGCCTTAAAAGGCGCATTTTCATAAATTCTTTGTGAGAACTAGCAAAAGAGGAGAGAATCTGAGAGCGCTGATGTCTACCGGGAAACCCCCAAATGTCTGCATCAGGAACTCCAATGGATTCTTGCTTAAAGCAAACCAAAGGCCTGTGTTGCTGTTCCCTCTGCAGTGCCCAGGTGCTCTCGCCGCAGCCGCACGGCCTTTACCCCCGACCAGCTGGGGATGCTGCAAGCTGTTTTAGAAACCAGCCGCTGCCCAGATTGGAGCCGAGTCCAAGAGTTAGCGCCCGAGCTTCATCTGGATGTGTATGTGATCAAGGTATGTCCTGAGCCCCGCGCCCTCCGCTCCGCGCCGCGCACTCACTTGCTGTGGTCACCGCTGCGCTGGCTGCTCAGGGCAATGGCCAATGCGCGCGCTGCGCTTCGCAGTCCCCGCGAGGCTGGCAGGCAGAGGCTGCCCCGGACTTGTCCCGAACTTCCTGCGCGTGGGCACTGGACAAGAAAGACTCCCCCGGGCGGGCGGACGGGGCGCTCGCGGCTGCATTGCGGTCGCGGTTGTGGGCGCAAGAGTTCAAGTCTGAGCCGGCCGGCGGTGGCGGCCAGGACCGCGCCTGGTGGATGGCGCCGCCCAGCCCCAGCGCGGGGAGCCAGCCGAGAGCCGCCCGCGCAGGCTGAGCCAACACGTGTGTGCAGGGAGCGCGTTTCCAAATTGTATTTCTTTCAATGTATTGGATGAGACGCAATGAGACCGACTTTTTTTTTAAGATGTATTTATCTCTTTGAACGAGTTCGAGGCAGAGAGAGGTGTCTTCCATCGGCCGGTTCACTGCCCCCAGGGCCCACGGCGGCTGCGCGCGACCCCATGGCCGAATGACCCCACCAGGCCTCCCCTCCGAGGGTCTCCGCACCTCTCAGTACTGTGTCCTTAGAGACCGAGCTCCCAGAACGTGAGCCTTTGTGGTGCAAAGCCTAGCGCGCAAAGTTCTAAGTTCTGCTGTGGAGGATCGCTTGGGAGCAGGGCAGAGGCTGCCCGGCCCCCTCCCCTTTACCTGATGCCTGCGGCTCCCTCCCGGGCCCGGCACAGCGTTTGAGAAAGAGGCTTGAGCCCAGCGTGCCCACGCCACAAGGGCCCCGAGCTTCTGAGGCCCATGGGGTCTCCCTGGGGTCCTTGCCTCTGGAGTAACCTGCTCCCTCCCTTCCTCCCCAGACCTGGTTTAAAAATCAGCGCGCCCAGCAAAGAAAACTGCAGTGAAAGGGCCATTCCCGCCAGCCCAGCGAGTCCACACCTCAGCCTCCTCCTCCGCCTCCTCTGCCACCACCGCTGCTGCTGCCACTGCCGCCGCCGCCGCCGCCGCCAACATGCTCGGAGCTCAGCGCGCCTGCGGAGGAAGAGCAGGGCCCCGGGGGCTCCCAGGCGCAGGGCCCCGAGGCTGCCGAGGACCCGCTGCCCGCCGATCTGCACAACATCCATCTGGACTCCTCTGCGCCCTGGGCTTCGCTGCCTCATGACATCGGGGAGCTCGTGCGCATGTACCGCTTGTTCCATGACGACGAGCCAGACGACTAGCAGAGATCTGAACCCCCAGACTTCAAGGGCCGAATTTTTTCCAGTCCTAGAAAAAAGAAAAAGGACGAAGCAGTCTGTAGGAGCCCCTGCCGGCGACCTGGAGACAGCCCTGGAGGGACCACTCCTCTGCCTTGTTCTTTACAAAAGCAAACGTGCTGGGAGTTTGGGGGGCTCTCTGGGCTGGTCCGAGGCATCACAGCCTGGAGGCTGGTTTTCTGTAGTGTGTGGACGTTTTGTAATGGTGAACTTAGATACTTGTGAAGTGCCACAAGAAGAGGATTTATGGGGTTCCTGAGGGCAGTCAGGCGGGCCTGGCGACCTCGCCGCGGCCTTGGCCCCCAGCCGCCACCAGAGTCCGGGGTCGCCGCCACCGTGGAGCGCCAGGGGGCGCCATCGTAGACAACGCGAAATCCAGGGCCGCAAGGGCGTGGTGGCCACGTTCGTGGGCTGCCGTCCTCCGCGTGCTCTCGGGCGGTGGGTGGGCAGCGGGCCTCCCCGGGCCACGCACGAGGGGACGGGCCTGAGACTCGGGCGCCCGGACCCGCTTTCCAGTGGTCAAGTTCTCCCAGAGTTCTCGCCTCTGCTTCCCGCAGGTCGCTAGGCGCCTCAGGCCCGCCCCCTTGCTCTTACTGTCCAATCAGGAGCGAGGGAGGGATTCCTTCGGGCTCCAGCAGGGCAGGGATATTTTTTTCTTTTTTCTTTGTTTGAAGGCAGAGTTCAGAGCGGTAGAGTTAGTGATGAGATAGAGGTAGAGAGAGATACAGAGAGATAGAGATAGGGATAGAGAGGTAGAGAGAGATACATAGTGATAGAGAGAGAGAGAGAGAGAGAGAGAGAGGCCTGCAGTGCCTGCATCCCGTAGGGGCCCCGGTCTTCCGATCCAGCTTTCTGCTATGGCTGGGAAGCAGTAGAGGATTTGCCCAAGTCCTCGGGCAGGGCCCTGGGCCTGTGTGTGTGGGAGACCCAGACCCAGACCCAGAAGAAGCTCCGGATCCAGGCTTCGGAACAGCTCAGCTCTGGCTGTTGTGGCCATTTGGGGAGTGAAACAGCGAGTGCAAGACCTCTCTCTCCCTCTCTGGAACTCTGCCTTTCAAATCAATCAACATATCTGTAATAAAAAGTGTTTTTTAAAAGGATTGATTTTCTTGTTACCACCACAGTCACGCTAATTAACATACCACCTCCTCGCTTTCTTCGGATTTTTTTTTTTTTAGAAAGTTGATTGTATTTTCGTTTTTAAAGATTTTATTTATTGGGGACGGCTCTTTCGCACAGCGGGTTAAAGCCCCAGCCTGCATCTCCAACAGCCCATATGGGCACTGATCTTTCTTTCTTTCTTTTTTTAACTTTTATTTAACAAATCTAAATTTCCAAAGTACAGCTTATAGATTACCGTGGCTTTTTCCCCCCATAACTTGCCTCCTTCCCGCAATCCAATCCTCCCATCTCCCGCTCCCTCTCCCATTCCATTCACATCAAGATTCATTTTCAATTATCTTTATATACAGAAGATCAATATAGTATATAGTAAGTAAAGATTTCAACTGTTTGCACCCACACAGAAACACAAAGCGTCAAGTACTGTTGAGTACTAGTTATAGGAAGAATTCACATTTTACAACACGTTAAGGGCAGAGATCCTACATGAGGAGGAAGTGCGCAGTGACTCCTGTTGTTGACTAAGAAATTGACACTCTTGTTTCTGGGGTCAGTAATCACCCTAGGCTATTGAGTTGCCTAGGTTAGGGAAGCCTTTTGAGTTTGCCAACTCCCATCTTATTTAGACAAGGTCATAGTCAAAGTGGAAATTCTCTCTTCCCTTCAGAGAAGGGTACCTCCTCCTTTGATGGCATGTTCTTTCCACTGGGATCTCTCTCACTCGCAGAGATCTTTCATTTAGGTTTTTTTTTTTTTTTTTTTTTCCCAGAGTGTCTTGGCTTTCCATGCCTAAAATACTCTCATGGGCTCTTCAGCCGGATCCGAACATCTTAAGGGCTGATTCCGAGGTAAATTGGCATCTGTTAATCCCATGTATCTGATAAGCTCTTCAAGTGCTACATCTGTCAATCTGGTCTAGGGTGTGACTTAATACCGTCAGGAGTTGGCTCTGTTCTAGAAAGGAGCCGTCCGGGTGGCAGGGGGCAGACAAACACAGACGCTGGAGAGGAAGCAGCTTCGGAAATACTGCCGGTCCGTGTCGTGATGTCGAGTGAGCAAGTGGCCGAGGCGGGTGGGCGAGAGGTTGGCTGTGCAGGGCTTGCTTGGTGGTAGGCCAAGCCATGCCGGCACCAGGTTGGCCATTGGCGGGATCGCTGGCTTATAGCAATGGAGCAAACAGGAGCACAGTTTGCTACTGGGCTCCCGCCAGCAGTGAGCGAGTGTCCGTCGTCTCTCCCATCCTTTTGGATGCCCGTGACTGTCATACAGTTAACACGGCAGCCAGTTGGGTCTCTCTCCCATAATCTCTGGTCTGTGACGCACTTCCCAAGCCATCGAGGGGACAGGGCTGCATCACTGTTTTAGACACCATTCTGCTTCCTCTTGAATGCTCATTGCCTGTTTCTGACCTTTCTCATTTTAAAGAACTGTGCGTTTCGTTTTTGGTTGTTTTGTAGAGTATCTTTGTTGTCTCCCAGAAACTCTGATGTTGGTTGCACAGAAAACCTTCCAGTCTTGAAACTTGTGTTTTCAATTTGCTTAGCAGTTTCACTGTTCAGATCTTTTAAATGTTTATGTGACACAGGGTGGAAATTGATTTTAAACCATTTGATTGGGGAACAACTGTTTGGAAACCTAAGCAGATAAGAGGTCTTCACAAAGTGTGTGGGAAACGAGGGGTGAAGCAAAAGTGATGGGGACAGTGGCCGTGGCTCACTCAGTTAATCTTCTGCCTGTGGCGCTGGCATCCCATATAGGTGCTGGGTCCTAGTCCTGGTTGCTCCTCTTCCAGTCCAGCTCTCTGCTGTGGCCCAGGAAGGCAGTGGAAGATGGCCCAGGTGCTTGGGCCCTGCACCCGCATGGGAGACCAGGAGGAAGCACCTGGCTCCTGGCTTCAGATCGGCACAGCGCGAAGGCCGTCTGTATTGGTCATTAGGGGAGCGGGGGTGAACCAACGGAAGGAAGACCTTTCTCTCTGTTTCTCTCTCACTGTCCAACTCTGCCCGTCTAAATATAAAAAGAAAAGAAAAAGTTATGCATGGCTTTCAAAAAATTGTTTTTTGCACCAGAATGAACCCATTTTTTGACTCATTTTTTCCATGCATTTCTTAGTCTCTCTGTATTTTCTCATGTTTTCCTTTGCATTGGAACAACCTAGTGTAGAGTGCATTTCTTGTCTGGAGACACAGATACAATCTTTCTCTTTTAAAAAGTTTTGTTTAAAGTGTTCGTTGATGGGGCCGGCGCTGTGGTACAGTGGGTTAAAGCCCTGGCTGGAAGTGCAGGCATCCCATACGGGCTCTGGTTCAAGTCCAGGCTGCTCCTCTTCTGATCCCGCTCTCTGGCATGGCCTGGGAAAGCAGGAAAAGATGGGCCCCTGCACCCACATGGGAGACCGGGAAGAAGCTCCTGGCTCCTGCCTTTGGATTGGCACAGCTCATGTCATTGTGGCCAGTTGGGGAGTGAACCAGTGGATGGAACACTCTCTCTCTCTCTCTCTGTCTCTCTCTGTCTCTCTCTCACTCTGTCTCTCCTTCTTTCTCTGTGTAACTCTGACCATCAAATAAATGAATAGACCTTTTTTTTCTTTTAAAAAAAAAAAAGAAAGTATATCCTTGAATGCAAGTTTTATAATAAAAATAAGCTCTCCCACATGGGTGCAGGGGTCCCATCATTTGCGCCGTCCTCTGCTGCTTCCCTAGGCACATGAGCAGGGAGCTGCATAGGCAGTGGAGCAGCTGGGCCTTGCCCCAGTGTCCATATGGGACAGCAGTGTTGCCAGTGGTGGGTTTTACCCACTCTGCCACAATGCCAGGCGCCTTCTGAAAATGAAAAAAACTTTTACTTTGTATGTGTATTTGCTTGGGTAGCTGCAATGGCCAAGGGCTGGTGCAATCCAAAGCCAGGAGCCGGGAGATCCATCTGGGTCTCCCATGTGGGTGTGGGGGCCTGAGTACTTGGGCCATCTTCTACTGCTTTCCCAGGTGCACTTGCAGGGAGCTGGGTGGGAAGTGGAGCAGCCGGGACTCCAACTGGGACTCTGGGATAGGAACCCAGCATTGCAAGGCCTCCCAGGGGCCGGCCCCAGTGGCTGCATTCTAACCACGCACATGTGCTTCTGGCCTCCTTCTCCTCTGCCTGCGGCTCTTTCTCCATCTCTTTCCATCCCCTCCATGGCTGAGGGCTTCCTCCAAAGCCCTATGCAGTTTTTCTCTCTCTCTGTCTCTCTCTCTGTCTTTCTCATGAGCTGGGAGAAAACTGCGAGCTTGGCACTTGCCTTCACAGGCTGTGGGTGTGGGTGTGTATGAATGTATGTATGTGTGTGTATGTGTGTGTTTGTCTGTGTGTGTCTTGTTTGTGTTTGTGTGTGGGTTTGTATATATGTTTGCATATGTGTGTATGTAGATGTGTGTATCTTTCTGTGTGTGTCTGTATGTGTCTGTCTTTGTGTTAGTGTGTGGGTTCTTATGTATGTATGTGTGTGTAGGTATGTATGTATGTATGTCGTGGGTGTGTGGGTGTGTATGTATGAGCATGTATGTGTGTGTGACTTTCTGTGTCTGTGTCTTACTGTGTGTGTGGGTTTGTATTTATGTGTGTGTGTGTGTGTGTGTGTGTGGCAGCAGGACATCTTCCCCTCGTGAAGCTCAAGCTCACGGCGAAAATGCATGACCATGAGATCAGGCTCTGCCTTCCAGGGTGCATTTTCCAAAATTCCTTTGCGAGACCCTGGCAAAGAGGAGAGACCCCGAGAGGGCTGCTGTCTACCGGCTCGCTCCCGAAATGCATGCAGTGGCTGCTGGAGCCAAAGCCGGCATCAGGATGGCCAATGGATTGTTTCTGAAAGCAAACCAAAGCCCTTTGTTCCTGTTCCCTCTGCAGCGCCCAGGTGTGCTCGCCGCAGCCGCATGGCCTTTACCCCCGACCAGTTGGGGATGTTGAAAGCTGTTTTCGAAACGACCCCCTGTCCTGACTGGGAGAAGATACAAGAGTTAGCGGCAAAGCTATGTTTGGATGAGTGCGTGATCAAGGTATGTCCCGAGCCCTGCGCCCTCCGTGCCACGCACTCACTCGCTTGCGGTCACCGCTGTGCTGGCCGCTCAGGGCAGTCGCCAATGCGCGCGCTTCGCAGTCCCTGCGAAGCTGGCAGGCAGAGGCTGCCGCGGGGCTGGTCCCGAAGTCCCTGCGGGTGGGCCCTTGACAAGATAGACTGCCCCTGGCGCTCGCGGCTGCCTTGGGGCAGAAGAGTTCAAGTGTGAGCAGGTGGCCAGGACTATGCCTGGTGGATGGCTCCGCCCAGCCCGCGGGAGCCAGCCAAGGGCCGCCCGCGCAGGCCAGGCGGAGCGAACACGTGTGTGCGGGGAGCGCGTTTCCAAAGTGTATTTCTTTCAATGTATTGTGTGAGAGGCAATGAGACAGAATTTCTTTTTTAAGATTTATTTATTATTTATTTGAAAGAGTTTGAGGCGGCTTAGACCCCATGGCCGAATGACCCCACCAGGCCTCCCCTCCGAGGGTCTCCGCACCTCTCAGTACTGTGTCCTTAGAGACCGAGCTCCCAGAACGTGAGCCTTTGTGGTGCAAAGCCTAGCGCGCAAAGTTCTAGGTCTGCAGCGGAGGATCCCTTGGGAGCAGGGCAGAGGCTGCCCGGCCCCCTCCCCTTTACCTGATGCCTGCGGCTCCCTCCCGGGCCCGGCACAGTGTTTGAGAAAGAGGCTTGAGCCCAGCGTGCCCACGCCACAAGGGCCCCGAGCTTCTGAGGCCCATGGGGTCTCCCTGGGGTCCTTGCCCCTGGAGTAACCTGTTCCCTCCCTTCCTCCCCAGACCTGGTTTAAAAATCAGCGCGCCCAGCAAAGAAAACTGCAGCCAAAGGGCCAGCCCCGCCAGCCCGGCGAGTCCCCACCACAACCAGGTTCAGAGCTCAGCGCACCTTCGCAGGAAGATCACAGCCCTGAGAGCTCCCAGGCGCATGGCCCCGAGGCTGCCGAAGACCCGCTGCCCGCCGATCTGCAAAATATCCATCTGGACTCCTCAGCACCCTGGGCTTCGTTGCCCCATGACATCGGGGAGCTGGTGCGCATGTACCGCTTGTTCGATGACGACGAGCCCGATGACTAGCAGATATCTGAACCCCCAGACTTCAAGGGCCAAATTTTCCCAGTCCTAGAAAAAAGAAAGAAGAAAAAAAGAATGAAGCATGTAGGAGCCCCTGCCGGCGACCTGGAGACAGCCCTGAAGGGACCACTCCTCTGCCTCGTTCTTTGCAAAACTAAACGTGTTGGGATTTTGGGGAGATCTCTGGGCTGGTCGGAGGCATCACAGCCTGGAGGTTGGTTTTCTGTAGTGTGTGGACATTTTGTAACGGTGAACTTAGATGTTTTTGAAGTGCTTAAAGAAGAGGATTTATGGGGTTCCTGAGGGCAGTCAGGTGGGCCTGGTGACCTGGCCGCGGCCTTGGCCCCCAGCCGCCACCAGAGAGTCCGGGGTCGCCACCACCGTGGAGCGCCAGGGGGCGCCATCGTAGACAACGCGCAAGCCAGGGCCGCGGCTGGAACTCTGCCTTTCCAATCCATCAACACATCTGTACCAAAAAGTGTTTTTTGAAAAGATTGATTTTCTTGTGACCACCACAGTCACGCTAATTAACATACCACCTCCTCGCTTTCTTAGGATGTTTTTGCAGAATGATGATTGTCTTTTCATTTTTAAAGATTGGATTGATTGGGGCCGGCGCTGTAGCACAGCGGGTTCAACCTCCAGCCTGCAGCGCCAACAGCCCATATGGGCACTGGTCTTTCCAATAAAATAAAGTAAAATAAAATAACATAAATCGTTGTTTGAGGATGTTGTTATTGAATTCTTGGAGAGGTAGAGCTGCAGACAGTGAGAAGAAGAGACAGGGAGAAAGGTCTGCCTTCCGTTGCTTCACGCCCCAAATGGCCACAAGGGTCAGAGCTGTGCCAATGGGGAGCCGGGAGTCAGGGGCTGGGGTTCACCTCTTCAAGCGGCACATCTGTCAATCAGGTCTAGGGTGTGACTTAGGGAGGGTCCATCAAAGACTTCATACCATGCCAAGTTGGCTTCCTTCTCTAAAGGAGCAATCCTTTAGCCAGGCGGGCGGGCGGGCGTGCGGGCGGCAAGGGGCAGACGAGCGCAGACGCTGGAGAAGCAGCAGCTTCGGAAATACTGCCGGTCCGCGTCCTGATGTCGAGTGAGCAAGTGGCCTAGGCGGGTGGGCGAGGGGTTGGCTGTGCAGGGCTTGCTTGGTGGTAGGCCAAGCCATGCCGGCACCGGCTTGGCCGTTTGCGGGATCGCTGGCTTCTGGCAATGGAGCAAACAGGAGCACAGTTTGCTGCAGGGCTCCCGCCAGCAGTGAGCGAGTGTCCGTCGTCTCTCCCATCCTTTGGGATGCCCGTGACTGTCATACTGTTAACACGGCAGCCAGTGGGGTCTCCCGGAAACTCTGGTGTTGCTGGCACAGAAAACCTTCCAGTCTTTGGCTTGTGTTTTCCACTTGCTTCCGAGTTGCACTGTTCAGATATTTTAAATGTCCATGTGACGCAAGGCTACTAGAAAAGTTCATGGAAATGGATTTTAAAACATTGACTTGGGCAAAAACTGTTTGGAATCCACCTATGCAGATAAGGGGTCTTCAGAAAGTTCCTGGGAAAATAGGTAGGAAGAAAAAGTTATGCATGGCGTTCCAAAACATTCTTTTTGCACCAGAATGAGCTCAGTTTTTGACTCCTATTTCCATGCATTTCTTAGTCTCTCTGTATTTTCTCCCATTTTCCTTTGCCTTGGAAAACCCTAGCGTAGAGCGCATTTCTTGTCTGGAGACACAGACACAATCTTTCTCTTTGAAAACCGTGTGTTGAAAGAGTGAGTTGATGGGGCCGGCGCTGTGGTGCAGCGGCTTAAAGCCCCGGCCTGAAGGGCAGGCATCCCATACGGGTGCCGCTTCGAGTCCGGGCGCCGCTTCGAGTCCCGGCTGCTCCTTTTCTGATCCAGCCCTCTGCTATGGCCTGGGAAAGCAGTAGAACACAGCCCAAGTCCTTGGGCCCCTGCACCTGCATGGCAGACCCGGAAGAAGCTCCTGGCTCCTGCCTTTGCATTGGCCCAGCTCGAGCCATTGTGGCCAGTTGGGGAGTAACTCTGACCTTCAAAGAAATGAATCGATCTTTTTTTTTTTTTTTCAAAAAAGAACAAAGAAAGAAAGAAAGTCTATCCTCGAATGTGAGTTTTATAATAAAAATAAGCTCTCCCACATGGGTGCAGGGGTCCCATCACTTGCGCCGTCCTCTGCTGCTTCCCTAGGCACATGAGCAGGGAGCTGCATAGGCAGTGGAGCAGCTGGGCCTTGCCCCAGTGTGCATATGGGACGCCAGTGTTGCCAGTGGTGGGTTTTACCCACTCTGCCACAATGCCAGGCGCCTTCTGAAAATGAAAAAACATTTCCTTTGCATGTGTATTTGCATGGGTAGCTGCAATGGCCAAGGGCTGGTGCAATCCAAAGCCAGGAGCCGGGAGCTCCATCTGGGTCTCCCATGTGGGTGTGGGGGCCCGAGTACTTGGGCCATCTTCTACTGCTTTCCCAGGTGCATTTGCAGGGAGCTGGGTGGGAAGTGGAGCAGCCGGGACTCCAACTGGGACTCTGGGATAGGAACCCAGCATTGCAAGGCCTCCCAGGGGCCGGCCCCAGTGGCTGCATTCTAACCACGCACATGTGCTTCTGGCCTCCTTCTCCTCTGCCTGCGGCTCTTTCTCCATCTCTTTCCAACCCCTCCATGGCTGAGGGCTTCCTCCAAAGCCCTATGCAGTTTTTCTCTCTCTCTGTCTCTCTCTCTCTGTCTTTCCCATGAGCTGGGAGAAAACTGCGAGCTTGGCACATGCCTTCACAGGGTGTGGGTGCAGGTGTGGGTGTGGGTGTGGGTGTGGGTGTGAGTGTGTGGGTGTGTATGTATGCATGTATGTGCATTTAGGTATGTATGCGTGTGTGTGTGGGTGGATGTGTGTGTGTTTTTGTGTATGTATGTGTGTGTTTCTGTGTGTCTGTGTGTGTGTGTGTGTGTGTGTGTGGCAGCAGGACATCTTCCCCTCGTGAAGTTCAAGCTCACGTCGAAAATGCATGACCATGAGATCAGGCTCTGCCTTCCAGGGTGCATTTTCCAAAATTCCTTTGCGAGACCCTGGCAAAGAGGAAGAGACCCCGAGAGAGAGCGCTGGTGTCTCTGGAGCAACCGGGGACCAGGTCACGCCCCAAATGTCTGCATCAGGAACTCCAATGGATTCTTGCTTAAAGCAAACCAAAGGCCTGTGTTGCTGTTCCCTCTGCAGCGCCCAGGTGTGCTCGCCGCAGCTGCATGGCCTTTACCCCTGACCAGTTGGGGATGTTGAAAGCTGTTTTAGAAAAGACCCCCTGTCCTGACTGGGAGAAGATACAAGAGTTAGCGGCAAAGCTATGTTTGGATGAGTGCGTGATCAAGGTATGTCCCGAGCCCTGCGCCCTCCGTGCCACGCACTCACTCGCATGTGGTCACCGCTGTGCTGGCCGCTCAGGGCAGTTGCCAATGCACGTGCTTCTCAGTCCCTGCGAGGCTGGCAGGCAGAGGCTGCCCGGGGCTGGTCTCAAACTCCTTGAGCTTGGGCCCTTGAAAAGATAGACTTCCCCGGTGCTCCCGGCTACCTTGGGGCAGAAGAGTTCAAGTCTGAGCCTGCGGCGAGGACCCTGCCTGGTGGATGGTTCCGCCCAGCCCGCGGGAGACAGCCCAGAGCAGCCCCCGCAGGCGGAGCAAACACGTGTGTGGGGGCATCGCCTTTCCAAAGTGTATTTCTTTAAATGTATTGTGTGAGAGGCAATGAGACAGAATTTCTTTTTAAGATTTATTTATTATTTATTTGAAAGAGTTCGAGGCGGCTTAGACCCCATGGGCGAATGACCTCACCAGGCCTCCCCTCCGAGGGTCTCTGCACCTCTCAGTACTGTGTCCTGGGAGACTGAGCTCCCAGAACGTGAGGCTTTGTGGTGCAAAGCCTAGCGCAGAAAGTTCTAGGTTCTGCTGCTGAAGATCCCTTGGGAGCAGGGCAGAGGCTGCCCGGCTCCCTCCCCTTTACCTGATGCCTGGGGCTCCCTCTAGGGCCTCGCACAGTGTTTGAGAAAGAGGCTTGAGCCCAGCGTGCCCAAGCCACAAGGGCCCCGAGCTTCTGAGGCCCATGGGGTCTCCCTGGCGTCCTTGCCCCTAGAGTAACCTGTTCCCTCCCTTCCTCCCCAGACTTGGTTTAAAAACCAGCGCACCAAGAAAAGCAAACAACAGCGAATGGGTCAGCAGTGCCACCTCAGGGAGTTGCCACCACTGCCAGGCTCAGAGCTCAGCACGCCTTCGCAGGAAGATCACGACCGTAGGAGCTCCCAGGTGCAGGGCCCCGAGACTGCCGAGGACCCACTGCCCGCCGATCTGCACAACATCCATCTGGACTCCTGTACAGCCTGGGCTTCACTGCCCCATGACATCGTGGAACTCGTTCGGATGTACCACTTGTTCGATGACGATGAGCCTGACGACTAGCAGATATCTGAACCCCCAGACTTAAAGGGCCTAATTTTTCCAGTCATAGAAAGAAGAAAGAAGAAAAACGAATGAAGCAGTGAAGGAGCCCCTACTGGCGACCTGGAGACAGCCCTGGAGGGACCACTCCTCTGCCTTGTTCTTTACAAAAGCAAACGTGCTGGGAGTTTGGGGGGATCTCTGGGCTGGTCCGAGGCATCACAGTCTGGAGGTTGGTTTTCTGCAGTGTGTGGACCTTTTGTAACGGTGAACTTAGGTACTTGAGAAGTGCTAAAGAAGAGGATTTATGGGGTTCCTGAGGGCAGTCAGGCAGGCCTGGTGACCTCGCTGCGGCCTTGGCCCCCAGCCGCCACCAGAGAGTCTGGGGTCGCTGCCACCGTGGAGCGCCAGAGGGCGCCATCGTAGACAACTCATATGTGATCAAGGTATGTCCTGAGCCCCATGCCCTCTGTGCCGCGCACTCACTTGCTGTGGTCACCACTGCGCTGGCTGCTCAGGGCAACGGCCAATGCGCGCGCTGTGCTTCGCAGTCCCCGTGAGGCTGGCAGGCAGAGGCTGCCTTCTTTGAGGACTTCCACATGGGTATCCAAGTCTTATGTACCTGGGCCATCCTCTTCTGTGTTCCCAGGCCATTGGCAGGGAGCTGGATCGGAACTGCAGTGGCTGGGACACAAAGTGGTGCCCATGTGGGATGGCGGCTTTACCCGCTGCACCATAGTGCCAGCCCTGGAGGGCACCTCTTGGGTGAGAATCCTAGGACCTGCAGAGGAGAAGGCAACACTGGCCCCCTTGCCTTGTTCCTTGCTCCAATGCCCCGGAGCTGGGCTTTAGGGTAGCATTTCTGCATGCCGTCAACCCCTCCTAGCCAACTGCCAGAGCAGGGCAGCTGTTCTGTACGATGCTGTCATGTTTTATACCTGGTATTCTGCCTCATCACAAGCGCATGGCACAAAGCCTGGACCTGAAGCTGACCCTGGACTTTGGAGGATAAGCCCACATTTCTATTCTTCTGATATCACACACACACACGAGATCATGACAGAGGAAGCTGTTGACCCACAAGGGAGGGCTGCGTGAGAACTGTGCACCTGCTCGATTTCCTGAAAACCTAAAACTCCTCTCCAACATAGCATCTGTTATTAGTATTAATATTACTATTTGTAAAATCAAGTTTCGGGGGAGGCCTTTGGCTCAGTGCCTCAGAAATGGCTTAGGGGGCCTGCATTCCCCATTTGAGTGCCTGGGTTGGAGTCCTGGCTGCTGCCTAAGGCAAACCCTGGCAGGCAGTGCTGATGCTCAGTACTTGGGTCCCTGTCCTTGGACAGAGTTCGAGGCCCTGGTGCTTGTGGGCACTTGGGGGTGGGAAACCAATGCTGACAACTCTAATCTGGGTCTCTTGTTCACCCCTCAACCAGAGCTTCATGCTCTCTACCATACGCACACACCTGTGTGGTCATCCACATGCCTGTGATCATGTTTCCCTGTGGAGACCGCTCATATGCTGAATATAATGCTTAAGTTACAGTGCACCAAGCTGACCATCCTAAGAGCTGTCATGTATTAGGGGACATGAGTACAAAGTACATTTCTGTCTCATTTAGTATTTTCCCATGTTTAGTGAATGGGTTGATTTTACTCAGAAATTTTCCTGACAGAAAGCCAACAAACAAAATATATAATATACCAACTGTGTGTTTCCATAAGAAAGTAATTTATCCTATTAGATACTTCTGTAAAGACTAAGAAATGCGTATATAGGATAATGATGAAACTTCAGTTTTCTGTGGTCCTTAGCTTTGATACCTCAAGACACTGAGTAGCAGCTGTCTGACATCTTCCAACAAGATGCCCAGGGCCCTGCTGCCCTTTCTGTAGGTGTTGCTCTCACCAGAAGAATAAAGATTCCATCACACAAGTCTCACGTAATCCATGGCTTTTGTCCAGAAACACCAAAATGAGATTCCATCTGTCCTGAACTGCAAGTCAAAGTCCCCGAGCAGGGTGAAGAACAAAAAATGTCCAAGCCCCTGAGCTGCTGGCCTTCTGTTTGGCATTGAGGCCCAGGCCACCACTGGTCAGCACCATGGCCTGCGCCACACACACAGCATCAGCACTGTGGACAGCTCAGAGGTTGGCAGGAGCTGCAACACTCTGAGATAAAAATTGCATAAGCCCAGGCCAGACAAGGAATCCAAAGTTGCCATGGAAGGATGGAATTTGTGATTTCCTTGAGGACCATAGACACAATCTAGGATGACATTTGGGACAATGAGCTGCTGCTCTTTGTATGTGGGACCAACTAGGCCCAAGGTGTGAGGCACTTGAATAAGCCTGGTGGTACAGAGAGCTTCCCAGGGGAGTGAAATGTATTTGTGTAATGGGCATGAGCATTAGCTTCAGTGGAAGATAACTTCAGAAGGAGCACTTTCCATATCTTTGTTGAGAATAAGGCACAAAACTAGCCCAGCTTCAGAGAAAATGGGAAGCATAAGGGTATGTATTCAGAGGCTGAGAGAAAGGACCAAGATTCCCAGGGAAAGAGGGAAACTGAAATGAGAGAGCCCTGTGTGCACTACAGCCCTGTGTGTGCTGTCCAAGCCCCACTCCCATCATCCACCAGTGCCATGACAACTCGAAAATGCCCAAAGGTTGGCACACAAGTAGAAGCCCCTCAAACCCTGCCCCAAGCCTCCCCCTACTTGAATGTTCACTTAAGCCACAGACAGTGGCCCCTGTGCTTCCAGGACTAGGAAAGGACAGCCCCAAACCCTGCTAGCAGCAGCGTTCTCTCCTGGAGGTTAACCTTGCTCCTGCTTGTGGACTTTCCCTCTGTCTTGAAGTAGTTTGCTTCTCTGCTCACCTTTATCCACATGTCTTCCTTGATTCTCTCTCACCTGGAGGCAGGAAGCTGGCCCAAGCCTAGCCAGGGCTCACACTCCTGTAACATGGGGGTCTTGGTAATGAATGGGGACTGCACTGGCGAGACACGGTAGCACTTGTGCCAATTTCTGTTCGGAATGGTGAAAATATCCTCAGCACTGGGAATGCACCTTTTCCAAGGAAGGGAAGACACCGGCATGACTGTAATGCCAGTGATTCACACTGCTGGGAGCCCTGGCTCGCCTCCTCCCACCAACTGGACATCTGACAACTTAGCTTCTGCCCTACAGGATGTCTACCAGATTGGCGGCATTGGTGCTGTCCCCGTGGCTGAGTGGAGACTGCTGTTCTCACACCGCATGCTGGTGACCTTTTCACCAGGCAATCTCATAACTGAAGTGAAGCCTACTCAAATGCACATGAAGTCCTTGGGACCCTGCACCCATGTGGGAGACCTGGAGGAAGCTCTCTCTCTCTCTGCCTCTGCCTCTGTAGCCCTGCCTTTCAAATGAATAAATAAATCTTAAAAAAAAGTGATCTAGAGAGAAAGATTATGATGTCTAGCTGCTGCTGTCTGCATTGGGTGGGTGTGAGTGTGGAGCAGCTTCACCGCACATTCCCCAAGATCCCCTCAAGGCCTCTGGCTGAGCTCCAGGATGGATGGGAGCCACCCAACCACAGAGCCCCACCTTCACCTTCTGAACCAAATCTGGTTTAGGGCACTAAGAAGGATCCGACACCAGCTTATTCCTTAAAACTAGCAACCAACTACTTTTAATATCCCATTACTTGAGGAAACAACTTTTGCAGGTTTAACCTCAGAATAAATATATTTTTCCATTTATCTCTTGGTTAAGTTGCAAATTGCAGTTTTAACATTTATGGTAATAGGCAGTAGCAGACTTTGTGTGTGTATATATATTGTGTGTTTTCTTTTATTTTTAATTGACATATAATAATTACATATATTTATAGGGTACAGTGTGATGTGTTGATACATATATACATAGAGTATTGATCAAGTCAGAGTAATTAGCATATCCATCACCTCAAAACCATTTCTGTCTTGTGAAACATTCAAAATTTTCTTGTAGCTCATTTGAATTGTACAATATATCATCATTGACATCATCATCACAGTGCTGTAAATACAACTCCAGACTTATTGCTTCCATCTAATTGCAACTTTGCACTTCTCAAGCAACCTCTTTCTATGAACCTCTTCCTTTCACCCCTATCCCAGCCTCTGGTGACTTCCTCTCTGTTTAAGATTGTGTTCCAGATTCTATGCATGAGTGAGATTTTGTGTTACTTATCTTCCTGTGCCTGGTTTGCTTTGCTTAACATAATGTTCCCCAGATTCTCCATATTTTCATAAATGAGAGGATCTCACTTTTTTTTCTAATGCCAAATAGTATTCTATTATGGGAACATACCATATTTTCTTTATTCATTCATTTGTTGATAGACACCTAGGTTGATTTGATATCTTGGGTTAGTTAGGAATCCTATGATAATATAAATTATTGAAGTTAATTATTAGTTCAAGTAGATAAACCTTCAAAGGGCAAAGAGTTCTTCTGAGTTAGGCAGGTCAAGTAATCCTGATTCTTCAGTTATAGTTTCATTTTTCTGCAAATGTCTAAATCTAAAAAAAAGTTTTATCTCTTATGTTCTCTCTTTTTAAAAAGATTTTTCTATCTATTTGTGTGACAGGCAGAGAGAGAGATGAGATAAAAACTGTGTTGTGCATTATGGGATACAATTTTATTGGCAGATGTTTACTTATGAATGTTCTTTCATTCAACAAGTAACTATTGAGTACCTACTGAGTGCCAGTACTGGGTTTGCTGCTCAGTGGAACTACATTTGTGGAGGCAGAGTGTGGACAGGCAGTTAAAAAAGTGAGGTGACTTTAGATAAGGACAATAAGAAGAAAATAAAACAAGATTGCATAGTGGGAATGGGAGTAGAATAGGTAGGTATGATGTAGAGTAGATGTTTCATTAGGGAGATCTGGTAACATCCACTGGACACAGCCCTTTAGGTAGTCAATGAAAAGTCTAGGAAGTTGTTAAAGGTTTTAATTCCCAGATCATATTCTTTATAAAAAGTTTTCATGTGTGACGATTGGAACTAAGCATTATCTGAATTTATTATAGAATTTGGAATAAGTTCTGTGAGATTTTTAGTTAGCTAAAAATAGTAACTTTGGAAGTATACCTTTTGTATTTTGAAACTCAGAGTGATATTTTTATCTTGCAAAATGAAGGAAAAATTGTATTTTTGTCATGTATCAGGCACTTAGAAATGTTTACATGGTATTGCTAATGTTAACAAGTATAGTTCTGAATAAAAAAAGGTAAAATGAGTTAGTTTATAACTGATTGCCCCCACCCACTCCTTTTTAAAGAAACTGATCACCCATGAGAAGTTTGAAAGTGCATGTGAAGAACTCAGTAATGCATTACTTCAGGAACAACAGGCACAAATGCTATTGAAGGAACAGGCACAACAATTACAGGAGTTGAATTATAGACTGGAACTGCACTCCAGTGAGGAAGCTGACAACAAGCAAACTCTTGGAGAAGCTGTTAAGGTAGGAGAACACCTCTTGTGTAATGGCTTGTTTCTTCTATTTTGTGTGACTCTTGGAGAAATTCATGCATGTCTACTAACTCAGGAGTAGACTCCAAGATGTGAATATTAATTCTATGGGAGCTTATTAAGGTGGAATGAAACATGGCTCTGAACCTAACTTACAAGAGTGAGTTCTCATGTATTGCATATCTCAAAGTAGGCTTTCCTCATTGGTTGAGAACAAAGTGGAGATCTTTCCAGTCATAATTTGTTTTTGTTTTCTCTTTTTTGCCTCATCTCTGTAGTTCTTTTCCTTTTCTTGTTTTGTACTGTTTAGACTTTGGAAAACTCCATGTATCTTCTGGGTTCTGGAAGGTTTTGTGTCTGGTTCTGTCATTCTTATGTAAGTGCATGTTTAGAGGGAAGGGAGGTTTGGGTAGGAAGCGTTGTGTTCTACCTGTTACAAATTCCTGACAGTGGTATTTGGAAGGGAAAAGAGAAGTTAGTCTAAGAGCAACACTGCCTCTTGAATTGCTCTATGGTTTCCTGTCTTGGGCTGCAGTGCCTCATCCCACGCATTGCCAGTCACCATGAAGTCCTTATAAGTGCTGCCTAATGTTGGTGCCATGCCCTTCAATTTTCAGAATTGTGAGACAAGAAACCTCTTTTCCTTATAAAGTTACCCAACATCAAATGTTTTTGTTAGAGTAGTGAAAAATGAACTATTATAATACTAATGTAGCTAAATCTTTATATAAATAACTGAGATTTTTTCATTAGGATAAATTCCCACAAGAGGAATTATTGAGTTAAAAGCCAGACGGTGCTATGGTTCACTAGGCTAATCCTCCGCCTTGCGGCGCCGGCACCTCATGTTCTAATCCCGGTCGGGGCACCGGATTCTGTCCCAGTCGCTCCTCTTCCTGTCCAGCTCTCTGCTGTGGCCTGGGAGGGCAGTGGAGGATGGCCCAAGTCCTTGGGCCATGCACCCACATGGGAGACCAGGAGAAGCACCTGGCTCCTGGCTTCAGATCAGCACAGTGCACAGGCCGCAGCAGCCATTGGTGGGTGAACCAACGTAAAGGAAGACCTTTCTCTCTGTCTGTCTCTCTCTCTGTCCACTCTGCCTGTCCAAAAAAGAAAAAAAAAGAAAAAAAAAGAAACTAGGTAAAAAGCCAAATATGTTTTTCATGTGCATGTATCATTTTTTCTTGAGCAAATTTTTACCAATTGCATTATCTCCTAACATATACGATAATTTCACCTTTTGTCTAATCTGGTTATTCCTATTTTAAATTTTTGTCAATTTGACAGATATATCATTGTTACTGTAATTTGTGTTTCTCTGTTAAGCAAATTGAACACGTTAATAAACATATTGGTCAGTAAACAAAATTTTAAAGCTTTATCCTCTAATAAATAATGTAATTAATCCTGTTTTGTAAAAGCATCATAACTGTGTCACATTGGAGACTTTTTTCTGTAATAGTATGTAATTTGTATGAGATACAGTACCTTCCATTAGATAAACAGCTGTTCATATTAATTTCTTTAAAGTGCTGGTAGCTTACATATTATTGTCAAAAGCAGAGAATTGTTTAATTACTATCTCTTGATTAGAACTGGCAGGTGGTAATGTGAAAATGTTTTCTGTGGGAGTCAGCATAGTTATGTAGAAAAAGCACTGGCCTCAGAATAAGTATTCCTGAATGTAAATCTCAGTTCTTGGACAAATTACTCAACATTTCTGGGCCTCAATATCCTGCAAAAATAAGGATAATGAGGATTTCTATGAGAATGAATTCAGATACTATTTAAAAAGCAGGTATATGCTTGATAAGTGTTCTTTGGTGTTTTCAGAAATACTTCTAAAAAGCTTTTGAACCATGTCCTGTACACAACTTCTTTTTAAAAATTAAATATATTATTTCTTTGTTATAAAATGAACAGATTATAAATAGATGATATGGAAATGCAGGAAACAAGTTACCTATGATGTATCATCTGAAAAGATTGTTTCTAATTTTTTTTGTATCTAATACTTTTTATAAATCACGCTTTGGTCTAGAATATCTTTCTAAAAATATAGCAAGATGTTGAATAAGGTACTTTTGGTATCAGAAAAATCTCCAAGGACAAAAATCTAACAAGCAGCAATGTCGATCAGCTCCAGCATTTGGAAATCAAAGTTAGCATGGTGAACAGGTGCTGGGTTTATCCTGGAGGCAAGTAACAACAACAATGCCAGCAGCAGGAGACTAAATGTTGGGTTCCATCAGTGGATAGGAGCTTGAACTTGAGATCTTCACATTAAGGACTGCTGAATTGTCTAAAAGGGATAATCTCAGGTCACTAGGATCCCATTGCTCTTGCAGAAGTGAGTGCAGGATTCTCTGTGGAAGAGGCTTGCTTCATATAGTTCCTTTGGGAGCTCCTAACGAGTAAGATCACCCAAGTAACGGACACATGGATAGACAGATATATTAATCTTATGAACATCTAAACTCTCTTGTCAATCCCAATTATTTGTGCTTTCTGAGTTTTTCTGCATAAACAATCATATCATTTGTTCTATAGTGAGGGTGTTGTTTATCCCTTCTAAATGTTATACCATTAGTATTTTTGCCTAGTAGAAGTAGGTGTGGTAGGCATCCTTTCCTTGTTCCGAATGTTAAAGAAAATCTTTCTGAGACTCCATTAAGAAGGGAAGTTTGCCATGAAGTTCTAGTTGATAATTTTTGTCGGGTTAAGGGAGTTATGTTCTTAGAGTATGCATAATTTTTTAAAAAGCATGAATAGATATTGGATATTATCAGACACATTTTATGTATTTATTGAGATAATGATATGGTTTTGAATTATAAAGGTTGGACATCCCTAACAGGAAATCTAAAACCTGTAATTATCTAAAATCCAAAACTTCTTGACTGCCTAAATGACACTTTAAATTTTTCAAGTTTCAGAACATTACAGATTGAGATTTTTAGAAGAGAAATGCCCAGCTGATAAAATTTGTGAAATATTCCAAACTCTGAAAAACTTAAAAATCTGTAGCACTTCTTTTCCCAGGCCTTTTAGATAAGGAATACTCCACCTATATCTTGTTGGCAAACTGGTCTGCATTTTGGACTGTGAGTTACGAATGGTCTTGTATGTTTAAGGGATTATAAAGCCAAACAGGCAAACATAACTAAAGAAGACTGTGTCACACAGGTTGCATGTGGCACACAAAACCTGAAGTATTTTCTATCTTAAGTTTGCTAGCTCCTGGATTATATTATTCACTCTTCTCATGTTAATCTAGCCTTGTGTTACTCAGATAAACCCATTGTGCTTATTTATATGTAATAAATGCTGTACTCTAATTCTTAATTTTAAATTTATGACGTTTAGGTCTACAGTCTTAATTGAGACTGTGTTGGAACTTTATCTCTCATACTATCATTGAAATGTTTTGTATCAAGTTTGTGATAACATACAAGCACTTCTTGTAGGTTTGCATTCCAAACATCTGAAGTGGTGTCTGCTATATGCTGTGGTAACTGTGTTTTATAAACTGGATAATTCAAAAACAAGAGGTACTTGTTTCTCATCGTCCTAGAGGCTGGGAAGACCAGTATCTGTATCAGCATGTGGTGAGGGCCTTCTTGATATATCATTCCATGGCAGAGGGTGGAAAGGCAAGAACCACAAATGCATCTACAAGCAGAAAGACAGCCAAACTCATCCATTTATTTATTTAGTTATTTAAGATTTTTTTATTATTTATTTGAGAGGTGGTGTTACAGACAGTGAGAAGGAGAGACAGAGAGAAAGATCTTCTGTCCGTTGGTTCACTCCCCAAATAGTCACAACGGCCAGAACTGTGTTCATCTGAAGCCAGGAGCCAGGAGCTAGGAGTTTCTTCCAGTCTTCCACATGGGTGCAGGGCCCTAAGGACTTGGGCCATCTTCTACTGCTTTCCCTGGCCATAGCAGAGAGCTGGATTGGAAGAGGAGCAGCCAGGACTAATACCAGTGCACATATGGGATGCTGGTGCTGCAGGCCATTTTAATATTTACTTATTTATTGAATATCACAGAGAAAGAGAGAATGAAACATTCACATAGAGAGACAATAGAAGAGTCAATTGGGGAGAACTCTCCTGTCCACTGGTATATTGCACAAATGCCCACAAAGGCTGGGATTAGGACAGGCTGAAGCTGGAAACCAGGAACTCAATCCAGGTCTCGCATGTGGTTGGCAGTGACTTAAGCACTTGAGCCAGGGTGTGCATTAGCAGGAAGGTGGAGTTGGGAGTGGAGCTAGGAGCGGAACCCAGGAACTCCAATATGGAATGAGGGTTTCCCGTGTGGTTTCTTAACCACTGTGCCAAATGTCTGCCCCAAAGTTAGCCATTTATATAGCCTCACTTAGAGTGAGCAACATATTCAGGCACTCGAAATGAAGAGGATATCCAAAACCAAATGTGAGAAGGTGCTGAAGTCCAGACAGCTCACTGACGCATGCAAACCTGGCTGTAGGCTAGAGTTGCTAACATGACTTTAGGGAAACCTAGGGCTCCAAGCCTCATGAACAAGAGGAGACCTAGCTGTGTCAAGTGGGGAGTGAAGAAGGGCTGCCCCACTGTGAAATGGGGTCTAGGAAACCCTGCTACCGGCTACATGAGAATTTGACATCTACTATGGACTGTGGGTAGGAAAAATGTTGCTAAATATATTGGAACCCTAGGCTATGTCACAAATGATGATGGGGTCTCAGTTTACACTAGCTTTCGACTGATTAGCTGAGAAGTGGCCTTTAAAATGGTCCAGTTCTTAAAGAATCAAAGTGATCTTGTAAAAGGAATCTTGAAATATTCAGTAGAGTTGCTTCTGTAACTCAGAGAACACAAACAAGACTTTATTGGAAAATTCAGTATTAGCAATCATGTAAAGAACTGCACAAATGAGAAGATGTGTGCTTCCAGAGGTATAAATATTAGAAATGATGCAATCAGGGACTTGAAAACACACTTTGAAAGTGTTTATAAATGTGTTAAGAGATATGAGTATCTACCATTTTGATGAATATTTCCTTTATAGACCCTTGTTTCCATTGAGAATCATTTTCTTTCTGCTTGAAGAACTATCTTTCATGTTTCAGATGATGCATTGTTTTAAAAAATATTCCATATACATGTTGTGTCAACATTTTTTTCAGTACTCGGAAAATATTGTTCCTTGTCCTTCTGCCTTGCATAGTTTCTGACAAGAAATAGGTATTTATCTTATCTTGTTAATCTTGGTGTAATGTGTCTTCTTTTCAGTTGCTTTTAAGGTTTTCTTTTTGTATTTGGTTTCTGGAAGGTTGATTATGGTGGGTCTTCTGTGATTTCTTTGTGTTTCTCCTAATGGGAGTATACTGAGTTTTTAAAAAGTTCCTGTGGTTTCTTGTGTAAGTTTTTTTAACTGTTATTTAATAAATAAAAATTTCCAAATAAATTATGGATTACAGTGGCTTTCCGCCCCATAACTTCCCTCCCACCCACAATCCTCCCACCTCCTGCTCCCTCTCCCATTCCATTCACATCAAGATTCATTTTCAATTCTCTTTATAAACAGAAGATCAATTTAGTATATATTAAGTAAAGATTTCAACAGTTTACACTCACACATAAACATAAAGTGTAAAGTACTGTTTGAGTACTAGTTATACATTAATTCACATTGTACAACACATCAAGGACAGGGATCCTATATGAAGCGTAAGTGCACAGTGACTCCTGTTGTTGGCTTAACAACTGACACTCTTGTTTATGATGTCAGTAATCACCCTAGGCTCTTGTCATGAGTTGCCCAGGCTATGGAAGCCTTTTGAGTTCACTGACTCTGATCTTATTTAGACAAGGTCATAGTCAATGGGAAAGTTCTCTCCTCCCTACAGAGAAAGGTACCTCCTTTGATGGCCCGTTCTTTCCACTGGGATCTCACTCGCAGAGATCTTTCATTTAGGTCTTTTTTTTAGCCAGATTGTCTTGGCTTTCCATGCCTAAAATACTCTCATGGGCACTTCAGCAAGATCCAAATGCCTTAAGGGCTGATTCTGAGGCCAGAGTGCTATTTAGGACATCTGCCATTCTATGAGTCTGCTGTGTATCTCGCTTCCCATGTTGGATCATTCTCTCCTTTTTAATTCTATCAGTTAGTATTAGCAGACACTAGTCTTGTTTATGTGATCTTTTGACTCTTAGTCCTATCATTATGATCAATTGTGAACTGAAATGGATCACTTTGACTAGTGAGATGGCATTGGTACATGACACCTTGAAGGGATTGAATTGGAATCTCCTGGCACATTTCCAACTCTATATTTGGGGCAAGTCAGCTTGAGCATGTCCCAAATCGTACATCTCTTACCTCTCTTACATTTAACAGAGATCACTTTCCAGTTAAATTTAAACACCGAGGAATAATTGTGTGTTAAAGAGTTCAACCAATAGTATTAAGTAGAACAAAAAAATACTAAAAGTATTGAGTTGTTCATCAACATTCAGGACAAGGGTTGATCAAGTCATCATGGACAAACTTAAGTTTACCAAAGGAGTTCATGTGGGTGACGTCCACTTGCCAGAACTTATTAGGAGCAAGACCTCACGGGTTCATTCCTGCTTGTTGCAGTGAGCCTAATGGGGCAAGGGGTGCACAATTCTTGCAAGAGTGCACTAGGTGTTTGCATTGGCTCATTGTTATCTCTGGGAAAAGCAATTTTATGTCACTTGCTGAAATATGAAATTTTTGGTGTAGAATATGGGCTTGTTCTAGGTGTCCAATGGAAGCTGTGTTGCAGGAGATAAGACGATCAAGCTTTTTTGTTGCCTTGGTTAATAAAGCCAGGCAACCCAGTAAGTGATCTTATGTGTGAGATATACCATGGGTATTTTCTGTTCTCAGGTAGCTCTTTAAGTGTTGTGAATATCTGATCAATTGGCTTATTGGTCGGGTTAAAGACTGCAAAGGGGGCCGGCGCTGTGGCTCACTAGGCTAATTCTCTGCCTTGTGCCACCAGCACACCGGGTTCTAGTCCCGGTCGGGGTGCCGGATTCTGTCCCAGTTGCCCCTCTTCCAGGCCAGCTCTCTGCTGTGGCCAGGGAAGTGCAGTGGAGGATGGCCCAAGTGATTGGGCCCTGCACCCCATGGGAGACCAGGAGAATCACCTGGCTCCTGCCATCGGATCAGCGCGGTGCACCAGCCGTAGCATGCCAGCCACGGTGGCCATTGGAGGGTGAACCAACAGCAAAGGAAGACCTTTCTCTCTGTCTCTCTCTCACTGTACACTCTGCCTGTCAAAGAATAAAAAAAAAAAACAAAAATTAAAAAAAAGACTGCAAAGGGGATCATTTTTGCTACCTGTACTGAGTATTTGCTGTCTGAAAACATATTTACCAGCCCATCCGGGCTAAGGAGTAGAACATTGATATTGCCCTTATTTCTCCCAATTGTACTGATGCCCCGTGGGGTTCTACATGGATCCTATCTTTTTCTGTTGAGGATTTGATCACTATTCCAAACAGTTACTTGTTGACATCTGTAAATGCACATGGTGCCATGGGTATAGGTTGATTAGCTGGGCAAGTATGTGTTGGATAGTCTATTTCTAAGGTTTGTAACATCTGGAGTCCGCTGGCAGGTGATTGTCAACCTGTCCTGGGAAATTTATCATTAAAGTTTGAAAGAGCATGCTATTCTGCATCACGGTCGACAGTTCTAATTGTGATAGGGGTAGGACCACTATGTCTGGCTCTGTGTTAAATATCTTATTGGCATAATATCTTAATTTAAGCCCCATCATAAGGATGGCATCTACTTTGTTAACTACTTTACAACACTCACTCCAGGCTATGTGCACCCAAAAAAGTGGTCCATTTTGTTGCCAAATAACTCCTAAGGGGGCCTTGAGGGTATATATGGTTATGGCAAGTAGAGGCACCGGAGGGTCATATCTAAAGGTTTTTAAACTTGATAACTGGGTGTTGATCTTTTCTATATTGGATTTGGCTGCTCCTGTCAATGTGATATTTGAAGAAGGGCTGTTCCCCTTAGTAAATCATATAGTTGTCTAAGCTCTGCAGGTGTTAGGGGAAGGAAAGGCTTCAGCCAATTGATTTGGCCACATAGTTGCTGATGTTCATTAAGTGAGTATTTATACTTGACTTCTAGGTTTGGGCCCATTGGAGATACATGGGAGGAGATTTGATAACCCAAGAATTGAAAGGGAAGAAAATGTTGTACCTTTTCTGTGGCAATAGACAAACCCAAGAATTGTAAATTTCTTACTGTATCACTTACACAGGCATTCAGAGTTGCTGCATTTTTGTGAGCAAGTAAGATATCATCCACATAATGTATGACCAAGCACTGATCTTTAAGTGTGCTGGTCACATGAGAAACATATTTTTGGCAAATGGCCAGGCTATTTTTCATGCCTTGTGGGAGTACTGTCCACTGAAATCTTTTTGCAGGGAGCTGGAAATTGGGCTTCCATGCTGTAAAGGCGAAGTAGGCCTTATCCTGCTCTGTGATGGGAATGGAAAAGAAACAATCTTTGATATCAATGGTAACTATGTGGTATCCATTAGGAATGGCCCCTGGATGGGGAATGCCAGCCTGGAATCTGAGTATTTTAACAGGCTCCTCTGGCTGGCGTCTGGGAACTGGCTCTAGGTGGAATCAGTTATTCCTTGAGGTTACGATAACTGCAGTGAAGTCATCCCCACTTTCTCTTTTTCCAGTCAAGAAGTGGCATTGTTATAACGCCAACCATCTTTTTTATGATTTTGTTAATGGCTCTCAAATCCTGTAGTAGCCTATATTTTCCATTTCTTTGGTGTCACAAACATGGGCATGTTGTGAGGGCTAGTGGAGGGCTCTATGTGTCCCTTTTCCAATTGTTCCTGTACCAGTTCTCTAAGGATGCCAAGTTTGGGTTGTAATATTGGCCACTGCTCTACCCAGATGTTTCCTGTTTTTTCCCATTCAGTGGGGATTGGGCCTGGCTTTTGTATGAGGTGAGCAGTGGCCACTAGAATTGGGGTGAATCTTACTTGTAGGATCTCCATTAAAGCTGTTGGCTCTTGGAGATCTGTGATCCATAGTAAGGACTGCTGGCATTTGTGAGAGCACATCTCTCCCCCATAAGGTCGTGGAAACCTTAGCAATTAGGAGAATGGACATTTTGATGATATTGATTCTTCCAATCCATGAGCATGGAATATTCTTCCGTTTTTTGGTATCCTCTTCTATTTCTTTCTTTAAGATTTTGCAGTTCTCATTCTAGAGTTCTTTAACGTCTTTGGTTAAGTTTATTCCAAGGTATTTGATTGGTTTTGAGGTTATTGTGAATGGGATTGATCTTAGAAGTTCTTTCTCAGCTGGTGCTGTGGCTCAATAGGCTCATCCTCTGCCAGCGGCACCGGCACACTGGGTTCTATTCCCGGTCGGGGTGCTGGATTCTGTCCCTGTTGCCCCCCTTCCATGCCAGCTCTCTGCTATGGCCCAGGGGTGCAGAGGAGGATGGCCCAAGTCCTTGGACCCTGCACCCGCATGGGAGACCAAGAGAAGCACGTGGCTCCTGGCTTCAGATCATCGAGGTGCGCCGGCTGCAGCGCGCTGGCTGTGGCGGCCATTGGAGGGTGAAACAATGGCAAAAAGGAAGACCTTGCTCTCTCTCTCTCTCTCACTATCCACTCTGCCTGTCAAAAAAAAAAGTTCTTTCTCAGCCATGGCATTGCCTGTGTATAAAAAGGCATGGGACTTTTGGCATTGATTTTATATCCTGCTGCTTTGCCAAACTCTTCTATGAGTTCCGATAGTCTCTCAGTAGAATTCTTTGGATCCCCCTAATAAAGAATCATATCATCTGCAAAGAGGGATAGTTTGACTTCTTTCTTCCCAATTTGTATCCCTTTAATTTATTTTTCTTGCCTACTGGCTCTGGCTAAAACATCCAGAACTATATTTTATCAGCAGTGGTGAGAGTGAGCATCCCTGTCTGGTACCAGATCTCAGTGGAAATGCTTTCAACCTTTCCCCATTCAATAGGATGCTGGCCGTGGGTTTTTGATAAATTGCTTTGATTATATTGAGGAATGTTCCTTCTATACCCAATTTGCTTAGAGTTTTCATCATGAAAGGTGTTGTATTTTATCAAATGCTTTCTCTGCATCTATTGAGAAAATCATATGGTTTTTCTTCTGCAGTCTGTTAATGTGGTGTATCACATTGATTTGCACACATTGAACCATCCCTGCATACCAGGGATAAATCCCACTTGGTCTGGGTGGATGATCTTTCTGATGTGTTGTTGCATTCTATTGGCCAGAATTTTATTGAGGACTTTTGCATCTATGTTCATCAGGGATATTGGTCTGTAACCTTCTTTCAATGCTGCATCTTTTTCAGGCTTAGGGATTAGGGTGATGCTGGCTTCATAGAACGAATTTGGGAGGATTCCCTCTTTTTCGATTGTTCTGAATAGTTTGAGGAGAATTCAGCTTATTTTTCTTTAAATGTCTGGTAGAATTCAGCAGTGAATCCATCTGGTCCTGGGTTAAAAAAATGGGGCAGCTGTGTGTGGCTCATGTGTGACAGACACACTAATAGGAGATATTAATGGGGCAGCCAGCTGGGGTATATGGAAACTCCTCACAATTTTTGTGTTGTACATTTAAAATTAACAACACTCATACAATTTTAGAAAATATTTATTTGAAAGGCTAAGTTAGATGAATGGGGGCAAGGAAAGAGAAGGAGAGAGATCTTCCATCTGCTGGTTTACTCTCCAAATGGCCACAACAGCAGAGCTGGGGCAGACTGAAGCCCCGAACCTGGAGCTCTATCCAGGTCTTCTCCATGGGTGCAGAGGCCCAAACCCATGGGCCATCTTCTGCTACTTTCCCAGGTGCATTAGTGGGCACCTGGATCAGAAGTGGAGCAGCTGAGACTAGAACCTGTGTTCATACGGGATGCTGGTGACACACAGATGGCGGTGACACAACACCAGCCCTATAATATGTTTTAAAAAGAAAGCAATATCAGCAGAGCACACATGCACACTTTGCTTTCAGAGGGGACAAGACGATGTGGAAGACGAAGCCTGCAGTGGACAGCCAGCCCCACCGGTGTGCAAGGGGAAAGGTGTCTGGTGAGTGCCTAGGACAGAAATAGCAGCTAACGCATCAGATTTCTCAAGGGGCTCAGCTTACACAATTCCAACTGAAATATTCAAGGGCAACAAACTTTGTTTTTAAGATTTATTTATTTGAGCCAGCGTCGTGGCTCCATAGGCTAATCCTCCACCTTGTGGCACCAGAACACGGGGTTCTAGTCCTGGTCGGGGTGCTGGATTCTGTCACGGTTGCCCCCCTTCCAGGCCAGCTCTCTGCTATGGCCCAGGAGTGCAGAGGAGGATGGCCCAAGTGCTTGGGCCCTGCACCTGCATGGGAGACCAGGAGAAGCACCTGGATCCTGGCTTCAGATCAGCGTGGTGCGCCAGCTGCAGCGCGCCAGCCGTGACAGCCATTGGAGGGTGAACCAATGGCAAAAGGGAGACCTTTCTCTCTGTCTCTCTGTCTCTCTCTCTCACTGTTCACTCTGCCTGTCAAAAAAAAAAGATTCATTTATTTGAAAGGCAGAGTGACAGCGAGAGAGAGACAGAGAGAGAGACAGTGAGAAGGAGATAGAGAAAGGTCTTCAATCCACTGGTTCATTCCCCAGCTGGCCACAATGGTCAGAACTGGGCGCTTTCTCCATCTCTTTCCATCCCTTCCATGGCTGAGGGCTTCCACAAAAGCCCTATGCAGTTTTTCTCTCTCTGTGTGTCTCTCTCTCTCTCAAGAGCTGGGAGAAAACTGCATGCTTGGCACTTGCCTTCAGTGTGTGGGTGTGGGTGTGAGTGTGTGGGTGTGAGTGTGTGGGTGTGTGGGTACGTATGCATGCATGTATGTGTGTACATGTGTGTATATGTATGTGTGTATGCATGTGTGTATGCATGTGTGTATGCATGTATGTGTAAGTATGTATGTATTTGGGAGTGGGTGTGTCTGGTTGTGTATGTACGCATGTATGTGTTTGAATGTATGTGGGGGGATGGGTGTGTCTCAGTGTGTATGTATGTAGGCATGTGTATGTATGTATGAATGTGTGTATATGGGTGTGGAGGTGGGTATGTGGGTGCATCTGTGTGTGTGTGTGGCTGTGTATGAATCTATGTATGTCTATGTATATATGTGTGTGCGTCTTTCTGTTTGTGTGTATCTATGTGTATATGTGTGTGTGTGTCTGTGTGTCTTTGTGTGTGCATCTGTGTGTCTCTGTGTGTGTGTCTGTCTTGTGTGTGTTTGTGTGTGGGTTTTTTTGTATGTTTGTTTGTGTGGCAGCAGGACATCTTCGCCTCCTGAAGTTAAAGCTCTGCCTTACAAGACACATTTTCACAAATTCTTTGCGAGAACCAGCAAAAGAGGAGACAATCTGAGAGCGCTGATGTCTACCGGGTAACACCCACAGGCCTGCATCAGGAACTCCAATGGATTCTTGTTAAAGGAAACCAAAGCCCTTTGTTGCTGTTCCCTCTGCAGTGCCCAGGTCCTCTCGCCGCAGCCGCACGGCCTTTACCCCCGACCAGCTGGGGATGCTGCAAGCTGTTTTAGAAACCAGCCGCTGCCCAGATTGGAGCCGAGTCCAAGAGTTAGCGTCCGAGCTTCATCTGGATGCGTATGTGATCAAGGTATGTCCTGAGCCCCGCGCCCTCCGCGCCGCGCACTCACTTGCTGTGGTCACCGCTGCGCTGGCTGCTCAGGGCAATGGCCAATGCGCACGCTGTGCTTCACAGTCCCCGCGAGGCTGGCAGGCAGAGGCTGCCCCGGGACTTGTCCCGAACTTCCTGCGTGTGGGCACTTGACAAGAAAGACTCCCCCGGGCGGGGCGCTCGCAGCTGCATTGCGGTTGCGGTTGTGGGCACAAGAGTTCAAGTCTGATCCAGCTGGCGGTGGTGGCCAGGACCAAGCCTGGTGGATGGCGCCACACCCAGGAGCCAGCCGAGAGCCACCCGCGCAGGCGGAGCAAACACGTGTGTACACGGAGTGCATTTCCAAATTGTATTTCTTTAAATATATTGGATGAGAGACAATGAGACAGAATTTTTATTTAAAGATTTATTTATCTCTTTGAACGAGTTAGAGGCAGAGAGAGGTGTCTTCCATCGGCCGGTTCACTGCCCCCAGGGCACACGGCGGCCACGCGACCCCATGGCCGAATGACCCCACCAGGCCTCCCCTCTGAGGGTTTCCCCACCTCTCAGTGCCGTGTCCTTAGAGACCAAGCTCCCAGAACTTGAGCCTTTGTGGTGCAAAGCCTAGCGCGGAAAATTCTAGGTTCTGCTGCAGAGGATCGCTTGGGAGCAGGGCAGAGGCTGCTCGGCCCCCTCCCCTTTACCTGATGCCTGCGGCTCCCTCCCGGGCCCTGCACAGCATTTGAGAAAGAGGCTTGAGCCCAGCGTGCCCACGCCACAAGGACCCTGAGCTTCTGAGGCCCATGGGGTCTCCCTGGGGTCCTTGCCTCTGGAGTAACCTGTTCCCTCCCTTCCTCCCCAGACCTGGTTTAAAAATCAGCGCGCCAAGCAAAGAAAACTGCAGCCAAAGGGCCAGTCCCGCCAGCCCAGCGAGTCCACACCTCAGCCTCCTCCTCCTCCACCTCCACTGCCTCCGCCAAGGCCGCCGCCAACAGGCTTGGAGCTCAGCGTGCCCGCTCAGGCAGAGCAGGGCCACGGGGCTCCCAGGCGCAGGGCCCGAGGCTGCTGAGGACCCGCTGCCCGCTGATCTGCACAATATCCATCTAGACTCCTCTGCACCCTGGGCTTCGCTGCCCCATGACGTCGGGGAGCTCGTGCGCATGTACAGCTTGTTCGAGGACCAGGAGCCCGACGACCTAGCAGAGTACCTGTACCCCCAGGCTTAAAGGAGACTCTGACTGTGAATAGGGTGCCCCACACTCGGCCAGTCTGAGCTTGGGCGTGCGTCCTCTAGCATAAGAAAATAAAGCTCAGTAATGGCAAAAAAGGAAAAAGAAAAGAAAAAAACAAAACAAAACAAAAAACACCCTACAAAAACACAACCATCCTCCCACCAACATATAAAGAAATAAAGCCGGACCCCTCATCCTCCTGCCTGCGTCCTCTGTCCTTCCTGCTTCCTTTGCATGCAGCCCCGCCTCTGACTTTGCCTCCACGTAGTAGGTCTGCTGAGGACCAACAACCCTGGGGTCCTGAGGTGGGGCGGGGGTCCTGGCTCCCTCAGCCACAGAAGCACTGAGTCAGCCTCTACAGTTGCCCCAGCTCCCACTGGGAGACCCCTGTGTTGTGGGCTACTGAGTCATCCCCAAGGAGGCAGCAGGTCAGGCCGAGGCAGTGTGGGTGCTGCTCCCTCTTCCTGTGCAGGAACCCCACTGCAGCCCCCGCCCCGCTCTACAGAGCACGCCCCGGCCCCAGTGCTCTGGCTTGGCACCTCGGCTTCCCGGCTCTGGGAGCCCAAGGGACCAAGCGCTCCTGCCAGTCCCTGCCCGCTGCCCCGAGCGGCCACTTCCTGGCACTGCCCGGCACTGGGCAAGGGCTTCAGAGTCCAGAGCAGCCACGAGAAGGAGCGAGCTAAAGCCCAAAGCCCAGGTCTCTCCCTGGAGGGGTTTTCCAGTCTGATCTCCCAACACTGCTGTGGGCCAGTTCTTTCCTCTCTGTTAGCAGATTGATTTCTTTGGAAGGTAGTTCCGGAAAGGGTGAGACAGAGGACACAGCTCTTCCATCTGGTGGGTCACTCCCCAAATGGTGAATCCCTGGGGCTCCGACATGGAGATCAGTGCTTCTGGAACCTACTCCACTGGTTTTTTGGCTCCAACTGTTGGTAGGGGGGCTGAATCCTGAACCACCCAATTCTGGGAGAGGTGGCCCAGAATTCTGTGGATGTCCTGGGTTTCATCTGTTCATTGACTCCGAGTTCTCTGAAGCTCTGCTGTAGAAGCCAGTGGCCCAGGGTCTCTGTGCCAAGTCAACCTAACTTTTGATCTTCAGTGGTCCTGTGGGAAATTCTCCCTTGCTGCTGGGTTGCCCAGGGCCTGGGTCACAGAGGCACAGCCCAAACAACACCCCGGGGAAGTGGAATCACACACAGGGCTGGGGCTCCTTTCACCAGGGAGAAAAGAATTTAAGTTCTTATTTGAATGAGTTACACACACAGAGAGAGAAAGAAATCAGGGCCAGAGGTTTTCCACCAGCTGGTTCACTCCCTGATGGCCACAATGGCCAGCACTGGGCCAGGGAGAAGCCAGGAGCCAGTACCTTCTTTGAGGACTTCCACATGGGTATCCAAGGCCTATGTACTTGGGCCATCCTCTGCTGCATTCCCAGGCCATTGGCAGGGAGCTGGATCGGAACTGCAGCAGCCAGGACACAAAGTGCCACCCATGTGGGATGGCGGCTTTACCTGCTGCACCACAGTGCCAGCTCAGGATGGCGCCTCTTGGGTGAGAATCCTAGGACCTGCAGAGGAGAAGGCAACACTGGCCCCCTTGCCCTGGTCTTTGCTCCAATGCCCCGGAGCTGGGCTTTAGGGTAGCATTTCTGCATGCCGTCAACCCCTCCTAGCCAACTGCCAGAGCAGGGCAGCTGTTCTGTACGATGCTGTCATGTTTTATACCTGGTATTCTGCCTCATCACAAGCGCATGGCACAAAGCCTGGACCTGAAGCTGACCCTGGACTTTGGAGGATAAGCCCACATTTCTATTCTTCTGATATCACACACACACACGAGATCATGACAGAGGAAGCTGTTGACCCACAAGGGAGGGCTGCGTGAGAACTGTGCACCTGCTCGATTTCCTGAAAACCTAAAACTCCTCTCCAACGTAGCATCTGTTATTAGTATTAATATTACTATTTGTAAAATCAAGTTTCGGGGGAGGCCTTTGGCTCAGTGCCTCAGGCACGGCTTAGGGGGCCTGCATTCCCCATCTGAGTGCCTGGGTTGGAGTCCTGGCTGCCGCCTAAGGCGCACCCTGGCAGGCAGTGCTGATGCTCAGTACTTGGGTCCCTGTCCTTGGACAGAGTTCGAGGCCCTGGTGCTTGTGGGCACTTGGGGGTGGGAAACCAATGCTGGCAACTCCAATGTGGGTCTCTTGTCCACCCCTCAACCAGAGCTTCATGCTCTCTACCATACGCACACACCTGTGTGGTCATCCACATGCCTGTGATCATGTTTCCCTGTGGAGACCGCTCATATGCTGAATATAATGCTTAAGTTACAGTGCACCAAGCTGACCATCCTAAGAGCTGTCATGTATTAGGGGACATGAGTACAAAGTACATTTCTGTCTCATTTAGTATTTTCCCATGTTTAGTGAATGGGTTGATTTTTGCTCAGAAATTTTCCTGACAGAAAGACAACAAACAAAAAGTATAATATACCAACTGTGTGTTTCCATAAGAAAGTAATTTATCCTATTAGATACTTCTGTAAAGACTAAGCCAATGCCTATATAGGATAATGAAGAAACTTCAGTTTTCTGTGGTCCTTAGCTTTGATACCTCAAGACACTGAGTAGCAGCTGTCTGACATCTTCCAACAAGATGCCCCGGGCCCTGCTGCCCTTTCTGTAGGTGTTGCTCTCACCAGAAGAATAAAGATTCCATCACACAAATCTCACGTAATCCATGGCTTTTGTCCAGAAACACCAAAATGAGATTCCATCTGTCCTGAACTGCAAGTCAAAGTCCCCGAGCAGGGTGAAGAACAAAAAATGTCCAAGCCCCTGAGCTGCTGGCCTTCTGTTTGGCATTGAGGCCCAGGCCACCACTGGTCAGCACCATGGCCTGCGCCACACACACAGCATCAGCACTGTGGACAGCTCAGAGGTTGGCAGGAGCTGCAACACTCTGAGATAAAAATTGCATAAGCCCAGGCCAGACAAGGAATCCAAAGTTGCCATGGAAGGATGGAATTTGTGATTTCCTTGAGGACCATAGACACAATCTAGGATGACATTTGGGACAATGAGCTGCTGCTCTTTGTATGGGGGACCAACTGGGCCCAAGGAATGAGGCACTTGAATAAGGCTGGTAGTACAGGGAGCTTCCCAGGGGAGTGAAATGTATTTGTGTAATGGGCATGAGCATTAGCTTCAGTGGAAGATAATTTCAGAAGGAGCACTTTCCATATCTTTGTTGAGAATAAGGCACAAAACTAGCCCAGCTTCAGAGAAAATGGGAAGCATAAGGGTATGTATTCAGAGGCTGAGAGAAAGGACCAAGATTCCCAGGGAAAGAGGGAAACTGAAATGAGAGAGCCCTGTGTGCACTACAACCTTGTGTGCACTGTCCAAGCCCCACTCCCATCATCCACCTGATGCCATGACACCTGGGAAATGCCCAAAAATGGCCTGCAAGTGGAAGCCCCTCAAACCCTTCCCAAGCCTAACCCTACTTGAATGTTCACTTAAGCCACAGACACTGGCCCCTGTGCTTCCAGGACTAGGAAAGGACAGCCCCAAACCCTGCTAGCAGCAGCGTTCTCTCCTGGAGGTTAACCTGCTCCCGCCTGTGGACTTTCCCTCTGTCTTTTTTTTTATCTTTTATTTAATGAATATAAATTTCCAAAGTACGACTCATGTGTTACAATGGCTTCCCCCCCCATACCGTCCCTCCCACCCACAGCCCTCCCCTTTCCCACTCCCTCTCCCCTTCCATTCACATCAAGATTCATTTTCGATTATCTTAATATACAGAAGATCAGCTTAGTATACCTTAAGTAAGTATTTCAACAGTTTGCTCCCACATAGAAACATAAAGTGAAAAATAATAGATGATTTTTTTAAAATGATGATGAAATCAGATCAGACCTATTGTCATGTTTAATCCCAGTGAGAGTCAAGTTGGGAATTGATAATTTCTTTTTTTTTTTTTTTTACAGAAGATCAGTTTAGTGTACATTAAGTAAAGATTTCAATCGTTTGCACCCCCATTGAAACACAAAGTGAAATATACTGTTTGAGTACTCGTTATAGCATTAAGCCTCAGTGTACAGCACGTTAAGGACAGAGATCCTACATGAGGAGTAAGTGCACAGTGACTCCTGTTGTTGACTTTACAAATTGACACTCCTGTTTATGGCATCCGTAATCTCCCTATGCACCAGTTATGAGTTTCCAAGGCTATGGAAGCCCCTTGAGTTCTCCGACTCTTATCTTGTTTAGACACGGTCATAGTCAAAGTGGAGGTTCTCTCCTCCCTTCAGAGAAAGGCACCTCCCTCTTTGAAGACCTGTTCTTTCCACTGGGATCTCACTCACAGAGATCTTTTTGCCAGAGTGTCTTGGCTTTCCATGCCTGAAATACTCTCATGGGCTTTTCAGCCAGATCCGAGTGCCTTTAGGGCTGATTCTGAGGCCAGAGTGCTATTTAGGACATCCGCCATTCTATGAGTCTGCTGAGTATCTCACTTCCCATGTTGGATCACTCTCCCCTTTATTTATTCTATCGGTTGGTGTTAGCAGATACTAGACTTGTTTATGTGCTCACTTTGACTCTTAGTCCTTTCATTATGATCAATTGTGAACTGAAATTGATCACTTGGAATAGTGAGATGGCATTGGCACATGCCACCTTGATGGGATTGAATTGGAATCCCCTGGTATGTTTCCAACTCTACCAATTGTGGCAAGTCAGCCCGAGCATGCCCCAAATTATACATCTCTTCCCTCTCTTATTCCCACTCTTATGTTTAACAGGGATCACATTTCAGTTAATTTTCAACACTTAAGAATAACTGTGTGATAATTACAGAATTAAACCAGTCATATTAAGTAGAACAGACAAAAAAAATACTATGAGGGATAATGTATTAAGTTGTCCATTAGCAGTCAGGGCTATGCTGATCAAGTCACCATTTCTCATAGTGTCCATTTCACTTCAGGAGGTTTCCTTTTTGGTGTTCAGTCAGTTGTCACCGATCAGGGAGAACTTATGGTATTTGTCCCTTTGGGACTGGCTTACTTCACTCAGCATGATGTGTTCCAGATTCCTCCATTTTGTTGCAAATGACTAGATTTCGTTGTTTCTTACTGCGGTATAGTACTCTAAAGAATACATATCCCATGATTTCTTTATCCAGTCTACCATTGATGGGCATTTAGGTTGGTTCCAGGTCTTGGCTATTGTGAATTGTGCTGCAATAAACATTAGTTTCCCTCTGTCTTGAAGTAGTTTGCTTCTCTGCTCACCTTTATCCACATGTCTTCCTTGATTCTCCCTCACCTGGAGGCAGGAAGCTGGCCCAAGCCTAGCCAGGGCTCACACTCCCGTAACATGGGGGACTTGGTAATGACTGGGGACTGCACTGGCGAGACACGGTAGCACTTGTGCTGATTTCTGTTTGGAATGGTGAAAATATCCTCAGCACTGGGAATGCAACGTTTCCAAGGAAGGGAAGACACCAGCATGACTGCAATGCCAGTGATTCACACTGCTGGGAGTCCTGGCTCACCTCCTCCCACCAGCTGAACATCTGACAACTTAGCATCTGCCCTACAGGATGTCTACCAGATTGGCGACATTGGTGCTATCCCCGTGGCTGAGTGGAGACTGCTGTTCTCACACCGCATGCTGGTGACCTTTTCACCAGGCAATCTCATAACTGAAGTGAAGCCTGCTCAAATGCACATGAAGTCCTTGGGCCCCTGCACCCATGTGAGAGACCCCGAGGAAGCTCCTGGCTCCAGGTTTGGATCAATGTAGCTTTGGCCATTGTGCCCATCTGGGGAGTGAACCAGCAAATGGAAGACCTCGTGCTCTCTCTCTCTTTCTGTCTCTCTCTTCTCTCTCTCTCTCTTTCTCTCTGCCTCTGCCTCTCTGTAGCTCTGCCTTTTAAATGAATAAATAAATCTTTTAAAAAAGTGATCGAGAGGGAGAGAGTTTGATGTCTATCTGCTGCTGCTGCTGTCTGCATTAGGTGCATGGGTGTGGAGCAGCTTCGCTGACATTTCCCCAGATCCCCTCTAGGCCTCTGCTGAGTTCCAGGATGAATAGCTGTCTGCATCTCCCCCTCCGGGAACTGTCCAGGTTGCCACCAAGGAAGAGTCGTGGAGACCGAGGAAGGTCAAGCTAAGCACACTTAATTGATACTCTAGGCGACTAGGAGGAGAGATCACTCAAGCCTACTCCTGCAGGCACTAGCCACTACAGACCAGGAGCTTGTCTGCGCAGGCACAAGGCACTACAGACTGGGGAGAGAGGCTGAGCAACGTCTGGTTTACAGCGTCTGAGGGTCCCCTTATATACAGTTTCTAGAGGCTAGCCCCGCCCATATTCTGACCTCCCTGGGTCCCGTAGTCATGGCAATGACAGTTTGTGGCTAGGTCGTCTAGTCAGGCCATCCCTTTTCAAATCTTACCCGCTAGCGTGTTTACCTTTCTACTTTTCTTTCAAGCTGTGCTACTGCGCATTTACTTTATTTCAAATGGCGCTACAGTTACTTTGTTTCAAATGGTGCTACAAACACTTTCTCCATGAATGGCTCCCTAACAGTCCTCCCTTTTCTTTTCTTTAAATGTGCTTGTAGCCCTGCAAAGCCCGTTGAGCTGCTGGGCCCAGGGGATGAACATTCTTGAGCATATCCCGGTTTGATTTCCAGATTCGGGATCTTCTTTTTCTTCTTTTTCTTCTTCTTCTGTTTCTGGTGGGCTGGGTGTCTTTCGGAGGGCTAGGTATCCCTTCGCGAAATTCTGTCCAATTGAGAAGAGGTGCTGTAAGATAGGCTCCTATTTTAAACCATTTCCAGGATGGGAGCCAAGAGGAAACTGTGTCAGTCAGAATATGTATTGCCTGTTCCACTGTTTTGACTTGATCTATCTTAAATGCGCTATATTTTGAAGCTGTATTATCTGTAGAGCTCTCTTAGTAATGTTAGCCTCAAGATGAGCGGTTGCATTTACCCACTCTAGCCAGGTAGAATGGTTGTGTTTGAACATATCAGTTAGTTGCATTGCATTAGGAATGGATAGATTGTTCCATGGAATGGTGGTAATGCAAACTCTTCCAATCGCTTCACACTCGAGTTCTCTTTCCAAAGCTAGTATAGTAATTATCTATTCTATTTGTACTGTGTGTGCTTCGAGCATCTGGAGCCCCATAGCATGTGTCTTAAGCAGTGCTGACTGGTCACCTAGCTGAGCCCGTTGTTCCTGAATTACCTTCAGGAGGGACTCCAAAGCATCTCCCTGTAGTTGGGTAGTGCTTAGAGCCAGTGCTCCAGTCACAGCGCCAGCTACCATGGCTGCTGACACTGCTGTAGCGACAATAGCTGCTGTTACTCCAAAGTCTCTTTTTTTATGCATCGGTTTTATTGGTATAGTCAAATCAGACATATTTACTGATACATATGTGAAGGGAGTTGCCTTTACCACCATATATGGAGCCAAGAATGCTATCATTCTATCTTCCCATCCAAGTCCCTTATATAGCAACCGAGCTCCTTTTTAGAATCTAATGGGTGTGTGCATCTAGCATACAATACCTCCCCTTCTGTCCTGCCGGCCCAACTTCCTGGGTCTTCCCTTACTGGAGTTTTTACAAAATGTTTGTGAAACATTTCATATCCTGCCTGCCAAAAACAATGTGTTGGCTGATTATTACTTGGAGGTCTACATCTAATATATCTATGCTGTGAGCCATTTTTACAAATAAAAGAGACAGAAAACTCATCTCGAACTGTTGACCATTGTATTTTATACTAAGCCTAACACTTGTTCTTCTGTTTTAACACTTGGCAATATAATTAAGATGATAATTGTCATTATCAATCCATAAGCTCTGAGCATAAGTAGTTCAAATCTTTCCCACAATCTCATTTAGTTGCCTAATATTTTAAATCATTTAAACATCTGCTTACCTTCAATTAGCTTACCTTTATCTGGGTCCCATCTCCGTTTGCTGCTGCTGTTGTCATTTCTGGAGTTCTTTAGTCCTAGCTCTGGAATATGAAATCCCTAATTCTTTCTGTAAAAAAGCACCTTACAAACACATGAGTTCTTTTGACAGGATAATTGCAATTGATATTCCATTAGTGCCTAATTGGAAATTCCCAAATCCTGAGGTCCTGGGGCTGGAGCCATCCTAACATGTCTTTGGGGCAAGCTAATAATCCCCTTTTCAGGTGTGTCGATCACTACTGCTCCTTCTCCTTTCCAAAGGATGGTAGTGGGCCCTTTCCAGTCTTTACTGTTGGATAATCTATAAAAGCAAAGGAGTTTTTTGTCTTTAAATTTCTGGAGTTGGAGCGCTTGCTCTAATTCTTGCCATCTCTGATGGATATATCTTTCAGTAGGAGTATAGCCCCCTCTTCCTCCCCTTTTCTTTTGATTAAGGGCGATAAGAGCCAATTGTAGCCGTGCTTCAATGGTTTGAACCACATCGGCAAATTTATCCATTTCTTGTCTTAAGGATTGATTAGCTCTCTCAACCATTCCCTGTGACTGTGGATCATAGGGTGTGCCTGTGGTATGATCAATATTTAAATATCGGCACAGTCCCATGACCTTTTCCGCTGTGAAGTTAGGGCCATTATCTATATGGAGTGCTTGGATATGAAATAGGTTCTGTAGCTCTAATATTCCCCATACTGTTTCCTGAGCAGTTTCCTTAGGAATTAGCTTAGCCCATAGAAGGCCAGTAGATGAGGCCATTGAGAAATGGCTACTAGAATTAGCCGGGCCTCATAGTGGGTCACATCCATTTGCCACAGTCCTGGCCCTGATCTACTAATATGAGGAGTAGTTCCTCCTTTATGCACACACTTGGGGCAGTTCTTTATTATTTGTTCTGCTACAATTTTTGGTAAGCTGAATTGTTATCTCAAGTATGACACATCACTATGCCATTTAGCATGATCATCCGTGGCTGTCTCAATATGTTCTAGAAAAAAGATGTTTGGTGCCTTACTTGTGTCATGGAGGAAAGGCATTAAAATTAACTGAGCTACTAGTTGTCCTGTTTTTACATATACTATTTTTTGGGATAGGTTGACCAATCTTATCTTTAAAGGATTTTGATCTCCTGGGCTGATGAAACCTCCAACTACTTTTACTTTGGCCTCAGTCATCTCTGGTGTTTCTGTTATCCACCCCCACTATCCTGGGATTATGATAATTCATGTTTGTAGGTTAAGGGTCTCTATTACCTTTGGCATAAGTACTAGATCTCTTGGGGCATTTATGGAGGATACAATCTGTTCTGGTTCTTTTTCCTTAATGTGAACACCTTGTACTACCAGGTTTATTTGAGTTGTATTTATTTGTGAAACTAATTTGTCAATATTTTCATTGCCTGGGATTCCCTTATGTCCAGGCACCCACTGGATGTAAATTGCTTCTTTACTTTCTATAGCTTCTAGTATGGTTCTAAGCAAGGGTTCTTCAATATTTACAGGTAGGGGTCTGGCCTCAATTAATGTATATACATATTGGGAATCCGTAACTATATTCATTATCGGGGGTCCTTCTTGAAGGGCTAGTAGCATGGCTCTTTTTTCTAATTCTTGAATACTTCCCTCACTCTCCTTAACTAGTTTAACTCCATCTGATCTCCAAAAGCCATATTTTCCTTGCCCCTGTTTGCTTCCTCCATCAACATATTAAGTAGGTCCTGGCATGGGATGACCTTGAAGACTGCTTAGTGCTCTTCTAAGCATTACAGACACATGGATACATTCAATCTGCGGTACCCAATGCAAGTAGGGGTCTTCCTGAATCATAATGTCTAAATCCTCTTTTTTATAGGTAACATATATATAGGTTCTTGCCCTATTCATATAATACATTCTTGTCTGATTTTATGTAGACATTTTAGGGCTCTAGTTAGAGGAGATGCTGCTAATACCTTTGGAAATTCCTGTCTACCTACCCAAAGGATATCAGATCCTTGGTGCACTTTATAATTTATGGTGCTACCTCCCATCATAACTGTACAGTAAACTTCCTTGCTGGGGTCCCAGTAGCTTAAAGGCTTGTGTTCTTGTAATAGCCTCCTTATAGTCTGTAACTCCTGTCTTGCTTCGGGGGTCCATTCCCTGATACTATTTAACTCTTGGTTTCCCTTCATCATAAGAGTAAAAGGTTTTGTCTTAATTCCAGGAACAGCTTGGGACATCCAATTAAGGAGTCCTACTTTCTTTTGTAGTTTGTTTAGGGTGGGCTTCTCTGGAAGTTCTGGCAACTCTAGTTTTTGCAATGTCCATTTATTCGGGTGCAACAAGTACCCCATCCATGAATAAGGATATTCTCTTGTAATTCTTGTAATTCTTGTAATTTCTCATTCGGGGTCTCAAATCCCTTTTCTAAAAGCATTTTTCTGAGTTTTTCTATGATCAGTTTGTGGTGTTTTGGAGAATGATCGAACCCAATATATATATCATCCATATATTGGTAATGATATACTTCTGGGTGTTGTTGTCTCCAGGGCTCTAGTATGTCCCTTAGTGTGCTTGGGTAAATCAAGAGATTTACTACAAAACCTTGTGGGAGGCAATTCCAAAGATACGTATGGCCTGGACCTTGATTATGAACCTCTGGGATGGTAAAGGCAGTGTACTGCCTGAAGTCCTTATCCAGAAGGATGGTAAAATAAGCATCCCCTATATCCAAAACTGTAACCTGATTTCTTCTTTGTAATTCTCCAGGGTGTGGAATACCTAACTGAACTTCTCTTCCCTTATTTACTAACTTATTAAGTTATCTAAAATCTATTAACATTCACCATTTACCTGATTTTTTCCTTATCACAAATAGTGGAGTGTTCCAGGGATTATCTAGGTCTGCTGGAGATATCTTCCCTTCTTCTAGTAGTGTTTTTGTTATTTCCTTAATTCCTTCTAATTTTTCTTTGTTAACCATCGGGGAATCAAGGGACCTTTATTAGGATCTTTCATTTTTATCTTTATTGGGGTAATTTGGGTAGAGAGTTGCACCATAATTAGGGCTACCCCTAACTTTGTTAAGATATCCCTTCCAAATATATTGATGGGAATATCTGGGGATATTAGAATGGATGCCTTTGTCTTCCTTCCTTTTTTATCTTTCAGTGTAACCTGTGATATTTTTTGTAATTTAGAGCACCCTCCCACCCCCCCTATATTTTGCTATCCTTCTGTTATCCCTTCTTTTATTGCTTTAGCCTCTTGTTCCCTTATTATAGTTAAATTGGCCCCTGTGTCTAACAGCCCTATTATATCTTCCCCCCCTAGGTTTACCTTTCAGGTAGCTCTTTGTTTTATTTGTATTTTGGTAGTTTCGGGTAGATCCCTGTCGCAGGGGCTTCCGTCTGTGTTTCCCCCAGGGGTGGGGCAGACAGCGGGATAGATGACTGGGTATTCTGGGCAGACGTCATCATGGTCCGGGGGGCATTGCCCCCCGCTTTCCCGTTTTTGGGCTGTCTACATACTTTTGCCATATATCCTGTTCTCCCATAATTATAGCATTTTAGCACAGTTTTTTCTACACTCCTACAATTTCCTGCCATATGCCCCTTTTTTCTGCACCTGTAGCAATTTCCCTGAAAACTTCTTGACCCTTGCTGTCTATCTCCAGCCTTTAAGGCCTCTGCCAGCACGGCCATCTTATAGGAGGTGGATCCAAATTCTCTACAGGCATGCATTTTTTCTTCTAATGAATCTCCTGGTCTTAAATTTCTAAGCAACTTTTTACATTCTTCATTAGCATTTTGAATGTTCATGGTGTCCTTTAAATATGTTCTCAAATCCTCTCTAGATGTTTCCATATCAATCTGAGTAAATAATCGATTAATAAACTCCAGGTAGGGTTCTTTGGGCCCTTGTCTGATGCTGACTGCTTTAGGGGCCCCACTGATAGTTCTCTGGCATTCTTGAAGCGCCTCAAGAACCCATGTTCTATGGAGAGTTCTGGCATCAGCGAATCTAGGGCCAGCTGCTTCTTCTGGTGATAATCCAATTCCCCTAATCTGATCTGATGTTCGTGGCACTGGTCCAGCCGCATCGGCTGGGGGAGGGGGATGCATCTCATCCCATGCTATCACCTTCTCTTTTATCTTATCTATGACTAGCTGTTTCTCCGCTGCAAATCCAGGAGTTACATTCAGTAGCATATTGATGTCTACCAATGTAAAGTTTATTGAAATTACCCCAAAGTAAGTGATGGTAGCTGGGTGCGTGAGACCATGTTCCTGAACGTGTTTAAGCCAAGCAGCTATTAGTCCAGGTCCCACAGGCTCATTCTTGTCTACCACCTCTTATCATTATCGGGTAAGCTGACTGTTCTTTTGCTTTTTTCTTCCTTACTTAACTACCTGGGAATAACCTGAGGTTTTTTGCCTACATTCTGTTATGACAGCATAGAGCTTACAGGCATCTCCTGTATTTTTTTGGATTTAATCATTTAATCCCTTGCCACAACAAATTAACACCTTAAGGGTGTCTACTGCACATTTATAATCTTTCCCTGTTGTGGCGCCTTCTCCTTTTTGTAGAAATTCTGCAGATCTTGGAGGTCCCATCCTGTACAAGCTGCTGCCAGCTTACAAGCCCTTGTTACATTTCCTGGTGAGTAGCACTTCACTTCCTTGCCTCTTGGTGCCTGGCCTGGAAGGACCTTCACCTTCTCTATACTCTCTAGTGCCTATCTATATTCTTTTGCCTGGGATGTCCCACCCATCGTGGTCTCTCAACCACCACTACTCACCCTTTCAATGATTCCTCAAGGGCTCATCTCCTCACTGTCTGACTTCAGGTCCCTGTTCCGGTGCAGGCTGTCAGGATCTCCCCCTCCGGGAACTGTCCAGGTTGCCATGAAGGAAGAGTCGATGAGATTGAGGAAGGTCAAGCTAAACACACTTTATTGATACTCAAGGCGACTAGGAGGAGAGATCACTCAAGCCTACTCCTGCAGGAACGAGGCACTACGGACCAGGAGCTTCTCCCCGCAGGCACAAGGCACTGCAGACCGGGGAGAGAGGCTGAGCAACCTCTGGTTTACAGCATCTGAGGGTCCCTTATATACAGTTTCTAGAGGCTAGCCCCACCCATATTCTGACCTCCCTGGGTCCCGTAGTCATGGCAATGACAGTTTGTGGTTAGGTCGTCTAGTTAGGCCATCCCTTTTCAAATCTTACCCGCTAGCATGGTTACCTTTCTACTTTCCTTTCAAACGGCGCTACAGTTACTTTCTCCATGAATGGTTCCCTAACAATGGGAGCCAGAGAACCACAGAGCCCCACCTTCACCTTCTGAACCGAATCTGGGTTGGGGCACTAAGAAGGATCCGACACCAGCTTATTCCTTAAAACTAGCAACCAACTACTTTTAATATCCCATTACTTGAGGAAACAACTTTTGCAGGTTTAACCTCAGAATAAATATATTTTTCCATTTATCTCTTGGTTAAGTTGCAAATTGCAGTTTTAACATTTATGGTAATAGGCAGTAGCAGACTTTGTGTGTGTATATATATTGTGTGTTTTCTTTTATTTTTAATTGACATATAATAATTATATATATATTTATAGGGTACAGTGTGATGTGTTGATACATAGAGTATTGATCAAGTCAGAGTAATTAGCATATCCATCACCTCAAAACCATTTCTGTCTTATGAAACATTCAAAATTTTCTTGTAGCTCATTTGAATTGTACAATATATCATCATTGACATCATCATCACAGTGCTGTAACTACAACTCCAGACTTATTGCTTCCATCTAATTGCAACTTTGCACTTCTTAAGCAACCTCTTTCTAAGAACCTCTTCCTTTCGCCCCCATCCCCAGCCTCTGGTGACTCCCTCTCTGTTTAAGATTGTGTTCCAGATTCTATGCATGAGTGAGATTTTGTGTTACTTATCTTCCTGTGCCTGGTTTGCTTTGCTTAACATAATGTTCTCCAGATTCTCCATATTTTCATAAATGAGAGGATCTCACTTTTTTCTAATGCCAAATAGTATTCTATTATGGGAACATACCATATTTTCTTTATTCATTCATTTGTTGATAGACACCTAGGTTGATTTGATATCTTGGGTTAGTTAGGAATCCTATGATAATATAAATTATTGAAGTTAATTATTATTTCAAGTAGATAAACCTTCAAAGGGCAAAGAGTTCTTCTGAGTTAGGCAGGTCAAGTAATCCTGATTCTTCAGTTACAGTTTCATTTTTCTGCAAATGTCTAAATCTAAAAAAAAGTTTTATCTCTTATGTTCTCTCTTTTTAAAAAGATTTTTCTATCTATTTGTGTGACAGGCAGAGAGAGAGATGAGATAAAAACTGTGTTGTGCATTATGGGATACAGTTTTATTGGCAGATGTTTACTTATGAATGTTCTTTCATTCAACAAGTAACTATTGAGTACCTACTGAGTGCCAGTACTGGGTTTGCTACTCAGTGGAACTACATTTGTGGAGGCAGAGTGTGGACAGGCAGTTAAAAAAGTGAGGTGACTTTAGATAAGGACAATAAGAAGAAAATAAAACAAGATTGTATAGTGGGAATGGGAGTAGAAGAGGTAGGTATGATGTAGAGTAGATGTTTCATTAGGGAGATCTGGTAACATCCACTGGACACAGCCCTTTAGGTAGTCAATGAAAAGTCTAGGAAGCTGTTAAAGATTTTAATTCCCAGATCATATTCTTTATAAAAACTTTTCATGTATGACGATTGGAACTAAGCATTATCTGAATTTATTATAGAATTTGAAATAAGTTCTGTGAGATTTTTAGTTACCTAAAAATAGTAACTTTGGAAGTATGCCTTTTGTATTTTGAAACTCAGGGTGATATTTTTATCTTGCAAAATGAAGGAAAAAAATGTATTTTTGTCATGAATCAGGCACTTAGAAATGTTTACATGGTATTGCTAATGTTAACAAGTATAGTTCTGAATAAAAAAAGGTAAAATGAGTTAGTTTATAACTGATTGCCCCCACCCACCCCTTTTTAAAGAAACTGATCACCCATGAGAAGTTTGAAAGTGCATGTGAAGAACTCAGTAATGCATTACTTTGGGAACAACAGGCACAAATGCTATTGAAGAAACAGGCACAACAATTACAGGAGTTGAATTATAGACTGGAACTGCACTCCAGTGAGGAAGCTGACAACAAGCAAACTCTTGGAGAAGCTGTTAAGGTAGGAGAACACCTCTTGTGTAATGGCTTGTTTCTTCTATTTTGTGTGACTCTTGGAGAAATTCATGCATGTCTACTAACTCAGGAGTAGACTCCAAGATGTGAATATTAATTCTATGGGAGCTTATTAAGGTGGAATGAAACATGGCTCTGAACCTAACTTACAAGAGTGAGTTCTCATGTATTGCATATCTCAAAGTAGGCTTTCCTCATTGGTTGAGAACAAAGTGGAGATCTTTCCAGTCATAATTTGTTTTTGTTTTCTCTTTTTTGCTTCATCTCTTTAGTTCTTTTCCTTTTCTTGTTTTGTACTGTTTAGACTTTGGAAAACTCCATGTATCTACTGGGTTCTGGAAGGTTTTGTGTCTGGTTCTGTCATTCTTATGTAAGTGCATGTTTAGAGGGAAGGGAGGTTTGGGTAGGAAGTGTTGTGTTCTACCTGTTACAAATTCCTGACAGTGGTATTTGGAAGGGAAAAGAGAAGTTAGTCTAAGAGCAACACTGCCTCTTGAATTGCTCTCTGGTTTCCTGTCTTGGGCTGCAGTGCCTCATCCCACGCATTGCCATTCACCATGAAGTCCTTATAAGTGCTGCCTAATGTTGGTGCCATGCCCTTCAATTTTCAGAATTGTAAGACAAGAAACCTCTTTTCCTTATAAAGTTACCCAACATCAAATATTTTTGTTAGAGTAGTGAAAAATGAACTATTATAATACTAATGTAGCTAAATCTTTATATACATAACTGAAATTTTTTCATTAGGATAAATTCCCAGAAGAGGAACTATTAGGTTAAAAGCCTGCTGGTACTACGGCTCAGTAGGCTAATCCTCCGCCTAGTGGTGCCGGCACCTCGTGTTCTAATCCCGGTCGGGGCACCGGATTCTGTCCCAGTCGCTCCTCTTCCTGTCCAGCTCTCTGCTGTGGCCTGGGAGGGCAGTGGAGGATGGCCCAAGTCCTTGGGCCGTGCACCTGACTCCTGGCTTCGGATCAACACAGTGCACCAGCCGCAGTGGCCATTGGTGAGTGAACTAACATAAAGGAAGACCTTTCTCTCTGCCTGTCTCTCTGTCCACTCTGCCTGTCAAAAAAAAAAAAATTAGGTAAAAAGCCAAATATGTTTTTCATGTGCATGTATCATTTGTTCTTGAGCAAATTTTTACCAATTGCATTATCTCCTAACATATACGATAATTTCACTTTTTGTCTATCTGGTTATTCCTATTTTAAATTTTTGCCAATTTGATAGGTATATCATTGTTACTGTAATTTGTGTTTCTCTGTTAAGCAAATGGAACATGTTTATAAACATATTGGTCAGTAAACAACATTTTTATGCTTTATCCTCTAATAAATAATGTAATTAAACCTGTTTTGTAAAAGCATCATAACTGTGTCACATTGGAGACTTTTTTCTGTAATAGTATGTAATTTGTGTTGAGATACAGTATCTTCCATTAGATAAACAGCTGTTCATATTAATTTCTTTAAAGTGCTGGTAGCTTAAATATTATTGTCAAAAGCAGAGAATTGTTTAATTACTATCTCTTGATTGGAACTGGCAGGTGGTAATGTGAAAATGTTGTCTGTGGGAGTCAGCATAGTTATGTAGAAAAAGCACTGGCCTCGGAATAAGTATTCCTGAATGTAAATCCAAGTTCTTGGACAAATTACTCTACATTTCTGGGCCTCAATATCCTGCAAAAATAAGGATAATGAGGATTTCTATGAGAATGAATTCAGATACTATTTAAACAGCAGGTATATGCTTGATAAGTGTTCTTTGGTGTTTTCAGAAATACTTTCAAAAAGCTTTTGAACCATGTCCTGTACACAACTTCTTTTTAAAAATTAAATATATTATTTCTTTGTTATAAAAATGAACAGATTATAAATAGACGATATGGAAATGCAGAAGAGAAAACAAGTTACCTATGCTGTGTCATCTGAAAAGATTGTTTCCAATGTATTTTCTGTATGTAATAGTTTTTATAAATCACACTTTGGTCTAGAATATCTTTCTATATAATATAGCAAGATCTTGAATAAAGTACTTTTGGTATCAGAAAAATCTCCAAGGACAAAAATCTAACAAGCAGCAATGTCAATCAGCTCCAGCATTTGGAAATCAAAGTTAGCATGGTGAACAGGTGCTGGGTTTATCCTGGAGGCAAGTAGCAACAACAATGCCAGCAGCAGGAGACTAAATGTTGGGTTCCATCACTGGATAGGAGCTTGAACTTGAGATCTTCACATTAAGGAACTGCTGAATCCTCTAAAAGGGATAATCTCAGGTCACTAGGATCCCATTGCTCTTGCAGAAGTGAGTGCAGGATTCTCTGTGGAAGAGGCTTGCTTCATATAGTTCCTTTGGGAGCTCCTAACGAGTAAGATCACCCATTTAACGGACACATGGATAGACAGATATATTAATCTTATGAACATCTAAACTCTCTTGTCAATCCCAATTATTTGTACTTTCTGAGTTTTTCTGCATAAACAATCATATCATTTGTTCTATAGTGAGGGTGTTGTTTATCCCCACTTCTAAATGTTGTACCATTAGTATTTTTTGCCTAGTAGAAGTAGGTGTGGTAGGCATCCTTTCCTTGTTCCGAATGTTAAAGAAAATCTTTCTGAGACTCCATTAAGAAGGGAAGTTTGCCATAAATTTCTAGTGATAATCTTTGTTGGGTTAAGGGAGTTATGTTCTTAGAGTATGCATAATTTTTTAAAAAGCATGAATAGATATTGGATATTATCAGACACATTTTATGTATTTATTGAGACAATGATGTGGTTTTGAATTGTAAAGGTTGGACATCCCTAACAGGAAATCTAAAACCTGTAATTATCTAAAATCCAAAACTTCTTGACTGCCTAAATGACACTTTAAATTTTTCAAGTTTCAGAACATTACAAATTGAGATTTTTAGAAGAGAAATGCCCAGCTGATAAAATTTGTGAAATATTCCAAACTCTGAAAAACTCTTTAAAATCTGTAGCACTTCTTGTCCCGGCCTTTTATATAAGGAATACTCCACCTATATCTTGTTGGGAAACTAGTCTGCATTTTGGACTGTGAGTTACGAATGGTCTTGTATGTTTAAGGGGTTATAAAGCAAGCAGGCAAACATAACTAAAGAAGACTGTGTCACACAGGCTGCATGTGGCACACAAAACCTGAAGTATTTTCTATCTTAAGTTTGCTAGCTCCTGGATTATATTATTCACTCTGCTCATGTTAATCCAGCCTTGTGTTACTCAGATAAACCCGCTGTGCTTATTTATATGTAATAAATGCTGTACTCTAATTCTTAATTTTAAATTTATGACATTTAGGTCTACAGTCTTAATTGAGACTGTGTTGGAACTTTATCTCTCATACTATCATTGAAATGTTTTGTATCAAGTTTGTGCTAACATACAAGCACTTCTTGTAGGTTTGCATTCCAAACATCTGAAGTGGTGTCTGCTGTATGCTGTGGTAACTGTGTTTTATAAACTGGATAATTCAATTTTTTGAGATCTGCTTCTTGCATTTCTTCTATGTCATCATCTTCATAATCTTGAATTGGGGTGTCTTTTTCATTTGAGGGCGTCATAGTGACTTCCTTGTTTTTATTACCTCGGTTTTTGCGTTTGTTATTTGGCATATTGGAGATATTTGGTTTCTTCACTGTGGTGCTTTTTCTTGTTATACTATGACTCTAGATTAAGTGGACTATCTGTTTTTGATGGAGCCTTAGGGCTTGAGATGGGTGTGGCCTGAGAGCTCTGTTTGGTGTGCCAAAGGTGACACTCCCAGGTTAGGCGTGGTAAATCTCTCTCTCTTTTTTTTTTTTGATTCAAAAGGGAAGTAATTCCGCACAGCTGAACGAAGTTGGAGGTAGTTAGCAGGCAAATGATATACCCACAGGAGCCAGAGATCGGAAGCTCTTTCCCAAGATCCCCACAGGGAATCTGTTCGGCCCTCAGAGTGGGCTCAAATTCTCCTTCAGCCTCCCACTGGGTTGCCAAAGTTACGGAATTGTAGCATCTCTGGAGAGTGCTCACGTGAATTCCGTGAGTTCTCTCCCCAACCATCTCTTTTTGCACAGTCTCAGTTCAGTAGCACCACAAATTTACTAGGTCCTAATCTCCTGTTAATTCGCCCCGCCCAGAGTCAGGTTTTTCTGCTAGGCTCAGGGACGGTGCAGACCTGAGGTTGCTCTGCTTATCACGTATGTCCAAGATGGCGCCTGCTCTTTGTCTTGCTCGCCCTTGAGAGGTGAGCGGAGAGAGAGAAACCCGTGTCCGTACTAGTCGCCTTTTTTTTTTCTCTCTCTCTCTCTCTCTTCCAGTTAGCCTTGTGAACTTCCCCCCCCCGGGGGTCGTTCCCTCTAGTCTCCTCTCTCCGCTTGCCTGCCGGTGTCTCGGGCTATTGAGGTTCGGCTCACCTCGCGTTCCAGCGAAAAACAAGAGGTACTTGTTTCTCATGGTCCTACAGGCTGGGAAGTCCAGTATCAGAGTATCAGCATGCAGTGAGGGCCTTCTTGATATATCATTCCATGGCAGAGGGTGGAAAGGCAAGAACCACAAATGCATCTACAAGCAGAAAGACAGCCAAACTCATCCATTTATTTATTTAATTATTTAAGATTTTTATTATTTATTTGAGAGGTGGTGTTACAGACAGTGAGAAGGAGAGACAGAGAGAAAGATCTTATGTCCATTGGTTCACTCCCCAAATAGCTACAACAGCCAGAACTGCGTTGATCTGATGCCAGGAGCCAGGAGCTAGGAGTTTCTTCCAGTCTCCCACATGGGCACAGGGCCCTAAGGACTTGGGCCATCTTCTACTGCTTTCCCTGGCCATAGCAGAGAGCTGGATTGGAAGAGGAGCAGCCAGGACTAATACCAGTGCACAAATGGGATGCTGGTGCTGAAGGCGTTTTAATATTTACTTATTTATTGAATATCACAGAGAAAGAGAGAATGAAACATTCACACAGAGAGAGAATAAAAGAGTCAATTGGAGAGAACTCTCCTGTCCACTGGTATATTGCACAAATGCCCACAAAGGCTAGGATTAGGACAGGCTGAAGCTGGAAACCAGGAACTCAATCCAGGTCTCGCATGTGGTTGGCAGTGACTTAAGCACTTAAGCCAGGGTGTGCATTAGCAGGAAGGTGGAGTTGGGAGTGGAGCTAGGAGCGGAACCCAGGAACTCCAATATGGGATGAGGGTTTCCCGTGTGGTTTCTTAACCACTGTATCAAATGCCTGCCCCAAAGTTAGCCATTTATAAGGAACCCACTCCCGTGGCAACTCACTGCTGTCATTAATCCATTCATGAGGGGTCAGATCCTTCATAACCTAATGACCTCTTAAAGGTCTTACCTCTCAATAGCTAGATTAGTGATTAAATTTCCAACACTTGAACTTTGTGGGGACATATTTACCTTATAGCAAGTGGAAACTAGATAAAATGAAGTTAGAGGTATATAGCCTCACTTAGAGTGAGCAACATATTCAGGCACTCGAAATGAAGAGGATATCCAAAACCAAATGTGAGAAGGTGCTGAAGTCCAGACAGCTCACTGACGCATGCAAACCTGGCTGTAGGCTAGAGTTGCTAACATGACATCAGGGAAATCTAGGGCTCCAAGCCTCATGAACAAGAGGAGACCTAGCTGTGTCAAGTGGGGAGTGAAGAAGGGCTGCCCCACTGTGAAATGGGGTCTAGGAAACCTTGCTACCGGCTACATGAGAATTTGACATCTACTATGGACTGTGGGAAGGAAAAATGTTGCTAAATATATTGGAACCCTAGGCTATGTCACAAATGATGATGGGGTCTCAGTTTACACTAGCTTTCGACTGATTAGCTGAGAAGTGGCCTTTAAAATGGTCCAGTTCTTAAAGAATCAAAGTGATCTTGTAAAAGGAATCTTGAAATATTCAGTAGAGTTGCTTCTGTAACTCAGAGAACACAAACAAGACTTTATTGGAAAATTCAGTATTAGCAATCATGTAAAGAACTGCACAAATGAGAAGATGTGTGCTTCCAGAGGTATAAATATTAGAAATGATGCAATCAGGGACTTGAAAACACACTTTGAAAGTGTTTATAAATGAGACAGAATTTTAATTTAAAGATTTATTTATCTATTTGAACGAGTTCGAGGCAGAGAGAAGTGTCTTCCATTGGCCGGTCTACCATTTGCGGCAAGTCAGCTTGAGCATGTCCCAAATTGTACATCTCTTCCCTCTCTTATTCCCACTCTTATATTTAACAGGGATCACATTTCAGTTAAATTTCAACACTTAAGAATAACTGTGTGATAATTACAGAATTAAACCAGTCATATTAAGTAGAACAGACAAAAAAAATACTAAGAGGGATAATGTGTTAAGTTGTTCATTAACAGTCAGGGCTATGCTGATCAAGTCACGATTTCTCATATTGTCCATTTCACTTCAGGAGGTTTCCTTTTTGGTGTTCAGTCAGTTGTCACCGATCAGGGAGAACATATGGTATTTGTCCCTTTGGGACTGGCTTATTTCACTCAGCATGATGTGTTCCAGATTCCTCCATTTTGTTGCAAATGACTGGATTTCATTGTTTTTGTTTTTTACTGCGGTATAGTATTCTAAAGAGTACATATCCCATAATTTCTTTATCCAGTCTACCGTTGATGGGCATTTAGGTTGGTTCCAGGTCTTGGCTATTGTGAATTGTGCTGCAATAAACATTAGGGTGCAGACCGCTTTTTTGTTTGCCAATTTAAATTCCTTTGGGTAAATTCCAAGGAGTGGGATGGCTGGGTCGAACGGTAGGGTTATCTTCAGGTTTCTGAGGAATCTCCAGACTGACTTCCATAGTGGCTTGACCAGTTTGTATTCCCACCAACAGTGGGTTAGTGTCCCTTTTTCCCCACATCCTCGCCAGCATCTGTTGTTGGTAGATTTCTGAATGTGAGCCATTCTAACCGGGGTGAGGTAAAACCTCATTGTGGTTTTGATTTGCATTTCCCTGATTGCTAATGACCTTGAACATTTTTTCATGTGCCTGTTGGTCATTTGGATTTCCTCTTTTGAAAAATGTCTATTGAGGTCCTTGGCCCATCTCTTAAGTGGGTTGTTTGTTTTGCTGTTGTGGAGTTTCTTGATCTCTTTGTAGATTCTGGTTATTAACCCTTTATCTGTTGCATAGTTTGCAAATATTTTTTCCCATTCTGTCGGTTGTCTCTTCACCCTCCTGACTGTTTCTTTTGCAGTACAGAAACTTCTCAATTTGATGCAATCCCAACAGTTGATTTTGGCTTTGACTGCCTGTGCCTCCCGGGTCTTTCCCAGAAACTCTTTGCCTGTACCAATATCTTGAAGGGTTTCTCCATTGTTCTCTAATAACTCGATGGTGTCAGGTCATAGATTTAGGTCTTTAATCCATGTTGAGTGGATTTTTGTGTAAGGTGTAAGGTAGCGGTCTTGCTTCATGCTTCTGCACGTGGAAATCCAGTTTTCCCAGCACCATTTATTGAATAGACTGTCCTTGCTCCAGGAATTAGTTTTAGATCCTTGATCAAATATAAGTTGGCTGTAGATGTTTGGGTTGATTTCTGGTGTTTCTGTTCTGTTCCATTGGTCTATCCACCTGTTTCTGTACCAGTACCATGCTGTTTTGATAACAACTGCCCTGTAGTATGTCCTAAAATCTGGTATTGTGATGCCTCCAGCTTTATTTTTGTTGTACAAGATTGCTTTAGCTATTCGAGGTCTCCTGTGCCTCCATATGAATTTCAGCATCATTTTTTTCTAGATCTGAGAAGAATGTCTTTGGTATCTTGATTGGGATGGCATTGAATCTATAAATTGCTTTTGGGAGAATGGACATTTTGATGATGTTGATTCTTCCAATCCATGAGCATGGAAGATTTTTCCATTTTTTGGTATCCTCTTCTATTTCTTTCTTTAAGATTTTGTAATTCTCATCGTAGAGATCTTTAACATCCTTGGTTAAGTTTATTCCAAGGTATTTGGTTGTTTTTGTAGCTATTGTAAATGGGATTGATCTTAGAAGTTCTTTCTCAGCCACGGCATTTCCTGTGTATACAAAGGCTGTTGATTTTTGTGCATTGATTTTATATCCTGCCACTTTGCCAAACTCCTCTATGAGTTCCAATAGTCTCTTAGTAGAGTTCTTTGGATCCTCTAAGTAAAGAATCATATCGTCTGCAAAGAGGGATAGTTTGACTTCTTCCTTCTCAATTTGTATTCTTTTAATTTCTTTTTCTTGTCTGATAGCTCTGGCTAAAACTTCCAGAACTACGTTAAATAGCAGTGGTGAGAGTGGGCATCCCTGTCTGGTGCCAGATCTCAGTGGAAATGCTTCCAACTTTCCCCCATTCAATAGGATGCTGGCCGTGGGTTTTTCATAAATTGCTTTCATTATATTGAGGAATGCTCCTTCTATACTCAATTTGCTTAGAGTTTTCATCATGAAAGGGTGTTGAATTTTATTGAATGCTTTCTCTGCATCTATTGAGATAATCAAATGGTTTTTCTTTTGCAGTCTGTTAATGTGGTGAATCACATTGATTGATTTGCAAATGTTGAACCATCCCTGCATATCAGGGGTAAATCCCACTTGGTCTGGGTGGATGATTTTTCTGATGTGTTGTTGTATTCTATTGGTGAGAATTTTATTGAGGATTTTTGCGTCTATGTTCATCAGGGATATTGGTCTATAATTTTCTTTCAGTGCTGCATCTTTCTCTGGCTCAGGGATTAAGGTGATGCTGGCTTCATAGAAAGAATTTGGGAGGATGCCATCTTTTTTGATTGTTCTGAATAGTTTGAGAAGAAATGGGATTAGTTCTTCTTTAAACGTCTGGTAGAATTCAGCAGTGAATCCATCTGGTCCTGTGCTTTTCTTTGTTGGGAGGGCCTTTATTACTGTTTCAATTTCTGTTTCAGTTATGGGTCTATATATGTTTTCTATGTCTTCATGGTTCAATTTAGGTAGATTGAATGTGTCCAGGAATCTATCCATTTCTGATAGATTTTCCTGTTTGCTGGCATACAAGTCCTTGTAGTAATTTCTGATGATTCTTTTTATTTCTGTGGTGTCTGTTGTTATGTTTCCTTTTTCATCTCTGATTTTATTGATTTGGATCTTTTCTCTTCTTTTTTAGCTAGTTGGGCCAATGGGGTGTCACTTTTGTTTATTTTTTCAAAAAACCAGCTCTTTGCTTGGCTGATTTTTTGTAATTTTTTTGGACTCAATCCTGTTAATTTCTTCTCTGATTTTAATTATTTCTCTTCTCCTACTAGATTTCGGTCTGGTTTGCTGCAGTTTTTCTAGGTCCTTGAGATGTGCTGAAAGCTCATTTATTTGGTACCTTTCCAATTTCTTGATATAGGCCCCTATTGCTATAAACTTGCCTCTCAATACTGCTTTTGCCGTATCCCATAAGTTTTGATATGTTGTGTTGTTATCCTCATTTACTTCCAGAAAGTTTTCGATTTCTCTTTTGATTTCTGGAATGACCCAGTGTTCATTCAGGAGCATGTTGTTCAGTCTCCATGTGTTTGCATACTTTCTAGGGTTTCCTGAGTTGCTAATTTCCAGCTTCATTCTGTTGCGGTCTGAGAAGCTGCATGGTATGATTCTAATTCTTTTAAATTTGCTGAGACTTGCTTTATGGCCTAGTATGTGGTCAATCCTAGAGAAGGTTCCATGCGCTGCTGAGAAGAATGTAAAGTCTTTAGATGTAGGATTGAAAGTTCTGTAGATATCTGTTAGATCCATTTGGGCAATAGTGTCGATTAAATGTGCTGTTTCCTTGTTGATCTTCTGTCCGGATGATCTGTCTATTTCTGAGAGTGGGGTATTGAAGTCCCCCAGTACTATTGTATTGGAATCCAAGTCTCTCTTTAAGTCCCTTAACATATCTTTTAAATAGACCGGTGCCCTGTAATTAGGTGCATATACATTTATAACAGTTACATCTTCCTGTTGAATTGAACCCTTAATCATTATATAGTGTCCCTCTTTGTCTCTCTTAACAGTTTTTGTATTAAAGTTTATTTTGTCTGATATTAATATGGCTACACCTGCTTTTTTTTGGTTTCTGTTGGCATGGAATATCTTTTTCCAACCTTTCACTTTCAGTCTGCATGCATCTTTGTTAGAGAGATGTGTTTTTTGTAGGCAACAAATAATTGGGTTTTGTTCCTTAAGCCAATCAGCTAATCGGTGTCTTTTAACTGAAGAGTTAAGTCCATTAACATTTAATGTGACTATTGATACATAGTGACTTGGCCCTGCCATTTTCCCGGAGATATTTTCTAGTATATGCTTTGAGCTTCCCATGCTCTTTTACTGGTAGGTGTTCTTCCTTTACCTTCTTTCCTATTGATGGCCGTGTTTCTGTGTTTCTGAATGTAGCACATCTGTAAGTATCTTTTGTAGGGCCGGATGAGTGGCTACAAATTCTTTCAATATCTGTTTGCTGGGAAAGGTCTTTATTTCACCTTCATTCACAAATGAGAGCTTAGCAGTATATAATATTCTGGGCTGGCAATTTTTCTCTCTTAGCACCTGTGCTATGTCTTGCCATTCCCTCCTAGCCTGTAGTGTTTCTGATGAGAAGTCTGCTGTGAGTCTAATTGGAGACCCTCTGAGAGTAATCTGACGTTTCTCTCTTGCACATTTTAGGATCTTTTCTTTATGTTTCACTGTGGTGAGTTTAATTACAACGTGTCGTGGTGAGGATCTCTTTTGGGCATGTTTACTGGGGGTTCTATGAGCTTCCTCTACTAGGATGTCTCTGTCCTTCTCCAAACCTGGGAAATTTTCTGCTAATATCTCACTAAAAAGGCCTTCTAATCCTTTCTCTCTCTCCATGCCTTCAGAAACTCCTAGAACTCGAATGCTGGTTTTTTTTAATCGTATCCTGTAGATTCCCAACAATATTTTTTAGATTTCTAATTTCCTCTTCTTTTCTTTGGTTTGGCTGTATGTTTACCTGTGCTGTCTTCTAAGTCCAATATTCTCTCTTCTGTTTCACTGACTCTGTTTTTTAGACTTTCTAATGTGTTTGTCATTTGATCTATTGAGCTCTTCATTTCATTTTGATTTCTCTTCACTATCACACTTTCCTGTTCTACTAGTTTCTGCATTTCATTTTGATTCTTCCTTAAAATTTCATTTTCATGAGAGAGATTTTCAGTCCTGTCCAATAAGGATTTCTGTAGTTCAAGGATTTGCTTTTGAAAACTTCTAAATGTTCTTATCATAAATTTTTT